>NW_024080938.1:600000-1151873 GCF_003009895.1 Hyaena hyaena
ACTGCAAAACCTATTTTTGTTCAGCGCTAGATGATCTCAATTTTACCTTTGTTTTTAATCTAACAAATTTAAACTATGAGTTGGGTTTCTGCAATGTGCAAAGAAAACGCTTCTTTGATCAACGTTTACATTGAATTCTTTTACAGTTTATTTGAATTAAGTGGAAGACTCACAAGTCTCATCTTTGTTTTCCAAGTGCTTTGAACCCAAATCTTCTGGGGCTCCAGATATCAAGCAGGAGGTTGAGCTTGATGCTGAGGAACTCTGATAAGAAAAAGGGGTTATTTGTTTTGTCTAGACCAGTGCTTCTCAACCTCGACACTATTGGCATTTTGATCTGATAGTTCTTTGTTGTGGAGGACAGTCTTGTGTATTGTGGGGTGTTTAACAGGGTCATCCCCACTCTCTACCTCTCAGATGCCAGTAAAAGAACATCACCACTCCCAGTTGTGATAACCAGAAATGTCTCCAGACATTGTGCAATGCCTGTGTGCAGCAAAATTACCCCCAGTAGAGAACTATTTGTCTAAATCAGGAATCAGCAGACTACAGCCTCTGGTCCAAGACCAGCCAGCCACCTGTTTTGTAGATTAAGCTATATTGGAACATAGTCATGCCCATGTGTTTACATATTGTCTACAGCTGTTTTTATGCTACATCAGCAGAGTTGAATAGCTGTAACAGAGGTCATATAACCCACAGAACCTGAATATTTATTATCTAGCCCTTTACAGAAAAGCTTGTCAGTCTTTGCTCTAGACCAATACAAAGAGTGAGGCAGGTGCTTTCCCTGCCAGGCAAGAACACGTTACAGCTCCTTAGAGGAGAATGAGTGATGCGGGAGATGTAGGTGAACGAAGGAGTAAGAAGATCTAAATATTGTCACAGTGTCAGCACTCACGAGGATGCCAAGAGCATGACAATCCTCCAGTGTACTTAGTCAACTTTCCTAGCAGCTTTTAGTGCATGATATTCTGTTTGACTTTTTAACAATTTTGTAAGATACACAAAAGAAGTGATGGTAGGCCCATTTTGCAGATGAGCACATTGGGCTAAGAGTGACCGCATTCTGTAAGAACTTAGACTATAAACCAATTCTGATTGTCCCAAGTCTTTCCATTTTACTTCAGAATCCTTGATGCTGAAGGGACTTTAAAGATCATCTATTCTAGCTTCCTATCAGATACAAGGTCCCCTATTATAACAATGTTTCCAGAGGGAAAGAGAAATCACTGTTCATTCAATTTTTAAATAACTTTAATCTTAAGAAGGTTTGCCCTTGGGGGCACCTGGGTAGCTCAGTAGGTAGGGTGTCTGAGTTCAGCTCAGGTACTGAACTCATGGTTTGTGAGTTCGAGTCCCACATCAGACTCTGTGCTCACAGCTCAGAGCCCGGATCTTGCTTCAGATGGATTCTGTGTCTCCGTCTCTCTCTGCCTCCTCTGCCCCCCCACCCCACTTTTGCTCTGTCTCTCTCTCTCTCCTTCTCAAAAATAAATAAACATTAAAAAAAAGAGAGAGAGAAAATTTTCCCTTGAATTAATCCTAGTCATAACTTTGGGAGTTTATAGCATGTCTCCTTCAGGCAGAATCACAGTCTCAGGAACCCCAAAGACCATGGACTCCAATTACCCATGCTGTATGTGAATCTACACCAGAGAGTTCCAATGGGTGTTAGTCTCAAAACCCTTAGTCACTAGTATTAAGGGAGCTCATTTTTCCTGCAATGGCCAACACCAAGGTTGCATAACTGCAAGTTTAAGAATTCATCATCCTTCTGTTAAATGAAAATAAGTTTTCCTATACTCACTACCATTAAACATCATTCTACTACTTAAATTTGACAGAAAGAGTCTGATCCTATTTGCTAGAAACAAATTGTTCAGCTCTTGTTTCTTTAACAATAGGATCTCTACTAAATGTTCGTGTTTTCATCTTAATCCTGCCAGATTCTTATTTCCTTAAACAGCATGGTTTTAAGGACTCTAGCCATGTTTGGTTGTATTGCCCTGAACATCTCTTGCAGCAGTTCACCTACATCCTTCTAAAACATTTCCAGGTATTGTTGCAGTACCAATCATGTTTCCTAAGTTTGTAAGTCGATTCGTGATATGAACTCATTATGAACTTATCCTCAACTGAATTCCCTGTGGATTTTTACTAACACTGAAGCTTGGACACGTTTCTCATCGTCTGTTTTACAGTTGTTTCAGGATCTGATGGCATGGCTTTCTATTTCCCTCTTTTTAATGTCAGTTTGGTAAATTCAGCTCATAATTCTCGCCTCTTGAGATATTTCTGGATCCTGTTTTTGTCTTCCAATTTATTTACTATTCCACTAGGCTTCATGTCATCCATAAATTTTGACAATATAGGTTTTGTATCTTTATTCAAGACATTGATAAAAATATTGAATAGGATAGGGCTAGACACAGTCATCACTAGAAACCTCCTTCCAGATTGCCAGAAATTCATTAATCAGAAACTTTTGGTCACAGTTATTAAATTAATTACAGACTCACTCCATTAAATTATGATCCAGTCCATATTTCTTTATTGTGCTACAAGGATACTTTAATAACTCTTTAAATATTTGAAGACTCTTCCACCTCTTCTAAATCTGCTTACCTCCATGCTGTCTTCTCTTGCATTTAGAATGTGCTTCTTAGCTTCTTCATTTGTTCATTGTTGATTTGTCTATTTATTCACACATCTTATTCAATTACCAAATACTGATAAATACTTTCTGTATATCAGACACTGTGCCAGAAGCTAGAACTACAATGATATGATACACTGACAGCCTTTGTTTCAATTAGCATAACTAGAAGAAGATGAGTCGTGATGAGTGCAGTGATAGACATATGGACACACTGTTCTTATATTGCACAGAGAAGGGAGCCACTAACTCCTCAGACATGGAGAAGTTGGTTTCACTGAAAAGGTAGCTTTCAAACTGTATCTTGGGGCCTGGAAAGGCAAAGGACAGTGGGGACTAAAATACAAAGGCACAGGGAACATGGGTCTGTGACACTCTTTGGTTTTCATTGCAGAGTATGAAAAGACACCAGTGAGAACTAGTTCTCAAAAATGTGAATTTCTGGATCTTCCTCCATTCTAGGCGTCATCCACTGGATGCCATCTGATGTTGGCATCTAGCACTGAATCCAGCACTTCATACTCTCCACCCAGTGCAGCACACAACAAAACAATACCTCTCTTGGTCTGGAAACTATTCAGCTGAATCCAATCACCTAGGTTTTTTGCACTTTGGTTGTTAAGCCAGGTTACCAATCTTCTATCAGTACAGTTTATTTTAGGAACTAGAATACCAGACTTAGTTAATGTGCTCCGAGCAATATCAACTTGATATTTGGACAGACCGCTGAGCATCTTTTTTATTCTAGATTCTGTTGTTTCTCATGTTAGCCAGCTCTTCTCAATGTGTACTATTACATTTTTGACAAGCAAGTCTTTTATGTCTGCTTACTTACAGAATTTGAAGTTTCATGAGATCAGAGATTATAACTACATTCGTAGACACAATGTGCCTTTTTCTTGAAAGGATAAAGAGTAAATAAATGCTAATCTAAGTTATTGTTCTATGTTAAATAGGACAGCATCAAAGAATGCTTGTAATTCCACTGGAAACTTCCGTACATGCTGATTCTGGTTCAGTAATCAAAACTTTTGATATAGATGTCCAAATAATAATCACTCTGCATCAGTACATAATCCATAGTAACACTCTTAGCAATGTGAAAAACTTACCTAGTCTTCTTGCTGTTACTTCTTAATCAGGCATGTTTAAGAGATCACTCATATTACCAGATATCTTAGGGTGGGTTCCATGGAAATAGATTCTCAACTGGGAATTCTGTGCAGGAAGTTTATTCTAGAGTGTGCTTGGAACAATACGTGCAACAAGGGAAGGAATCAGAATTGGCCAAAGGGAAGGCTGGCTTGCTGTAGTTTACCAGAGGACTCAGTTAATACTGCAGGAGACTCTGGAGCTGAGATAACCCTTTAGAGTTCCCCCAAATGAGGAGAGGAGAGTGCCAGATCTTTGTATTTCCACATAACTTGGGCCCTGGAAGTGGGCTACCCCCTTAAAGTGAGGTGACCTCAGATGAGATAGCCTGACCCCAGATGGAGCAAAATGAAGTCAGGTGACCTCTGATTTGGACATTTCCCAGAGAAAGAGCCAACTGGTAGAAATCTTCCCCGATGACTATTTTTGGCATCTGGGGAAATGAGTGCTCTCTCTGGAGGATTTGGGTTACACATCATGTCATCCACAACAGCAGGGGGAAAAAAATCCAGGGAAGAAATATCCTCACCACAACCTTGGATCTCTTCAGAAATTTTCATCTGATTTTGATGGGAATCTTTTTTTTTTCACCACCTAATTTTCATTTCCATTTTAATCACTTACCAATCCATTGGGATGTGTAGTGATCAATTGTCAACTCCTTATGACACACTCATTCTCTTACTATAACTCAAACATGGCTATTCTATAAACAAACTAATCTTAATTCTGTAGCCAATGAGATAGCCCAGGGATTCCTGGGACACTGATGCTATTTTAAAAGCATCTTTCGACCCAAGAGACTTGGAAAACTGAATAGCTTTAGTAGTTGGTGAACTCCTTGGAGAACCAGAAAACATGTAGCCATATCACAGGATCCCACTTGATAACTCTATTGATAAAGCACCCTGGGCACACTTTGAGTATTTGTATACATGTGTCTGCCTTCATAGAGTTCTCTGCATTTCTAAGAGGATAATCATATAATTGCAATAGCTTCCAAGTACAGGAAAATATATGCAAGAAAAACATAAACCATTTTTCCCAGAATCCTTTGCTCTTGGAGAGCATTGTCATCTATGTTGCAATGAGAAAAGCTGAAAGAAGATCTGGCCCCCAAAAGATCTGATCCATGTGCTATACTCTTCACAATTTCTATGCCCAGCCTTTCCTCCAGTCTGCCTGGGCTTCGGTCTGTTTCAGTTACACAGTGAATTTTTTCCAGCCTAACTCCTTTGTCTCTCCATGTACCTGCTATTTCAATAAGAGATTAAAAGACAATAAAAACACAAAATGAAAACAAGCACCTGTATCTCAGTTTCCACAAGTACTTCCAAAGTTTTAAGCTTCAGCTCTGAGGGCTCAAACCCCTTTAAATGCTCAGTTTCCCACCATGCCTTCCAAAGGAATAGAGAATCTGTCTACTAGACAGGTTCATTAACAAATTAATAGAATAATCAGCAGGGCTTTGTGTGCATTTTGAAGATAAAAAACTGGTAACAGCATTCTTTGACTCTTTAATGGGCTGATAAGCACCAAGTATCTGCTCTGTGGCTGAGCTAATCACACAGATAACGGAGGTTAAATCAATCCAGAGTTCTGCTGAGGTCATTTATAGAAGGAGCTGTTCTCTTGCACCAGCTAGCAGAATCTCAGGCATTTTTGAATATGATAACAGGGAGCTGCTAAAAGCAAGAAAGGGGGCAGGGCAGGCAAAACAAAACTTTAAAAGGAGTCTTGCTAAGCTGTGGGGGGGGGGGGGAATCCCCAACACCACAATTTGTGAGGTTGAATCCATAGAGGTGCCCGATAAGTTTGGGGGCCAAAATGCTTTTGGGATATGTCTGCTCTTGAACTGGTTTGACATCTGATCTGAAAGTCAGAAAAGAGAAGGACTTTCCTTCCCCTGCTTTTGCCCCCTTCTGTTTTAAATTAAGTGACTATGAGTGCTTTTGAGAGTGAAGGATTAGTAGCTCAGGTATTCTGCAGACAATTATTAGGCAGGTCTCCAGCTCAGACTGCAAGCACTACTTCATCTCAGCCACCCCCTTGACAGAAAACTGCATGTGACTAGTGTCCTCCACCCCTGCCCAGGGATGTTTGGCTGCATTCTGACATAATTGTCTTGGCCCCTCCCAGAGCACTGTCCTTACCCCCATGAAGGAAGGACCTGGGAGCACATGGAGAGCCAGTGTTGTCAGGTCAATGCATAGATGCTTATACCTCACAGGCGAAAGGGTGTAGGAAGAATTGTAACAGAAAAAGTGGAAATGGCAGACACATGGGACTACAAAAAAGTATTAGCATTCTATAACTTTATATATATGTACATATACATATCTTAAATGAATGCAATGTACATAAATATTTTCTAAACACAAGAGTGAACTATATGCATCTTTCGCTAATGCTTCTATTTACATTCTTTGGCATAAGAATGAGCCAATGAACCTGTGTCCTGTGGAAAATGTATAAATGTTATCTGATGTTGCTCTTAGATGTAAAGCTAATTAATGTTAAATCACAAATAAACAGTATTTTAAATAGAAAAAAATAGTGTGTGTTTTACATAGTTCTGGTCAGCAAGGCATGACACTCAGCCAGGTACTTTCAATACTTCCTGTACCAAACATGTGCAAAATCTGAGTTCGTTAATTCAAATCAGGTTAGTCTGTGGCAAAAAATGTTATGATGATTAAGCAAGATACGACTTTCTTGCTCATTTGAAAGTAAAGAAGTAGCTTGTTCAAGATTTTATGGTGACTTAAAGTCAGAAAAAGAGCTAAGTCTCATTGTTGTGTTGTGCAGTCTCTATTTCCAATGTCACTAGGATAACCAAATGGCTAATCTCACCAGGTCCATGAAGTCCACATTGCAGACAGAAAGGAGGAAGAAATACAGGAAAAGGGGTGCCCTTGCCTTAAAGACTCGTCCTGGAAGCCACACAACTTGCTTGCCAGAATTTAGTCATAAGGCCACAGATAACCCAAGGGATGTATAGAAATTCCAGGATTTTGTGGTTAAGAGCAAAGATAAATATGGATACTGAGTAACAATTAGCAATCTCTGTACCCCAGGGCCAAGGGAATGCCCATCTCCAGAAAGGAAGGAGATTATAGAATAATGGAACTCGGAAAGAAAAAAAAAAAAAAAAAGAAGATGAGTTTCACAGAAGAGATTCATTGGGGAAATCTGGATAAGATATGCTTAATATATTGAGAAGTATCTCTCCATGCCTAACAGTTTCTTCTTGGGTCACTGAGCTACCAGAAAGGAATGCTGTGAAGGTTCAGGATACATCTGTAGTTCCTGACAAAAGACAACATACACACAAAAGGCATCACACACACACATACAAATAGACAGGTGTGTGTGCGTATGCAAAATCTTTTAAAAAGTGTATCTTGCCTCTGGAAATGCAGAGACCAGTGGCACTGGTCTTACCCAGTATGATCTGCCACATGTTCCTACAGAAGATAAGAGTACCCAAGTGGTACGGAGGTGATGGGGATGGAAAAGTGTAACTTAGGTAGAAACCACAGTTGCCAAATGTACCCACATCACATTTGCCACCTCTGTATTTCCAAGCAATCTGGGAACAAGACTATAACCATTCACTCATTCATTCATTCATTCATTTGTCCCACAATTAATCTTTTAGAAACTCCTCTTACCCAGGAGCTGTAGCTGGCAGCAGGAACGTGATGGAAAACAGGGTCCAGACATATTGGTTGGAGAGATAGGTGAGCATCAGAGCACATTCCATGATTTAATCTAAGTTTAGATTTCATTCTAGCTGAATGAGGAGCCATCAAGGACTTTAAGCAAGGGAACTGCATATGTAAAAGATGGCTCTGGCTGCTGAAGGAAGGGTTTGGAAAGCGGGAAGGATGGAAAGAGGTAACAGTGGAGAACCACTCACAGCAGTCTAGATGGGAAATGAGAGCAGTGTTACAGTAGCTCAGGGAAGTGGAGGTAACCAGAAGGGAGAGCTACTGGAGAGAGTCTACAGAAGTTAGTGAGGAGATAAAGGAAACGGAAGCATCAAAACCCATTGATTTCTGTATGGGAGATGGTATTTGATTCGGCTTCCCTTAATGCAAGGAAGGGGCAGAGCAAGAGCCGGAGGAATGCAGTGGAAGGAAAGAGAGATGATGGTGTGAGTCCCTGTCCACCCAAGGGCCTGGTGTAGACTGAATCCACAGAAGACTAATGCCAGCTAACATCAAGGGGACCCCGAACGGAAGCAAGAGCACAGATCTCCTCGCCTGCTGATGGGCAGAGCAGAGCAGGGCCTTTCCTCTGAAATGGGATATGCCTGTATAGGCTTTCACTGGAAGGTATTAGAAGAACCACAAAGTGAAGGCAGCATGACAAGGTCAGGCCTCAGTAGCCTGCAGAGGGCATTTTCAGGCTGGCCCCTGCCTCCCTTCTGCCAACCAGACCATAGCACTCCTCTCTCTACCTTGCTCGTTCTTGGCTGTCAGTTGCAGATGATAGACAGGATTCCAACTGCCTCTAAGGAGAGCATGGAACCATTAATAAAACATCAACACCACAGGAATCCAAAGGAGCCAAAAAATAAAAAAATAATAATAATAAGAGCTACAGCAAAATCACATTTTCTTTCCTCCCTAGAGTCTCTAAGGAGACAGTTATGTCCCAAGGGGCGTTCACTATGGGAAATGATTTTCAGGTTAGGTAGATGGGGGATGCCTCAGATTAGATAGCAGACACAGAGCGAGACCTGTTCTCTGGAATGTTTGCTCCTGCTGTGGGAATGCGTGGGTGCCCAACTTACTTCCAAACTAAAACACAGTTGCCAAAGTCCCGCTCCTTTGCCGCTTCATCTCCTTTTTTCCAGCTGGCTTTTCTGCCCAACTTCAGTGTATTGAAAGACATGTTCCAGCTTCACTGGAAGGTAAAGAGACTGGGGGTAATCTGTGGCATGTGGGACAGGATGACAGGGACCCCAATCTATGATTCCAGATTGCACACTGGGAGAGTGAGCAAAATTCTGATATGTGTCAAAGATGGGGTGGTTGGGAAAACAAGATGTATGCAAATACCTGCTTTGTTCATTTTTCCATTTCTTGGAGAAGATTTGTCTTGTTGAAAGTAGATATTCAAGAATTAGGGACCTTAATTAATTACAAGAAGCAATAATACACAATGTTTTCCAAGTATGCTCCTATAAAATAATGTAATTATGTGATAGGCTACAAATGGCTCCCCGAAGACATTTACATTCTCCTCTGGGAACCTGTGAATGTCAGTTTATATGACAAAAAGAAATTTTGGAAGATATGATTAAGTTAAGGATCTTGAGATAGGGCGATTTTCCTGGATTACGTGGGAGTGCCCTAAACACAATCACATACATCCTTATGAGAGAGGTGGAGAGAAATTTTATGACCCAGAAGAGAAAATGATACGCTGGTAGAGCAGAGCGAGATTTGAACATGCTGACGTTGCAGGTTGGAATGGTGTGGCTGCAGGTCAAGGAATGTCAGCAGCTGGCAGAAAACAAACAAAGATTCTTCCTACAACCCCAGGACAGAGCATGGGATCACTTGATATGGGCCCAGTGATGCTGATTTCAGACTTTTGGCTTCTCAAATCTTTGCCATATGCTAGCAATCACAGATGAATGAAGACATTGAACTTGATATTTTGTGGTATATCAAAAAAGGTCGTGCTTCCAGGTCTCATTTTCTCCAACTGATGTAAAGAACGTAGTACCTACAACTCATGGGAATGTTTCAATTCAAATGAGTGATCAATGTTTGCAAGTACTCGTGAAACTCTCCAGCATCATGGCAAGTTTGAATATAAGGTCTTATCAGATTGGTTAATTCTAGAATAATTTATAATTAGCTCTCACTTTGTCTCTCTAGACATACACACATATACACACACACACACGCACACATGCACACACACACAATTTATGGAAAAGAATTCTATATTTGGGTGAACAATAGCTTTATAAATGTGTCTTACATTGGATAACCTGTTAGAGTTTACTGAGAACATTTCCATGTACCATCTTATCTAGCCTCACAATACCCCTATGGGCACACAGAACAGGCATCAACATCCCCATTTATAGGTGGAAAAAGCAAAGACACTCCCTACCCCTGGTAGAAAGTGTTAAGACTTATTCAGTGTAACATGGATATAAGTGGTGAGCCAAGTTTCAAAGACAGATCTTTATGAATGCATGAATGAAGAACTGAAGAGACTTTCTTGTCTGTTTAATTCAGTGGCAACTAAGTAGGTACTTTACATTCATACAGACCTGGAATGGCATTCCAGCCTTGCCCTTAGTAGCTCTGTAACTTTGGTTAGTTATTTAACCTCTGTGACTCCTTCATGTATCAAACTGGAATAATAGTGCATATTTTATCATGGTGAGTGAATAGTCAGTAGAATAGGGTGAATCCCTGGATCCATTCCTGATCTTAAGAAGTGTCCTTTCAGGGTGCTTGGGTGGCTTAGTCGGTTGAGTCCAGCTTCTGCTCAGGTCATGATCTCAGTTTGTGAGTTAGAGTCTCACATCAGGCTCTGTGCTGACAGCTCAGAGCCTGCAGCCTGCTTTGGATTCTGTGTCTCCCTCTCTTTCTCCGCCTCCCCTCCCCTCTTGCTCTCCTCCTCTCTCTCTCTCAAAAATAAACAAACATTCAAAAAATTTTAAAAGAATTGTCCTTTTAAAATTATAGGTGGGTTTTTATTTTTTTATTTTTACTTTTTTGCAACTCTTGTCCAGACCTCCAGTTCAAGCCCAGTCTTAGTATCTGACCTATGTATTTGATCCCTGTCAAAGCATTTGTGCTCAACTTTACTCTCCTTATGTTTATCAAAAAAAATTAAGGTTCAATCTCAGCCATTTGTTACTTAAAAGATAACACTTGTTAATTGCAATTAAAATGACTCTTACTGCAACAATTATACCATATTAAAGTAAGGGTGCTAGGAACACCATTGGCAAATGGTGAGGGTCTCTTTGAACGCATCTTTCTTGTGCCACAGCTACACAGGAGCTCTCTCCTGTAGTTCAGCTGAGACTGGGGTCCATACTTATGTGCTCTGAGGCTGGGCTGACCTAGAGATCTCTATTTCTGATCCCAGTACCGCCAATGGTCCCTACTTTGGGCAATGTTTGGTTGAAGTACACTTGGAAGGCTTATAATCAAGATGACCCAACAATTTATTTTTCTTTGATCACAGTAAGTCTGTGACATGATCACTCTTCTACCCTCAGAGCAGCAGTTATGTAGTCAGCTATTAGGAAAGGTTTGGTGTGGACAACTATTCCTTAGTATTCTGCTACAACCAATGACCATGGTGTGAGGGACAGACTAAAGTTTAATCCACATAATAATACAATTTAGGTGAAAAACTCAGCCTTCTTTACCTTCTGCTAAGACTTCCTTCTGCTAACTTGGCCTGAAAACCAGGAACTGCTTTTCTGGTTATAAGGTTTCATTCATAGGAAAGAAGGAGTCATGCCATCTCAGAAGCATCACTTTGTCTCTGTGTGTGAACACAGGTATGGGTGTGCTAAATATTCAAATTAAGACTTCCAGTCTGTTGTCCAGGCACCTGGGAGGCTCAGTCAGTTGAGTGTCTGACTTTGGCTCTGGTCATGATCTCACAGTTTGTGGGTTCGAGCACCACACTGGGCTCTGTGCTGATTGCTTGCTCAGAGCCCAGAGTCTGCTTCTGATTCTGTATCTCTTTCTCTCTCCCCCTCCCCCACTCATGCTCTGTCTCACTCTGTCTCTCAGAAATTAATAAAATGTAAAAAAAAAAAAAAATTAACAAAAAAGACTTCCAGTCTGTTGAACATAGTCCTTAGTTATTATTTTTTTTCTTCTTAAGACTCATGTTTAACCATTCCATATTCTTTCTCCAAGAACTTCTTTTCTTTCTTTCTTTCCTTTTTCTTTTTTGTAAATTGTAGGGCATTGGCTGATCCTTTGACTGACATGGAATTATGGTTTTTATGTATCCTTTATGACTTCTCTTCCATTCTGGAGTTTTGCATATTTCCTGGAGGATTTTGCTAGTATGAGGAATGATAAAACCAGCTGCAATTATAGATTATAGACATCCCCCAGTGGAGACCTTGAAAGCTGACATCATTAAACATGGATTACTATCTATTAAGTATTTGACTTGGTCAAGGGTATTTTATAACAAATATATACCTCTAGGTTTGGATTCTGCAGTTATAACACACGCTTCTCTTGTGTCAACTTTAATTTTTATTCATTTGGCCTAGTGAAGTATCTGTATAGGAAAATGGCTCCCCATGTCTGGTGGGCTGAGTCCAGGCAGACTTCCTGAAACAGGCTGCATTTGAGTGGTGGGAGGCTGGGATACTTTGGCAGAAGAAGGGGGGAGCTTAGGCTTTCTGCCTTGGGATAGACCCCTATCCCCTTTCCACTCTGTTGCCAAGGGAACCACCCAAAAATTCCATTTTGCTATCTGGTAATTCTTTCTCTGAGGGAGACTCAAGCTGTTTAAAGCCAGGTTGGCAGCCTCCTTGGCACCTGAGTTCCTGACATTTCTGTCACCCGCCTCTGGCTGCACCACATGGGCATGCTCATGGCAGCATGCAGAGCAACAAGAAAAACCTAAATTTAAATGTTAAAAAGCTTTTGTTCATTACTGGTGGCATTTCCCCCCCCCACCCTCCATTTGTCACTTGGAGCTGAGCTGTGACTCTTTTAATATCAAACAAATAATAAGCTCCCTCTAAAGTGATTTTTCTGACAAGGAGCTCAATATATTAAACTTTATCTATATTTTAATAGCCAATTTCACACCAAACTGCCTTCTTAATAATGTATTTACCACCTGGGGATATTATTCCAACCCATCTGGAAAGAATTGGAAATTAACTGTCCCTAAACTGAGTCTGTATGTGCTTTACACTTGCTGTAGAAAACAGCAGTGTCATTTCTAGGGGTGGGGGCGCTGGGACAAGAGGGAGACTCCCCACCTGGGGAGGGTGCAATCTGGAAGAGAAACGATATAGGCTTTGAGGCACACAATTCTTCTCCAGAGGCAAAGCTCACCCCCATGTGAGCTGAGAAGAGCTAGTGCCAGAAGGGGTAGGGCTGCTGGGAGCAAGGAACTATCCCAACTGCATTTTAAAGGAATATGGACTTATTTTACTACCAACTGGAAACTGGTAGACTTGAGGCAAGTTTCTGATTGTCTGATCTTTAGTTTCCTCATCTGTAAGAGGGGGGCGGCTGGATGACTCCAAACAACTTTTGTGTATGTAATGTACATTAGAGGTTTGTGATCTCTCCAGAAAATGCTTTACCCATTCCTAACCATAATGGGAGTTGTTTTGGGACTATTGTTTTACGTTTTGGTCACTAGTAGCTATGGAAACTGACAGATTGAGAGGTTCTATAAACACGAAAGTGAATAGTGAGCCTTAGGAGCATACAGAAAAGCTTTTCGCTGGGGGGTTGTGAGCAGGTCCATGGTCTGCATAGTAACAAGTAAACATAGGCTCCCTCCCAGTGATAAGGTGAAGAAAATGACCAACATGTGTCTAACAAAGCCATTGAGTGAGGGCTGTAAAGTCAACACAGCTAAATTCAGCAAGCCCTACCTAGCTTATATTCTATTGGTGAAGACACAAACAGATTGTTGCATGATTATATGATATGTTTTATAAGGAATGGAATATGACAAGGCACAGATATGGTATACTGCTTGGAGAACTCAGAGAGGATCACCCAGAAGAATAGATATTTCACTTGATTCTTGAAGGATGGACAAGTGGCCACTGGACATTCAGATATATAGAGGGAACTTATGTCCCAGCCCTGCTGCATGGCCTCTGACAGGGAAGCAAGAAGAAAGGACTTTTTGATGGTCAGGCAAGTTTTTGGTTATAATTTGAGCAGGACATGAACCTCAGGTGTTAGGCTAAAACCAGTACCAGCTAGATTTCAAAGGAACCAGGGAGAAAATTTGGGTTTTTTGAATCTGGAGGCACAATTTGTGTCTGGAAAAAGTATCAGGTCCAAGATGTGGTGAGTAGAAGTCAAGATTTCAAGAGTGAGAGAAACAGGCAACTTTGAGGAATGAATTGAAATTTATGGGAAGCACACAGGCTCTTTGAAGCAAATAAAGTGAAAAATAAGATGAATCCTGCTGTTAGTCCTGTGAGATAGCCCCATCCAGGAGTCTTCTCTTGAGATTCATTGAGAGATGGTGATGAGGGTCCCCTCACTCCCTTCTACTGACTTCCAAGTATCCTTCTTGGCTCCATGATTTTTGAGGAGCCAGCACATCTGGATCAGTGCTGTGTGAATGCCATGTGCATCCCAGTCAAGTCCAGGCAGTGCAAAGCAGAGGCAAATGCAAAGAAGTCATTCCCAGGAAGAACAATGGCAGGACAGCAGTTCATTGGTCTTCCTGGAGGCAAATGAATTTGATTCATCCAGACCCAGACAGAACAAAAAGGTTTATATGGGAAGAGAAAACCTGATATGATGTTTGGTGTCTTCGGCTGATAACAAAGTCACAGAAGGACCGGAAAGCAGTGGTGTCAGAAGGCTGCCCTATCTAATCTTGTGTGACTGTCTCCTTTCCAGGGCCTGAGGAGCATTCAGGGGTTCATGTGTGTGGGGGTGAGGAGAGAGAGGTGGTAGCTATCTTTCAGGTCCTTGGGACCCAGAGTCCCAAATTAATCAGCAAACCAGAAGACTAACCATGACAGACAGGTCAAGGAGAAGAGGGTTAACAGTCTCCTTTAATCCTGTGATCGGAGGATGTGCATTACTGACAGTTACCTGGGGACCCAGAGATACCAGATTCCCTAACTTAATCAGACAGATAACGGAGCAGCCGTGGCTGAGGCCTCACCAGGAAATGTGCAACAATAGGAGACGGCCCCTCAGGGCCGTGCTGCTACAGAGATAATAAACTATATAAAAATCTGTCACTAGGCGATAAGTGATGAATTAGAATCAATTATATGTTTAAAATAATAGACATCGCTGACTTCCCTACTGGAAGTGCCATGGTTTTGTCTGGCCTCAGAGGTGGTAACAGAAGGATGACTCTCCATGATGTCGTCTGTACTAGGTGGACGAAAAGTACCAAGTAGACAAGACTTTTTCAGGCCAGATTGTCTGCTTTGTGGTTAAAGGAAAGAAAAATACACAGAAAGCTGTGAGCCAAGTTTCCATCTTCACCCACTCCCTGATTGTGTATTTGCCTTTATGTCCCCTGTTCTGGGACTGAACCACTTGAGCATTTGGTGTAAGGAAGTCTCCATCAAGGCATTTGCTCTGTGCCTTTAAATTTTTCCAGGTGTACGACCTGCTTAATAGCTTAATCTCAGATGAAGATTGACATTTGTTAAAAATATGCTGAAGTCTGTAGAGCATTCTATGCAGACTCTTCATCCAAAATGGATACACAGCAGTGAGGGAAGATTTGGAGTGCTAGCTGAAGTCTTCCCCACTCTCTCCCATGGAATCCCTCCCTTACTCAGATGAACACAGCCAACATTTGAAAAAGAAAAAAGAAACGAAGAAAAAATAATCAAGAGCTTTAACACTTCTTTAGTATTTTGGATTCCAATTCCAAATTTCCACATTTTCTGCTATTTTATCCTTACTATTATTGCTGTTGTTTCTACTACCATTCCTGCTACTATTTACGAAGAGCCTTGGTCCCTAGATCTAAGTTCTCTCTTTGTAAGTGATGGCAGCCACACACAGCTTATTGAGATTATCATACACTCCAATAGTAATATCTTCCCCCTCCCACCCCGCTCTCCTATCTGCTTAGCACACTTCTATCTACTCTTCACACACCCAGCTCATCCTTAGTCCCTTTGACAAGCTCCTCTTTGACCACCATATCCCTCCATAACATTGAATACCCTTTCCTTTATAGTACTGCAGTTGCAATTTACATCCTTGGCTATGATACACTTACCACAATGCACTGGTAGACAGAAAGATGATGAATACTTAAGGGCTTGGGTTTCAATGTCAGCTATTTACTAAGTACAAACTGTTGTCTTTTTAAAATCTCAATTTTCTCAGCCAACAACGGGTACTACAATGATGACCTTCAAATCCTAGAGATTCGTGCATATTCAATGAAACAAGTCATGTCAAATGCTTGTTATCTATTAAATGTTCAATAAACAGTGGTTGTTGATGTTATTATAATTCTTTCTTATAATGTCCGCTTTAGTTTGAGTACATGTCTGTATTATTTACAATAATGTATCTTTAAGGCTGGAACTATGTTCCATTCAACTGGTAAAATTCCAGGAGAGTACTGAAGCTGAAGTCAGTCTTCCCTGTTCCATTGGGCCCTCAGAGATTGCAAATGCGTGTAGATACTTGAAAATCCTTGCCCCTGGCCTCTTACCAAATTTGGGACTACCCAGCGCTCTCTGGTCTACTCTGCCACCACCCTGGCCCCTCGTCCCCGCCTTCCCCCGACCCCGCCCCCGCCCCCGCCCCTCTCCCTGCACACCTGCGCTCCTTCTCCTCTCCCACCCGCTCCTTCTCTCGTCCCCTCCCGCTGGGCTCCCTCTCCCTGGAGCATCCCCGGCCCAGCCCGTCCGGCTCCCTCTTCCCACCTACTGCCTTGCACCCAGGTCCCTACCCAGCCCGGCCCGGCCCCACCCTCTCGCCCTGACGCCTCCCTCCTCCTCTCCTGGGCGGTGCTCTGTCTGCCCCTTTCTATTTCTACAGCACCTCCCTCTTCTCTCCTTTGCTCCTCCTCCCTGTACTTACGCTGACCTGGTAGATTGAGTCTTTTGAGTGGTTCTGTATCAAAAGTTTAATTAGAAAATCGCGCCTGGGCTTTTTAATAGCCTGTGTTCTGGACGTGGTCCTGAGCGCGCGCGCCGGGCGCCGGCTAATGGCAGGAGCGCGCCAGCCACCGCGGCGCGCTGGGACTCCCGCCCTGAATCTTATTTACATTCGGACTAACAATAGCTCCGGAGCCGGGCTATAAATAATTTCTGGGGAAGAGTTGTCTAATTAAACGTGCAGCAGTAAGGAAAGTGCTTTAACCACAAGGCTGGTGTCCTAATGAACGTAATCACTGTATGGGGACAGCTTAGGAATCACATCTAGACATCTCCCAGCGGAGGCAGAGAGATGGAGGGAAAAATACTCAGGGAGAATTTCCAATCAATATTTAATTGTGCAGTGTGTTAAACTCGTTAGAGGGCCTCTTTTTTCCTTTCCTTTTCCCATACTCAGAGGTAAAAAAAAAAAAAAAAGGAAGGGGGGTTTCAAAATAGAGCTTTCTGGGGTTGGTCTCAGTCTCAGACTGCAGCAGGAAAATTGTGTGTTGTCAATACTGAACAAAAATTATCTGAACATATTAGATGTATGAATTAACAAGTAGCGGCATATAATCTTGATGGATGCTGAATTCAAAGATAAAGATGGGTGTGAGGTCTGATTCCAAAGTCTTTTTTGCCTGATCTACTGTATTCTAAACTCCTAGAGGGCAGGGGACCTGCGTGGTGTGTTCTGCCCTTTGTTAAGCATGGAGTTGGGACAGGGGTGCTCTCCCTCAGTGAATGAGGACTACAGAAGGGCAGCTTTCTGACTGGTGTCTTCGTGGAGGGCAACATGCCCCTGCTGTTATCTAAGCAGCTGCCAGCTGACCAAGAAGTAAGCCCAACGCAGCCATGCTTATTTCTGCTCCCTTAGAAACAGACAATATCCAACATCAGCCAGATGGAAAAGGACAAAAATCAGGATGCAGGGTCATTATCTCTCCACTTTCCTAATACTGAACTCCTGAGGACAGAAAGGGTATGAGGCAAGGAAGGACAGCACACCATCAAAATGATCATGTGTGGGCAACATGGGAAATACACGTGTACGCAGATTCACATATATACCTAATAAACACATGTATGTATACCAACACATCAAATGGTAGAGACATACAAATACATATGGTAACATGCCAGCTGGTGAAACCAAATCAACCCAGTGTAGGAACAATGTAAGGACGGTGATGGAAAGCTGAAGCCGGTGAGGGTGTGGATCTACAGAGGACCTCCTGCTGGACTGTGTTAACAGACTAGTAGCTACTACTCATATCCCTACCATCCTTCCCACACGCCATACACCATACCCAGAGATGAAACAAACCAGCGTGCCACCTGTGATTAATCTAGTTCACCACTGGATGTCAACGTTGCTCTAGCCAATTAGAGAATAAATAGAAATCCTCTGTCTTGTGAAAGGAGAGTTTGAGCTCTAGGCAACAGTGATGTGTTGATGTTATGAGTGTACGGAAGAGGCAGAGGGTTGGATACTCATCTTCTGATAAAGTCCGACAGGGAAGATTATCAAATTTTAAATCCATCCTGTTCTTCTTTCATCTCATCCACCATGCTTCCCCGCACTCCCAATTCCCTTTCCCCAGCTCAGCACTCCCTACAACTAGCACCTCCTAATATACCATGTAATATTCTCATTTATTTTGCTTACTGCCAACCTTCCCCTATTGAAAATAAGTCCCATGAGGACAGGGAGCTTTTTTTATCTTGTACTTTACTCTATCCCTGGTGCTTAACACACTGCTTGGCATGAAGTAGATGTTTGATAAATATTCATTGTGAATAAATAATACATAAAGGAATTAATGAAATCTGACCAATAAATACAAATCCAACAGAGACCTTATCCCAATACTGCTGGAAATTCTCATTTCTTCTGTGGAAAAGGCTTAGATGGCTAGTGAAAGGGCACAGAAGCCAGTGCCTAAACTCAGAGATTATCAGGCTTGGGAAAGACTTCAACACTTCATCTAAGTGTAATCACAAATTCTGCTTCTACCTCGTTTTTTCTGCTTGGGAAGATAGCACATCCTCTCTCAGCCTCAGCTTCCTTCTCAATGCAGTGGGGTAATCATGGTAATATCGGCCCCACCTACCTCTTAAGGGTCTTATGAGATCAAATGTCACAGTGTTAGTACAAAATGTCTTCCCTTGGCTAATACATGCCAGATCCTCCCCAATTCCCACATGCATGCTGTAAACACTGAAGCCTGTACACATGGTACTGACAATATAAATATTATGATCCTTTTCCAAAGATGAATATGGAATTTATAAACCTTCTCGAAATAAATCACTTGACCCAAAGATCCTAACTTACAAACTAAACTACAATAAAAGCAAGCATTACAAATCAGTCTTGGGTTGGGCAATAAACAGTTTGCCCACCCCGAGATATCAAGGGATTGTAAAAAGAGCATTTCCTTCAGAGGCAGGAGCCTCCTGTTTGCTGCCATTTCTGTATCTCCTATTTTAGGCGTATATGGAAGGCTTGGGCTGCCATGGCAGCCGAGCTAGCATCTCTCTAAATCCATATGTTTAATTTTTAATAAATAAATTAAATTAAGCAAAAATAGGTCTACAGTGTAGAGCCCTTTCAAATTATTTACTATGCTGTCACTTTGGGCTCATTGATGCTTGTTAATATTTCAAATTTAATGATAAGCACCATTTATAAGCTAAATAAGATATTATTAGCACAATAATGGTAGAAACATACAAGGACACTGCTAAGCTAAGGTGAAAAATGCATTATTGAATGAAATTTAATTAGTAGATTTTGTTCTATTAGTGGCTTGTATATTGCATTTATGAAAATGAATACAAATATGATCCAGGCAATCTTTCCACTGAGAAAATGTCACTGGTAATCTAACTTCACTCCTACTCTTTAAAGCAGATGCAGGATGAAAATTGATGTCCTGGTCTCTTGCCAGTCAAAAGATTTTTTATTTGTGGTTCTAATAATAGCCAAGTAGTGGAGAAACATGCCTTATGCGGAGCTATGGCAGGTGTGAAGGGTATGTGGTGAGAATTAATTGTGGACTTTTTTCTTACGGCAGTCCTTGGGGTAGTGGGTCTCAGAATGGAGCTATAGTTGTGTGCTATAACTGCTTAGCTCGTTAAGTCTGACTTATCTGCATTATGTGTTCCTATTCCCCTCTTAGGCAACATGGCTTTGGTAGAAAGGGCAGGACTTGAAATCATTTACCATAGGTTTGATACTTACACCATTTATAAGGTTTGTGCAACTTACCTTTTTAAAGCAAAGAAAACACATTAGCTGCCTCACTCTTCCTGCCAATAATTCCATGAGGTTAGCTAATATTAAAATCTCTATTATACAGATAAAGAAGTGGAGCTTTAGATTCTTGAGCAACTTGCTCTAGGTCACACAGCTAATAACCCAAGTTCTCTGAAGTTTCCATTTCCTTCTTCTTGCAAGGGAGATAATGACATTTCCTTCCTCCTAGGGATATTGTAAATATTAAATGAGATAAAGGTTTCAATGCAGTGACACGTGTATTCAACAAATGTTAGTCTGAACTCCTGGTTTCCATTTGGCTCCTTCCTTTCTGGATGGCATCATGGAAAGGACATGGCAGGCTAGCGACCAAAATTCTCACTTCTAGGTGGTCAATGTAAAGTCTCTCCAGACTTCAGCTCTTCCTTATGACAACAAGAAAGCAAAACCCCTACCCTTCTTGATGAGATTGTTGCAAGAATCGATTGGACAGAATACCAGAGTGTTGTTAGTGCAAGTGACTATTCTTTGGATTCTGTGCCCAGATGCACTGATAGGCATGTTGGGTGAGGAGATGCCCCAGACCAATGCTATAAGAGCATTTCTTTTCAGTGACTTTGGGCTTAAAGGTAAATGCAGGTGCTCTGATTTAACCATCCACCTTCAACCATCCACTCCAGCAAGCTGTGCCTGAAATTCTGTCCCTCTGAACACCATCTTTCTGGAATCACCCAATCTATAACTCTATAGCTGGCATGGAGATCAGTTTGGCCTCAGTTTTCCTCTTCATAGGCTCTGTTTTATTTTTAATTTTTTAAATGTTTTTTTAATTTTAAGGGAGAGAGAGAGTATGTGAGCAGGGGAGGGGCAGAGACAGAGGAAGACACAGAATCTGAGGCAGGCTCCAGGTTCTGACCTGTCAGCACAGAGCCTGACGAGAGGCTTGAACTCCTGAGTCGTAAGATCATGACCTGAGCTAAAGTTGAACACTTAACCAACTGAGCCACCCAGGTGCCCCATCTTTTCATAAGCTCTTTTGCTTCCACAGAAAGATGCTATGCCCTTTTGCCTGTATTTCAAGATTATCTAAGCTCAGCCATTCAAATCCATACATAACTTTTCATGCTCTTGTTTTGCCTGTCTTACTTTTCTCGCCACATCTTTGGTAAATCAGGAAAATCATCCAATGGTAATCAAACAAAGGCTTTTGTTAGGGAATTATCTAAATTAACGATGGAGCAGAAGGACATTAAAAAAAACCCAAACAACCATTATGAAGGTAAAAGACTTTAGATGGTTGAAGTTTTTCCTCTTCTAACTGAACCACAGATGGACAAACTTAGATTAGTTATAATCATTGGTCCAGGATAAACTTTCTTCAGTGTTCTATGCATGGAGCTCTTTTATTTTTATTTTTTAAAATAATATAATAAGTAAATGCAGATCCATAACCTCTCCAAAAAATTCAAAGGTAAGACCTTTTAATCAATATACAACTCAACCAAATGGTCCCTCCACCAATCCCTCCTCTTGGCTCCTTCATACTTCAAGGCAATCATCATCCAGAATTCTACATTCATCTCATGCTTTCCTTGTTTTACAATTTCATCCCATACTTATGAGTCTTTAAAATTAAAATTTTGATTTCTTATTTTTCATCCTCATTAAAAGGGCATACATAATTTTGGGGATTTTCACTTCTGAGATTTCTAAGGCCATCATATTTTTGTGTTTTGCTGGAGTTTGTTTGCTTTGACTGCTGTATGTTATTCTAATTTGTCAATATAGTTAACTTGGCTTGTCCACTTCTAATGGGTATTTAGGTTGAATTCACAGTTTTTTCCTGTTGTGAATAAGGTTGCTATAAACATATATACTGAAGAGTAGAATTGCTAGGTCACAGAGTTTGGGAACTTTTAAATAGGGAAGGTATTGCCAAACTACTTACCAAAGCACTGGTTTATACTCTTGCCAACAATGTATAATGATATAGAAGAATCACATATTCTCCAATACTTAGTGGTATCAGACACTTTAATTTTTGCAGATTAATTCTGCATAAAATGCTATGTAATTATAGCCTTGATTTAGAGTCTGGAGGATATTGCTTCATATGTGCTTCCTCCTCTCTGCTGTGCCTGTTCATTTTCTTGGCCACTTTTCTATTTTCTGTGCTCTTCTCATTGCCTTATTGTTAGGAGTCCTTTAATATTCTTGACATTGATTTTTGTCAGTTTTATGAATAGCTCCGTTTTCAATCCAATTGAGATAATTAGCCCGAAGAATAAAAGAAGCATGGATTTGTTTTATTCTTTGATCAAATAAATCCACTATTCTTGACCTCACCCCATAACCTTTAATCTTCTATCTTGTGACACTAGCACGTGGAATGGAATTGATGTCAGAACTAGAAAGAAGCCTATATTCATTACTACATTCCAAGAGGAAGTGATAGAATTGGTAAAACTTGAAGCAAAACTGTGTTTTATTTATTTTAAAAGAAAGATGGAACAGTCCTCCCAATTCTGTCAGAGTTTAATTAATAGGCCTACTTGATGTCTATACCATCTCCTCAGAAAGCAGACGATCTTTCTCCAAAATGATCAAAGAATTACAAATGAGTAATTCTTGCTTCTGTACTTCCCTTGGCAGAGATGAGACAGACATTGGAAAAGGCATATAGGGATTCATTATTCATGCAGATGAGTCTCACAATTCAATAGAGCTAATTAGGAAAATGATGGAGTAAATTAGCACTTTATGCAAGTGTATTAATATTAATAAAACTGCCATTTTACCCTGAGGTTAAAACAGATAAGGAGGCTAGCACAGACCTGACCAGTGGGTAGACTGTCAACATGGCTGCTTGCTGGAACACTTAACCACTTTAGTCCATCCTGGAGAACATTGTTCCTTTTCTGTTATAAAAACTTTCCTAATAAAAAGAGATATCAAAATATTTCAAAGGCATGAGTGAGTTCTCTTTGCTTTATTATTTGGGCTGTTTGAAAGAAAACTCTCCATTTCCTATCTTGTTGACAATAATAACTAGCAACACATTGTTCATATGGCAGTTCCAAAACCATTGTTTTATTTAAGTTTACAACAAATGTATAAGGTAAATTGTCAGTATTTCCCCATTCTTACCTTAATAATTTGTCCATATGTCTTCACATCATTCATTTTTCTCCATATCCATTCAACGATCATTGCTTTAGCTCTAGATACCATCGTGCTCTCTGTAGCTCCCTAGAATTCATTTTCCAAACTGTAGCTAAGAAATCACTTGAAATCACAAATCGGATTGTGCTCCTCCCACTCCAGCTATAAACATTTGAGTAGGTCAACCTTGCTTTCAGAATTGACCCAAACTCTCTAGTACTTGAGCTGTTGCCCAGTTGAGGAAAGTTCAGGCCAACTCCACTGTCACCTTTCATTTTGTCATATTCCAAAGAAAGGGAACTACTTTCTCTTCCAAAAGTATACAGGGATCTCTGGGTCTTTGTTTATGCTTTCACCTCTCCCTGGAAAGTTGTCTTTTCTCAGGCTCTGTCACAGGCTCCTCAAGATGTCAGTGTAGACGTTTCTTTTCCCAAATGCCCTCCTTTGCCACTTTCTGCCACAAAATTGTTCTCAAAGAACTCTCTAGTTTTCTCCTCATAACCCTCTCATGGTTATGTGCTAGAGCTAGAACATCTCATTTATTAAAGCTTGCATTTACTAATCCTTCTGTATAAGACAGTAAATTCCTAGAGCTAAGGGTCATTTCTTGTTCAAATTGATGTGAGGAGATGAACTGAAGGAGGACTTAGAAACCTTTCTTGAAATCCTGTGCTCTTTCTAATATTCACATGGTGTCTTTGGTGCATTCAGGTTCATTACTTTTAGGGTGCTGGTTTGTATAACCTGTCAGATTACTCATTAGATGGAGCTTAAGAGGTTCAAATTTTACAAGACTCGTTATTGGAATTCTTTCTACATCTTCAGTAGATTTACTTAATTTGCCTACAGAGTATCATGGAATCTATAGAGAACTTCTGAATTTAGTTTGTGGGGCTTTTCTTTTTCTCTGATCATAATTAACTCTCTGTTACCCATTCTTGTTTTGGTCTTCCATAACCCTAAATGAAGATTCAATTTCTGTTTAATTGGAGGAAACTTTTTGAAAGCTACAAAGATCGAGAACCTTTACAATTAATTATAATTCCCTATATGGTTTCCTAATTTAAATTTTTTTATTTGTTTGAACAATCCTTGATTTCATTCAAACACTTTTATCAAGTATCCTACCTATTATTATCATCCAGGCCAGATATTTCTTCCACTTTGGGGATCAGTTTTGGCAATGGTCATGTCACATTCCTAAATACATGATCGTGGATGTCCAGTTCTGAACGGCTGTATGGTTCCCATGTCTGGAGTTGTGCTTCCTATCTCCCGTTCTGACTCTTACTGAGTGTGTGATATTCAGTGACATACTTAACCTTAATTATCCTAAGTTTCTCCATCTGTAAAATGATTATTATACTTTCATTCATATAGAGAATGTTTATTTGGTAACTCTTGAGGTAGGAGGTGTTTTTTTTAAAAAATGTCAAGGAAGATACTTCCTAGGATCTGAAGGAATCAAACCACAGTGATACAGGAATAAATTAGTGATTCATCTGCAAAGAGAAAAATGCTGGGTTAGAATTTGCAAGGAATGGTGTGGGAAAAAAGAGGCCAAGCACCAATCCCAGAAGGCATCTATGCAGTGTTGTTGTTGGGTGGCATTTCTCAGTTTTTCTGTGCCGCCCTGCTTCGAAAGGTCAATTGGCAGTGGCTTAACAGAGATTTTGATAGGAAGAGATACCTGGATGACTCTCTTTCTTGGAAAAGCAACTTCCAAAGCTGGGAGGGAGTGGGTACCATTCTGCCTGTGGTGATTGAAGACAGAGCATACCACCAGCAGCTGTTCAGAGACAAGAAAGGCAGCTTCATTCAAAAGCCATCATAATTTGGCAAGAAGTGCTCCAATCAGTAGCCTTCCTAATGCGTGTAATTGTTATGCAAATAAGTCACAGTGCATTACCCAGGCTGGGAACAGGAATATCAGCTCCATGATTTAAAAGGGGTCCATGGGTTAAGAGAACTCTGGCATGCATCCCATCCTAGGGGGGACCGCTGAGCTGTCTTGATGCTAGGTTTATGGTGAACTAGTTTATTAAAGTTGACCATTGGACTGAGGCTGATTCCTTAAAAACTGAAAATATTTGAGTTTAATAAGGTGATCAAGGCCTGGAATTTTAGTTTCTGCCTGCAAATATCAGAAAAAGTATTAAAATGCAACAAGGTTTTAGTGATTGCTGGGTGCCCAAACCCTTTACATTTTGGAGGAGGAACTGAGTCCACAGTGGTGAAGTGACTTGTCCAAAGAAACTGGCTTTCTTGCCTCCAAGTTCAGGGTAAATTTACACCTCATCTTACTGCCCCTTAAACATGCATAGCTACAAAACATGTTGTCATTCCTTAAGCCCAAGACCTTTTCTTTCCATTTTTTTTTTTTTACCTTCTCCATTTCTTGTCCAACAAATTCTTATTGAAAAAGGATTATGAAGATCGAGTGGATAGATAAGAAATCTTATTTTATTCTCAAGAAGATGCAAGCTAATATAGATGCACCCAGTAACTGCAATATAAGTAGAGTAGAGAAAGGTGGAGAGGAGGTAGAGCATGAAAAGGCTTCATAGGGCAGATGATATTAGGAATGGTCCTTTAAATCTTAACTGAGACAAGTCAGGAAGGTGAGAAAGAGACAGGGGATGGTGGGAATAGGAGCGACTGAGGCAGAAGAAGCTGGGGCTTGCACAAGGAGCAACAGTAGCTATATTTGTCTGGAGTATGGGGAAGGTGTGGTAGAGCAAAGGGGGATTCTTTTAAGAGCCTATATTAGAGAAGTAAAATCAAGACTAAGCCTTGGCAGATCCTTACACATTGGAAAGAGCCCTCGGCTGAGAGTCAAATGGCTTGTGTTTCAATCTAGCTTCCACCGCTACACAGATATGTGACCGTGAACAAATTATCCCAAATATCAAAACTTGGAATTTTTTCCCCCTTACAAAGGTGTTGTGAAGATTAAAAATATGAAATGCCTAACAGCACCTAGCATCTGATATATGTTAAATGAAAAATGTTTCCTTTTTTTTTCCTCATTACTTTGATTTGGTTTGGAAACTGAGAATTATCATTGAACCTTGACTTTGCTCTCATGGTTTCCTGTCCATTCTTATTTGATGGTGTCACTTACTTTTACCTTTAACCCTCTTTTTAGAATTAGCCAAGTCTAAGTTCACTTAATAAACCAAGACTCTAATAACTGCTGTGTTTTCATTTCCTTTTTAAAAATCTCTCTTCTCTAATTATTCTTACCTGTAATGTCAAATTAATTTTCCTTAAATACTTCTCCAGCCAATAGTCAATTGTTAACTGTTCAGAAATGTGCAGGGGTTCCTGTTGCCCTATTGTATCAAATCTACATTCTTCCCTCAGGCAACCAGGGCCCTTGGCCACCAGCCTGCTATACCCCTCGCAGCTCCCCAAAAAGCCCCCTCTGTGTTTATGTTAGGCCACTTCAAGGTTTGTCCTCAGATATAGTGAATACACATGAATATATTATGTCTACAGCTTTTCTCCTTCATCTACTCACCCAAACGGGACTTGGCCATTCAGTGCTCATCTTTGCATAGGGGCCCATCTCCACCATCTTTGACATTCCATAACCATAATGTGGACTGTCTGCATCACAGCATTACACGGTTAGGTGTAGGATATCGATTCTCATCTTTATCTGCCTATGGCTGCTGTGGCACTGAACATACTTTGTTTTTATTTTTTAAGTTTATTTATTTATTTTGAGAAAAACAAATGAGGGGAGGAGAAGAGAAAGAGGGAGAGAGAGAATCCCAAGCAAGTCCTGTGATATCAGAGTGGGGCCCGATGTGGGCTCATGAATCCTGATATCATGACTTGATCCCATGTCAAGAGTCATTCACTTAACCGAGTGAGCCACACAGTTGCCCCACACCTTTTAAAATTTATTGAACGTAATTTAGTTATTATTTTTAATGTTTATTTTGTTATTTTTGAGAGAGAGAGACAGAGTACTAGTGGGGGAGGGGCAGAGAGAGGGAGACAGAACTGGAAGCGGGCTCCAGGCTTCGCATGTCTGCACAGAGCTGGACCTGGGACTCAAACTCAGGAACTGTGAGATCATGACCTGAGCTGAAGCCGAAGGTTGAACCAAATGAGCCACCCTGGTGCCTCAAACATAGTTTAAAGACTAGTACCTTTCAAATTCTCTGTATATCCTTTCTTGTGCCTCACACCATGCAAGGCATAAAATAATGCTTACTATATGCTTATGAGATAAATAAAGTCACCATTGACCTCAGACTGACAGCGGACATTTCTTTCTTGCCCACAGGGACATAACAAATTTAAGGGAAATTCTTGGGCCTGCTTTCCCAGTTCCAGACAGAGTTTGAAGATGTGGCATTTTCCAAATTACCTCTTGCCTATGAACTGAGCAGAGATGGCCCAGATACCACTGAGAGAGAATAAAGATGGAAATGTACATGCTTGTTTTTAGAGTCAATTTTCTGACTATATTATGCACTTAAAAATTAAATTTGCTAAAGGCATTTCAAGTGCCTTTCATGCTAACACTTCATTATAAGGTACTTATCAGTAATAAATCCACAGGGCCTATTTTTTTTTTTTTTAAGAAAATAAGAAATACTAAGAACAAATAAAAACATCTTTCTTTGTTCCCACTCCTAGAACTATTTTTGTTCTGGGGAAACAAGTAATTTCTAGTTGAATAGATTAAAATGTCAGCCTACTATTAATATAGTATGTTTAATAATAACACAAAATGCCAAACTTTTCTTTAATTCCTCTTGTAGGAATTTAATATAAACTGGTGATTAAGAAAGTAAGGGGAGTTTCTTGCCGACATCGTATGTCAGTTTTTGATTATCCACATAAGATTTCTCTCTGGTGTTCTTTTCCTACTTCTAGATCAAAGCTAGAGGTTGGTGACACCTTAAGAAATACACTATCTGCTCATATACCTTTCCTCTGCTCAGCATCCACCTTGCCTTTCGTCTCCTCTTCACAGAGTTTGTGAAAGGGAAGAGCTACATTTGCCATCCATACGTCTTTATCTCCCATTCCTCTCTCAAATATCTAGATTGTGACTTCTGCTCAGCTGAAAGTAATTTCAAGGCCATCAACATCCTACCAAGGTCCAGACTCAAGGTGCAATGTTTAGCTTTTATCTTACTTAGCCTCTTAATTACAGTTGACAAAATGGCTAACTCTTGTGTTTTAAAGCCCTGTACTCTTTCATTGTCAATAATCAGTTTTCTTCCTAACTTTATAATTCTCCGGTCTCCTTCTCCATTCTCTTTCCTTCCCACTTCTATTAAATAGTGGTTTCTCCCCCTCTAAGCTTTTCCAGATGAAACACATCCACTCCCCTGGCCTCAAATGTTATTTACATTCTGATGTCTATCAACTATGCATGGCCAGCTGCCATGTTTCTCTTAAGTGCTGGGGATATTAAGCAAGCTTTTCTTCCAGTGGAAGAAACAATAAATGCACTAATTCATAAATACATAAAGGAAAATACAGTACTTGGTAGCAATACGTACCCGAACAATACAGATGGGGAGGAGCGGGAGAATATGAGGAGGGGCCTCACAGCCAGAGAAGATGACACCGAGAAGGTGATATTGGAGTAGAAACCTTGAGGCAGAGCTGGCCATGTGGCTGTTTGGAAGAAGAGCTTCTCATGAAGGTGGGGCTGCCATCTCACATGCCTCAAGGCAGGAGTGTGTCTTGCCTGGCGACAGAATAAGGAAACGTGGCTAAACTGGTATGGGGTAAGAAGAGGGGAAGTCAGAGGGGATGAGGAGCCGGATGATCCAAGGCTCTGCACCGCAGTGAGATGGAGTCAACGGAGGCTTTGAGTGAGAGGAATTCCAGGATCTGAGTTTTAAACATACTATTTCAACTGCTGTTCTGAGAACCCATTGTATGGCAGACAGTATAGAAGCAGGAGACCACCACCAAGCTATCATAGTGATCTACGTGAGAGGGGCAGAGGGCTTGGAGCAGAATGAG
Source organism: Hyaena hyaena (assembly GCF_003009895.1). Lineage (NCBI taxonomy): Eukaryota > Metazoa > Chordata > Mammalia > Carnivora > Hyaenidae > Hyaena > Hyaena hyaena. The sequence goes on from NW_024080938.1 coordinate 629,092, forward strand.
ACCAGCAGAGGTGGTCAAAAGGGATGGGATTCTGAATGCATGTTGCAGGCACATCTGGAAGTATTTGCTGATGGACTGGGTCTGAGATATACGAGGCAGGCTGGGGACAAGGATTATTCTAAAGTTTTGATCCTGAACACTGAAAAGATCAAGTGTTTGCTGAGATGTGAAGCTTGCAGATAGAAGTTTGGAAGGGGTGAGATTGGACACCTCAAATCTGAGATGCCTGCTTAAAACCCAAATGGAGAGGATAAATAAGCACAAGGGTATTCAATTCTGGAATTCAGAGAAAGATTTATATACATGTTTCACGTGAGTCATGAGCATAGATGGCAATGATCTCTAAGCCATAGGGCTAGATGAGGTCTTCAGGGGAAAGCCTCTAGATAGAGAAGACATTCATGGCCTTCCCTCATCCTGAACGTTGCCTTAGTTGAAAAACGTTTCCAATTTGATCCCAGAAATATCTTTTATTAATATCCTCTTCAGAACTACAATCATCACACCTGCAGGGGCATCCCTCACATTATAACCTACTTAAAGGGGACTCTCTGGAACACATTTACATACAATACGAAGACTACTGATTTTGCACCAGTGCTGTCTCTGCTTTACAGAGAGTTTAGTTTAAACTCTTGTCAATTTAAGTCCTCTCAATGGCAAAGGCCTCTTGATTGGTCTCTCTGCTATCAATCTCTTCTTTCCACTGTGACAACAGAGTAACTATTTCAACGAAAATCTGATCACACCACTGATTTCTTAAAATCCTTTGTGTCTTCTTTGCTTATTCGAGGTTAAAGGTGAAGTTCTTTTAAAGCCTCCCAGAGCTCGGTGCATGCTATTTCCCTACCTCTATCTCCTACCTGACCACTCATTGTTCATCAACTCCTGGCATTTCTTTCTAAGACCTGTGCTCAGAATGTGATGTCCCTATCTTTCAGACAGGAGTGCTAGCTGTTCCTTTTCCATCTAGCATTTATTTCTGCCTCTACCAATCTGACAATGCCTTTTCTCCATTCCTATTCTTTCCTCTGAGTGTCTCCAAGCCCACTAAATATTTTTGGTCCACCTCAGCTCCCACATCTTCTACCAGGACTCCCACGTGTACTTTGGCCCATTTCAGTTCTTAATCAATCACGTACCGGCTCATGATGTACTCCAGTGATTTTGTGTGCATATCTTATCTCCCCAATGAGATTATAAGTTTCTTTAAGGCAAGAAACTGTACCATATTTCTTTCTATTCACCATAGCACCACGCAGCATAAGCAGTTTTGAACTGAATTGGATGTATTGAACCTGCTTCTGATTTTAACAAGTTCATAGATCAGGGGGGTCACCAAAGACTCCTATATATGCTCTATATGAGTCCATCTACCAGCTGTTGTTGTGTAAGCAGCTCCCAATGCTCCTAAATATTTCTTCCTTATATTTACAGTTCATGGATTCGATGACATAGGTTCTGCCAAAGTGTATTTATAAGAATATGAAAAAACTCTGGCCACATGAACCAGAATTTGTGCCTTCATGTGTAGTGAGTGTGATACATGATTTCTTGTGATTTGGGAAATGCAATATAAATAGATAGCTATCTATAAGCTAAATCTAAGAGGAAGCTGGCCCAGTTCCAGATTCTGGGTATTTCAGGGTATTATTTAGTTATTATTGACACCGTTGAGAATTCAGATCAGAGATCCAACAGAGAAAGAGAGCTAGATCTTTCTTAGGAGCCTAGGGCAGGGGGAACAAAGCAGCTGTAAATAGCTTAGCAATCGGTGCTTCATGTTTCAATAGGAGTTTCCAACAAGCAAAAAAAACAAAGCCCTTCATAAACAAAAATAACTAACATCCATTGAGCCTGACAATTAACAAAGCACTTTCCACATTTATTATTTTATTAGATACACCAACTACCTAAATGATGAGAAGAGATGATAATTTCCACTTTTACAAATGACAGAATTAAAGCTCCATGTCACCTAGTCAGGGAATAGAAGAACAAGTATATGGGACGAGCATCTTCAGGGTCAATATCCAGTGTTTTCTGCAGCTTAGTACATTGCTCCCAAAAAAGTGGAAATTTCAAAAAGTTTAGATGATTTCATCTAAATCTCTTCTCTGCCTATTTCCTTTCAAAATAAGAAATTCTATGGAGACACTATCACTCACTCATATATTTGGCAGCAAAGTGAGAGCGATGTGGGTTTTTTTTTATGCTTTAAAAGGTAATTTAATAAATAAATATGAAACAAGCTGAGAAGAGTAGCTGAACCAGGTCTTATGTTTCTAATAGAATCATAAATGCCAGAAAGTGCTGGGAATGATTTATTATCCTGTTATTATAAGTGACTGGGAAGCTTTCAGTGGAGTCCTTGCTAATTTCTAGCAGCTGCATTAAATCAGAAACTCTATTAGCTATTATAAAATCATCATCCCATTTTTCTGCAAATCAACTTGAACACCTGATGGGAATTTGGAGCTGTTTGTTACTACATGTGCTAACCTCATCCGTTGCCTCCAAAAAGGAAATAAACACAATGCAGAGGTGGCATGATATTGGCCACATCTAGTGTTAGAGATTAATAAATGACTGTCAACTTTTTTTTTAGTTTTTTATTTATTTTGAGAGAGAGGGAGAAAGTGAGCATGGGGAAGGGGCAGAAAGAGAGAGAGAGAGAGAGAGAGAGAAACAGAATCCAGTCAGGCTCTGCATTGACAACATGAAGCTTGATCCCATGAACCATGAGATCATGATCTGAATGGAAACTACGAGTCAGACGCTTAACTGACCAAGCCACCCAGGTGCCCCAACTGTCTACTTTTTATAAGAGATATTTCTGACAAAAGAAATATCTTTCTTCAGCAAATATTAGCTAATTAAGTGGAAGGATCTGAGATGTCATCAAATCCTATGTTCTGAATCTGAGCCCCTCCCTCAGCTTCATTCTACTCAGCCTTATAATCCAAATCTAGCAGCTGTCCACCCATTGTAGGAACAGGGCAAATAACCAACTCCATACAAACTAAACTGGAAACTTCTGACACCGTTACCCTCCATTCTGAGTTTTACAATGGAATATATCTCCAAGGGCTCATTCTTTAATGATCCGAGAAGTAACACCTTATGCTTGGCAAGTTACAAGAGTCAGAAGCAGATATCACTACATCCTTGAATACAACTTTGGCCTTACGGTTCAGAAATGAGCTGGCTAGGTAAGAGTTAAGTGCAATCTGATGGAAACAACCAGGAGAGGCCATTGCCTAGGAGATATGCCTGCTGTGTTAGAGAAGATCCTGGGGTAAGAACAGCAGAGTGAGAGGAAAAGAGGCAGCTGCTGATAACAGCAAATGTCTAAGTGGATGGAATGGAGTTTTCAAAGAAATAAATTTTACAGGATTTAGTAATGGACTGAATATGGAAAGTGTAGTTTCTTGCTTAGAAAACTGAAATGGACATCCAAGCTAAAGGAGTTGATTAAATTGAGGGAAGCTTTAAAGTTATAATTTTATGATGAGTTTACGTGCCTACATACTTACCTTATAAGTTCCTACCTGATTATCTTCATAGTTGCTATGTTCTATGAAATTATTTTCCTCCAAAACTTCACACAGTTCATTCTCTCATTTTGAGTGTTTAATCAAATATCATTTAATCAGAAAGTACTTCTATAACCTCACAATTTAAAACACAACTTTTCTCATTTATTATTCTATTGTCCTGCTTTAATTTTCTTCAGGACACTTATTGCCTCCTACTATTATATTTTATGTTAATATTTTATTTATTTATTATCATCCCACTGCAAGCCACATTAAGTTTGATCTGGCAATTACATCGTGTATTTGTTCACTTCTGTATTACCAATGCCTAGAACATGGTTCATGGTAGGTGCTTAGTAACTGTTGAGAGAATGAACAAAAGAGTCCCAAAAGTGAGTTAAAATGGCAATTCTGTATCTACATAGATAGATAAAGAGGTAGATTAGCAGATCAATGTAGGTCTAGAAATGTAGAGGGCTCTAGGCTTATAAGACAAATTTGTAAATTCACATGAATAATAGCTGAAGCCATATGCTCTGCAGAAAGTATAGAATAAAAAGATAAGAGGGCCTTGAAGATCTTCAACAGCTGAAAGTCAGGTAGAGACGATGAGCTTGCAACAAAAACAAAGATGCAACAGGAGGAAATCAGTAGTGTCTATAGGAGGAGAAAGTGTTGAAAAACACAAAGGAACTAAGATGACTAATATTGAAGAATCTCTAGTGGAAATAGTATTATTGAGGTCACCAGTAATCACAGGAAAAACTTCTCTGGTGGGGTGATGGGTTAAGACCTGTACTGATGTTGGGGAATGTGACTGGGAAATAGGAAAGAGCATCTTTAGAAAACTCTTTTCAGATGCTTGCCTGAAATGAGAAGAAGAATAGAGAAAAATCTGTAAGAAGAAGAAGGTCTAAGTATTTTGTTTTTACTTTAGTTTAATTGTACATATGTTTAAAAGCCAATGGGAAGAATAAACTTGAGAGGGTAAGGCTGAAAATACAGTGGATAGAGGGAATGCCCATTACAGTTATTTTTCTGAGAAACCACGAAAGATGAAATCCGAAGCATGAGTAGAGGTATTAGTGAATGCATGAGGAGAAACAGCATCCCTACAGTAACCAAAAGGAAGGAGAATCTAAATCAAGACAGTTTTACGTGCCTGGTAAGGGAAAGTTAGGGCGTTCCCAATTAATGGTTTCTCTATTTCTCTAATGTAGAAGGTGATCATTTGCAGGGAGCAACCGGATATGAGTAGGAATTCAAATGACAGAGAAGGTAAAAAAAAAAAAAAAGATTGTGGAAAGTAGCATTATGAGTTGACCAATGAAAACTAGAAAGAAAAATTGTAGCTGTGATAAGCCAATTGACTCTAGTGAGCATGAGCTAATAAAGGAATCATTCTACCCTGTTGTGGCCTTATCCATGTCCAGAAAGCTGAGTTTATCCAGGGTGAGAATTTGGTAAAAAGTTTGTGACCTGAAAGAGTAATTAATAAGCAAGAGAGTTTAGGGTGCTGGACCACTTAGAATAAGGGACCATGAAATCCAGGCTGTTTAGAAGGGAAACAGAGAATGAAGGTCTTAAAATTCAACAGAAAATAGGGGAGTCAATGGTCAGGAAGTCCCAGTGTGGTCAAAGATGCATCATAGTGGGATGGTTGGAAAAGCACTCAGAAGGAGAGGGAATTGAGGAATAAGCATGGAATAGTCAAATTAGGAATTTTGGGGGAAGGTGAGTGATAATATTTTCTGACAAGGCCCATTTGTTCAGAGCCAAGCTGTCATCATGCATTTCTTAAATCCCTCAGAATAAGGACAACATTTACCTTAAAATCTAGACCAGGACTGACCTCAAAGTGGGGATAAAAAGACCTCACAGACAAGTTGCCAAGGTAGGCTCAGGCACTAGTACACAAGTTGATTAAAAATAAACAAGCAACATATGCAGAACTGTCATACTCGCTGCTACTGTTTGGAGCAGAGAGACAGCTGGAGGTTGAGTGCCAGGAGTAGGCCTTGTGAGGTACTCCTTAGACCTGGGGACACCCATATTTTCTAACGTGTGGTTCCAGGTGGCAGATAGATATAAAGAGTGAATACACTGAGTGCTCTTTCTTATCAACAAAATTATGTGCCAAAGGTAACCAGCATCTAATCTGTGATATGAGCACTTGGTGCCTCCAGCAGAGAGTAGGGGAGGCCTGCGGTTCCCCATGAAGATTGCAGAATTCACTGAGAACAAGGAAGAGCCTGTTTCCCATTCTGTTTTTATTCAACGGCAAACAGAGCCACTTGTCAGGCTGAAGGTCCTTGTCCATTGCTACTGCAGCGATAGTTTGAAAGAGGGTAGAGGGAAATGGAGGAAAAAGACATTAAAAGGAAAATGTCACCATTTCCAAGTGCCATATTATTTGACAGTTTCTCTTTATGTTGCAACAGCTGCTTAACATGACAAACGATGGCTTTAATAAAAATGCACACAAGGAGATGCAGCACAAGGAAATGAATAATGGAGCTTTCTATCCTGACATGTTGTGGAGCATATTCACTCAGCAATGAATAGGACTTTGGGAACTATGTGTTGCCTGTTGCTTTCAGACAACCCCTGCTAGGTTATTGGCCCTGTGTCAGTCAGTTTCACTGTGGAAAGTAGAATACAGCGCAACTGGTTTTAGCAGTGAAATTTTGGTAGGGAGCATTAAATGGCTTGCTTAATCATTGGAGGCAGGGGGGAGGGTTGCTAACAAAACAGGTTGAACTTTTAGAAAACCACACCACAGAACTGGAGCCACCAACAGATCCCATCTTACAACCTAGAAGCTGCCACCACTCCCATTCAAAGCCACCAAAATTCCGAAGCCACTACTGTCAGGAAACAACTGCCTCTAGGAAGTTGCCTTGACCAGCACCTGTCTCTGGGTACCTGAGACAGAAAATTCTTGGGTCCCTGAACTCCTGCTAATGTTGCCCAGAAAAAGCAAGTGCAGTGTTTTCCAAGAGGAATAGCAGCAGCAGCAGTAACAGTGGCAGCAGCATGATGACTCTTGTACAAGTAATTGAAGTACAATAACTTTCACATTAGGTGTGGGGGTTAATTTGGGGGTGTAGGGTTTGATAATCTTAGGCTCCTACAAATCAATATTTGATATTGATAAATCCAGTATTGGTGTGGTTTAGAGAAAGAGGGGTAGAGAGTAATTAAGAGGATGGGAGAGTGAGAGCACAGGGAAAAGCAGCCTCTCTTCGGCCCCAGGACTTCATCAGACAAGGATTCCTTGGAGTTTTGATAACCATGTGTCTTCATACTTCACTTACTGTCTTGTCACCTCTGTGCAGTCACAAAAGGCGAGGAAGCCCACAACCACTGAAAGTTCCACAAATGTGCCATTCCAAATCACTGTTTCAGAGTCAGACGCAGCAAGTCAAGAAAAGCTATGGTAGCAACAGACATCAATAATGCAGAAAAACCAGAAATGAGCCCAGTTGGAATCATGGGCAGAAAAGGAGTGTTTGTAGGAGACTTGAAGACTTGCTTATGACACTGATAAAGCCATGAAGGTCTGCCATTGTTTGTGTTAGCACATTGGGAACATAAATAATAGTTAGCGTAAAGGAGCAAAGTAGGGGGAAAATGGCTCAGCAAACTATATGTCAGTCAATAGGGGGTTTAACTCAATTTTTACCTATCATCTACTGTGTACTAATGATTATAACGCTCAAAATAATATTTTGTCTGTGTCTTCAAGGGAATTAACACATTCATTGGTCTTGTCAGTGCCATTACATGGAGGAATTTAAAGGATACAAATTTTTAGCCTGTATTCTTTCTCAGAATCTAGAAGAAAAGACATCTTTATTACAGCTGGTCACTATATGTAAAGGATTAAAAGACCTACAGCACTCTGCTGTGAGGAGTACAAAGAAAAGTAAAGACTGTTTTCTTATACCCAAGGAGGTAATAGTCTATTTGAGGAGCTAGAACACACCAGGAAAAAAAGTCTTACATGTTTTAATTGGCAAAGATTTAGTAAAACAGAAGACACAAATTAATGAATTTCTAACTGCCAAAGGGAAGATATACAGAGTAAATGCTTTAGTGGATATGAGAAATTAAAGACCACTTCAGTTTGGAGTGCTGAAAAAGCTTTCATAGTGGAGGTAAAATTTAAGCTGAAAAATTTTTTAATTTTTTAAATGTGTTTTTATTTCTGAGAGAGAGAGAGAGAGAGAGAGAGAGAGAGAACAAGTGAGCAGGGGAGGGTCAGAGAAAGAGGGAGACACAGAATCGGAAGCAGGCTCCAGGCTCTGAGCTAGCTGTCAGCACAGAGCCCAACATGGGGCTTGAACCCACGAACCATGAGATCATGACCTGAGCCAAAGTTGGACACTCAACTGACTGAGCCACCCAGGCTTCCCTTAAGCTGAAGTTTGAAGGAAGGACAGAACTAGCTCTGATGAAGAGGAAGAGTAACATTATCCTGAGTAGAGAAATAACACAAGGAAAAACAAGTATGGGGGGCAATGTGATGTTTTGCTGAAATGAGGGTTTATAGGATACCCATGGAAAAATGATTTTATTAAAAACCGAAACTATTAATAGTTGGGAAAAATAAAACTCATTAAAAAGCCACAAATGCCAAGGTAAGTAATTTGGGATATGTGCTGTGGGCACTGAAAATATTGACATTCCAAAGGAGACCCACTTGATATTGTCCAGAATCAAATGTATATAATTATGGAATTTTTGGACCATGATTACAGTTTGATTTTCTTTTCTTAACTGTTTTTCTTAAATTTATTTTTGAGAGAGAGAGCAGGGGAAGAGCAGAGAGAGAGGGAGAGAGAATCCCAAGCAAGCATTGTGCTGTCAGCACAGAGCCTGACCTAAGGCTTGAAACCGTGAGATCATGGCCTGAGCTGAAGCCAAGAATCAGATGCTCAGCCAACGGAGCCACCCAGGCACCCCAGTTTGATTCGTTTTTAACTGAAGCAAGAATTAAGGTTTTTGAAAAAAAAAATGTTTCTATCCTTTATAATTTTATCTGTATGATTATATTAAAATATACTCTCCCAAAAGTGTCCTTATTTCTTTTATAATGTTTATTTTTAATTTTTCAGAGAGAAAGAAAGACAGACCATGAGTGGGGCAGGGACAGAGAGAGAGAGGGAGACACAGAATCTGAAGCAGGCTCCATCCAGGCTCTGAAGTGTCAGCACAGAGCCCAATGTGGGGCTTGAACCACAAGTTCATGACCAGGCCGAAGTAAGATGTTTCCCTGACTGAGCCAGCCAGGCAACCCTTGGGTGCTTAAATTTTAATCAAAACATCTTCAGGGGTGCTTGGGTGGCTGAGCATCTGACTCTTGATTTCAGCTTAGGTCATGGTCTCAGGGTCGTGGGCTCAGGCTCCACATCAGACTCTGTGCTGAGCATGGAGCTGGCTTTTGATCCTTTCTCTCTCTCTGTCCCTCTCCCCTGCCTGCATTCAGTCTCTTTTTTCTCTCTAAGATAATAAAAAATAAAATAAAACATCTCCAAATATAAATAAAATGCTTTGTCTGTGCCTATATAAATATACCTTCAGGATTTTTAAAGATAAATTTGAAAGGAAAAAAAGTGTGCTTTGAATCCATGAAAGCAGAAAGTGAAGAAAAGGTGACTTGGTGCACCTGGTACCTTTGAGGTGGAAGTTGAAAAGGTACAAAGTGTTGGAAACCATAAAGTGAAACATGACCAACTCACTAAACACATAAACAAGAAATGAAACACATTCCAGAGAGGGTGTGGAAAGAATCAGTATATAAAGTTGCCACAAGATATTATCTAAACTATCTACTTTTCAATAAAAAATTATAAGAGATTAAAGAATTATAGTGTGGCCCATACAAAGAAAAAATCCAGGCAACAGAAACTGCCTGTAATGGCCCAGATGTCATATTTAACAAAGACTTCCAAGCAGCCATTAAAAACATGTTTGATGAACTAAACAAAACCATGTTAGAAGAAGTAAATGAAGGTATTATGACAATGCCTCACCAAAGAAAGAATATGAATAAAGACATAAAGATTATAAAAGAGAATCAAATAGTAATTCTGTAGTTGAAAACTATAACTGAAATTAAAAATTCATTAAAAGTACTCAACAGGAAATTTTAACTAGCAAAGAAATATCACTGAACTTGAATATAAGTTGATAGAAATCATATAGTCTGAGGAACACAGAAAAATAACTTTAAAAAATTGAACAGAACCTTAAGGAAATATGGGATACCATTAAACACATCAGTATATGTGAAGTAGAAGTCCCAGAAGGGGAGGAAAGAAAGAAAGAAGCAGAAAATAATACTGGAAAATATAGTTGCTGAAAATTTCAAATGTTGGATGAGAACATTTATTCACATATTCAATAAACTCAACAAACACCAAGTTGGAGAAATACAGATATCCACCCCCATACACATAATAGTAAATATCTTGAAAGACAAAAAATCTTGAAAGCAGAGGGAGAAAAATAACTCATCTCATACAAGGAAACCCCCATAAGATTAACAGATGATTTTTTATTAAAAAATAAAGCCCAGAGGCAATAGGATGACATATACAACATGTTTTCTTTTTAGTCAACTAAAAATCTTATAACAGCAAAATTAATATTTAAAAATGAAGGTGAAATAAAGACATCCCTATACAAACAAAAACTGAGAGTTCATTTCTTGCAGATTGCCATGCAAAAAATACCAAAAGATGTTATTTAGACTAAAAACAAATGACTCTAGATAGTAAGCAAGTCCACACACACACACACACACATACACAACACAAATATCATTGATAAAGGTAATTATGTCATTATAAAAGGGTACAGATGTTTATTCCTTCTTTCTTCTATTAAATTATATAAGACAGTGTGCATATGAGTATATTTTTGTTCCTATAACATAATAAAGTGTAATATGTTTGACAATAACAGTATAAGAGGTGAGTGGAAGAATAGCTATTCTGGAGTAAGCATATGACACCAGACAGTAACTCAAATACACAAGAACAAACAAATACAACCGGAAATAGTAAACAAAACTGTTAACATGACAAACTCTATAAATACACACATGCTCGTCTTTCCTCTCTCAGTTTCTCTAAAAGTCATAAAATTAATTAAAATAATTTATAACAATGTATTGTTGAGTTGAATTGTAAACAGGTTTAATATGTGTAAGAATAAGAGCACAAACAATAGAATAAGGGAATAGAACTATGTAGGAGTTTCTATAGCTTACTGGAATTAAGATAGTATAAAACTGAAGTCAATTCTGATAAGTTAAGGTATATATGGTAAGTTCTAGGACAATCACTAATAAAATGTCTCAAAAAGTAATGTGTAAATTGTTAAAATCATTAAAATGTTAATTTAGAAAATACTTACTGCAAAAGGAAGCAGTAAAGGAGAAATAGAAGAACAAAAAAGACATGAGACATATAGAAAACATAAGCATTAATCTAATTATACTAATGGTACTATTAAATGTTAATGTATTAAACAAAATAATAAAAAGACAAGATTGGTAGACTGGATAACAATAAGATCCAACTATCTTTTATCATTGGGAAACACTTATTAGATATAAATGTCTTGAAAGTAGCAAGATAGATCAGATATTTCCATGCAAATGGGAATAAAAAAGATGGAGTAACTATTCCAGGCAATAGACTTCACAACAGAAAAACTGACTACAGACTGAGGGACATTTTAGAATGATAAAAGGGTCAATCTCTCAGGAATATTTAAAGATTATAAATATATATGCACCTAAGAACAGAGCCACAAAATTTATAAAGCAAAAGCTGACATAAATAAATGGAGAAATAAACAATTAAACAATAATAGCTGTAGTTTCAAGTAATCTTGCTCTCAATAATAGATATGAAACTAGACAGAAGATCAACAAAGAAAGAGAAGACATGAACACTGTGAAACAACTAGAACCAACAGACATCTTTGGAACACTCCACTCAACCACAGCAGAGTATAGAATATTATCAAATATACATGGAGTATTCTCTAGAATAGACCTATGTTCAGCCACAAAACAAGCCTCCATGAATCTTAAAGAATTGAAATCATACAAAGTGTAATATCTGACTTTAATTAAATGATAATAGAAATCAATAACAAATAAATTTGGGAAATTCACAAAAATGTGGGAAGGTACACAATCTTAATCAATAGATCAAAGAAGAACTCACAAGGGAAATTTAAAAATACATTGAGAGGAAGGAAAATGAAGACACAACACAGAAAACATATGGGATGCAGCGAGCACATTGCTTAGAGATGGATTTATAGATGTAAAAAGCTATATTAAAAGAAGAAATGTCAAATCAATAATCTAACTTTCTACCTTAAGACAATGGAAAACAATAGTAAACTTAACCTTTAGCAGGCAGGAAAAGGAAATAATAAAGAGTACAGATGAAGTTAGAGGGAAAAAAAAAAGAATAGAAAATAATAGACCAAAAGAAATGAAACTAAAAGTTGGTTCTTTGAAAATATCAACAAAATTGACAATCCTGTAGCTGGATTAAAAACGAAAAGAATAGAAAAGACTCAAATTGCTAAAAGCAGAAATAAAAAAGGTCCATTACTAATGACCTCACAGAAGAATTGTAAGGGAGTGTTATTTATGTCAATAAATTAGATAACTTAGATGAGATAAAGAAATACCCTAGTATGGTACAAACTACTAACATTCACTCAAGAGGAAATAAAAAATCTAAGTGGACATTAAAGAGATTAAATTAGTTATTCAAAACTTCCCACAAAGGAAATCCTGGGACTAGATGACTTCATGGATGAATTCTACCAAACACTTAAAGAAAAATTAATACTTCTTTACAAATTCTCCTCAAAAAATAAAAAGAGAGAATACTTCTTAACTCATTCCATTATGCCAGTATTATTCTGATTCCAAAAGTAGGCAAAGACACCACAAGAAGTACAACTACAGACCAATATTTGCTGTGAATTTACATGCAATTTTTTTTTTTAAATACTAGCAAACTGAAGGGCACTTGGGTGGCTAAGTTGGTTAAGCATTGACATTTGATATTAGCTCAGGTCTTGATCTCAGGGTCATGAGTTCAGGCCCTGGGATGGGCTCTGCCCTGGGTGTGAAACCTACCTAAAAAAAAAAAAAAATAAAATAAAATAAAATAAAATAAAATAATAAAATAAAATAAAAAACTAGCAAGTTGAGTCAAACAATATATAAAATGGATAATACACTATAACCAGGTGGGATTTATACCAGGAATGCAATGTTGGTTTAACATTCCAAAATCAACTAATGCAATGCTCCCATATTAATAGAATAAAAGACAAAAACTACAGAATATTATAATAGAGGCAGAGAAAGCATTCAAAAAAAATCCAATACCTTCATATTAAAAATACTAAATAAATTATAAATAAAAGGAAATTTCCTCAACCTGTTAAGAAGAGCTAACATCATATTTAAGGCTTAAAGACTGAATATTTTCCCCTAAGGTCAGGAACAAGACAAGGATATATGCTTTTACCACTTTTACTCAACATTGTACTGTACTAGCCAGAGAAATTAGTCAACAACAACAAAAAAAGAAAAGGTATTGCATAGAAAGAAAAGAAAGTAGTAAGACTATTTGCAAATAATATTAACTTACATGGGAAAGTCCTAAGGAATTCACTAAAGAACTAAAGTAATAAAATTAGTTTAGCAAAGTTTCAGGAAGCAATAGCAATACAAAAAATAATGATTAGTATTTCTATATACTACCAGTAAAGAATCCACAACTGAAATTAAGAAAACAATTTCTTTTATAAAAAAAGAAGGACAAAACCTTAGGAGTAAATTTAGCTAATGAAGTATAAACTTTTTATTCTCAAACCTGCAAAACACTGTTAGAAGAAATTAAAGAAGAGCTGTATAAATGGAAAGATAGCCCATGTTCATGGTTTGGAAGACTTAATATTGTTAATACGGCAATATTCCCCAAACTGATTTACACACTCAATTCAATCTATATCAAAATCCCAGCTGGCTTCTTTGAAGAAGCTGTTCTTAAAATTTATATGGCAATTTAAAGGACACAGGATGATCAAAACAATCTTTAAGAAGAACAAAGCTGGAGAAGTCACACTTCCCATTTTCAAACTTACGAAAGTACTGTAATAAAGTGGTACTGGCATAAAGAGGGGCATATATATCAATGGAATAGAATTAAGCATCCAGAAATAAAACCGTCACCTTTATCTTAACATGATTTTGATAAGGGCGCAAAAAAAATTTTTTTTTACCTTCCCAAAAATGGTGCTGGGAAAACTAGATATATACATGCAAACCAATGAAGTTGGTCCCTTATTCAAACCCTACAGAAAAATAATTTCAAAATGGATCAGAGACCTAAATGTAAGAGCCAAAATGATGAAATTATTACAAGAAAATATAGGACTAAATCTCTGTGATTTTAGTTTAGGCAGAGCCTTTTTAGATATGACAGCTAAATGATATGGCCTTCCTTTTGGGTGCAATAAAAATATTATAAAATTCATTGTGGTCATAGTGGCACAACTCTTTGATTATACCAATAACCTTTATGTTGTATGGGATGTGAATTATATCTCAGTAAAGCTGAATGTGTGTGTGTGTGTGTGTGTGTGTGTGTGTGTGTGTGTGTATGGAGAGAGAGAGAGAGAAAGAGAAGGGGTGTGGTAGAAATAGGAAGCAATGAGTGCAGACTGTTTTGGGGGGGGAACAGCCTCAGGGAAGTGAAGAAGTCATAAGAGAAGGGAAGGGATCCAATAAAGAATGTATTATTAAGCCAGATACTAGAGTGTATAACTGAAGATTAATCACTCAGAAAAACTCTGGGAGACAGTATGGAATACAGGCTTCTGAATTTTTCCCAACAAAGATTAGGAGCTGATTTATATAGTCTGACTTATCGATTATTGATTGACATTTTTGATCTGCTACATGCATTGTCAAAATGACTTTCTGTGGCTCCACAGAGGCCCTCAGGTGCGAGATGCTAATACCAGAGGTAGGAAATTATGTGGATCACATTTAAATGGTAGAGTCCAAGGTACATTGGGTGGGGCACTAATAGTTTCTGCTCCAGGTAAGAAGAGAGCTGATAACATAAAATAATTATATATATATTATAAAAATATGGATTTTGTTTATCTCTGATTTGGATCATGTATTGAGAACATAAAGCTTGTGTTGTGAGCATTTCATAAAACTGGTAAACTCCTGGTGATCTCCAAGGTGGCTGTTTAGAGATTTCTTCTTCCACTGATCTTTTAATATCACTGACAATATTACTTAAATAAAAACATAAAAAAATATGAAGCACCAATCCTCATCCCTGTCATGAGAATAGCTCACATTTTTATTCCCCACAGCAACTCCTCCAAACATGTATTTCCTTTTCAAGCCCCTGACCTTTTTTCACATTCTTCAAAACTGATCCTGATTCCAACAACTTCAAGACAATGGAAACTAAGTGAGTTTGTAGGATTGTTTTAGGGAATGTCATCTAGAGGGGGACAAAAGAAAAGGAAGCAGTGGAGACA
Source organism: Hyaena hyaena (assembly GCF_003009895.1). Taxonomy (NCBI): domain Eukaryota; kingdom Metazoa; phylum Chordata; class Mammalia; order Carnivora; family Hyaenidae; genus Hyaena; species Hyaena hyaena. The sequence continues at coordinate 644,247 of NW_024080938.1, forward strand.
GCTACTATGTACAACAACAGCTTCAGCCAAACCTACTAAGAGCTCTAGAATTGAAATGGCCTGGCAGAATGTCACACCAAAATGACTTAGCCTTTAAACTCTATCTCAGTCATTGGTTGAGAGTTTTTCTAGGAAGCCATGACTTAGGGCAAGGCAGTTTTCTGCAGCAGAAAAAAAAATCCCTGAAGGGGTTGTTAATACTCCCCATAGCAGAGCAACACTACTAATTCTTTCCTTAAAGGAGGATGTGCACAGCACCTCTCTAAATCCTTCAGAGTTCATGTTTATGCTACTCAGATATCTTTCCTTACATATGTTAAGAGAGTAGCATCTCCAAGATTCCATTGGACTTGCTTCCTGAAGGGAACTTAGGAGATCAATGTTAATGAGATGAACTACAGCCCTCACATCTCCAGCTGGTCCTGAGATCACAACTGATACTCATCTTTTTCCTCTACTCTTCATTATAAATACTCTCACACCTCAGCTAGTTCCTCTGCTGCCTCTCCATGGCTTACCAGGTAGTGTGACCCAGACTCTCATCACTGTGAGCATTTTTAGCCCAGGGCTACTGCACTTACCCATTCATTATCACAACTGGGCAAGGTGGGCCAAGAGGTGTCCAAGTGAATCACATACATTTCTCCCTGCCCCACTGAGTCACAGCATGATGATCAGATGAGACAGGGAAGCTGAGCTAACATCCATGGAGCATTACTGTATGCTTGAATAAGACATTCCCTTAATTTTATCCAACTGGTTCCTTCCAATCTCCTTCCTAACCCCCTCTCATTCCATCTAGAATCTAGCCTCATGTATTATTTCTTTTTTGTATAACACCTTTGTTGCTGGTTCCTTCTTATCCACCTACAAATATGTTCAAATTCCAAAACAAGTTAAAAGCCAAACACACAGCAGGGATGACAATAACAAATTTCTTAGTAATACCTCACTTTCACATTGCTTGCCTGTTTCTTTTTCTCTTTATTACAAACCTTTTGAAGGAATCGTGTATATGTTCTCCTATACTCCTTTTATAATTGACTTTTTTGACCCATTTGAATCTGGCCTCTCTAGTACCATTATCTCCTCATTCCAAGGTCAAAAATCTGACCTCCTAATTGCCAAAGATAGAGGCTAATGTGTGTCCTTCATAATGGACTCTGCATCACAGGACAGAACTGCCCATGCATTTTTGCCTTTTTCTTCCTCTTAGTTTCTCTGACACTTCCTTTGTTCTCAGGCTAAAGTTCTGAGGCTACTTTGTCCATCTTCATAGGTACATTTTCTTTGCTCCTCTTCCTGGATGCCACAGCTCTTCAAGGTTTTGTTTTCTGCCTTCTCTGTCTCTGCATTTATTGGCTAATTGTATCATTCATTAACAACCAGTTCTATTCCTAGATACCCCCAGACTACCTCTACATCTTACACTTTTTTAATTGTTTATTTATTTTGAGAGAGAGAGAGAGACAGAAAATCACAAGCAGAAACCACACTTTCCACTCAAAGTTTGACCTGGGGCTCAGTCCCATAAATAGCGAGATCATTGCCTGAGCTGAAACAGAGTCAGACGCTTAAATAACTGAGGCATCCAGGCACCCACACCTCATCATCTTAACTTCTCTCCTGTTGAAGAAAATTCCAATTTCATGTGCTATAAACAATCCACTAAACTCTTTCAAATCATCTGATGTCATTAGGATATCTACTCTCCTGTTTGGCAATGGTTATCATTAGCCTTGAAAATTGAAAAAATGGCTGAATGATTCTAACTTCTCTCTTTTTCTCACTCTAGTTGACTCTAGGGTCATTTGTCTTGAAAACCTATCTCTTGGCTCACACCTTTCCTCCAATTCCCACAGTTATTGATCAGAGCCCACTGTATATTGACTGAGCTTCTGTGGCTGAAGTTGAGTGAGTTTCAGTCAGGCCTACTCAGGCTCTAGCATTGGCTTTGGGACTCATTTTCTTCAGGCAGAGCTCAGGGTCAGCTCAGGTTTTGTTCTCAGTCTGGTAGAGTGGTGGTTTTTTGTTTGCTTGTTTGTTTGTTTTTGTTTTTGTTTTTTTCTTTTCTCTTCACGGTGATGGTGCAGAACTTAAAGATCCTACATTTCTACCAAGGAGTGGAAGGAGGGTTGAGACAAACTGAAAGGCTGTCAGGTAAAGTGGGATGCATTTTGGATAGTTATGTACTCTGGAAATGAATTTTTCAGAGGCGACAATTGTTTTTCCTTGAGCATATGGATTTAAAGAGAACTGACAGTGTAGAATCAGACACATGGCATCTGTAATCCAAACTGAGGACCTATTATGGCAAAATCATTCATTTTCATCTATAATATATAGAATATATTATACACACACTATATATATGAAAACTATACTATAAGTGAAAATGAATGTATATATACTTGAAATAGTATGTTGTTCCTTTTCACAAAATATTTTAGTCAAGTGTTTAAAATACTGCTCTTATGACCACCTGGGTGGCTTAGTTGGTTGGCATCAAACTTTTGATCTCAGGTCAGGTCATGATCTCATGGTTCCTGAGATCGAGCCTTGAGTTGATCTGGTCTCCTCACTGACAGCATGGAGCCTGCTTGAGATTTTCTCTCTCTCTCCCTCTCTCTGTGACCCTCCCCAGCTCATGCTCAGTCTCTCTGTCTCAAAATAAATGAAAAACATAAAAAAATCTTTAGGACATTGTTCTTAGCATGCTGGTATAATTATAAAATAGTTAAAAAATGAAAATTTCAGCCATGAGTAAAATAATATGTAGTAAAGATAAAAAGCCATGTATATGAAATAGTTTTTCAACCTCTACAGACATTTATGAACCAGTGTTGCTGTGAGAACAAAGGGCTCCTGTAGAATGCAGGTGTAAAGGGAAGTGAGTCTCAGAATAATAACTCCTTCTTCCAGTGGCCAGAAAGCCTGGTAGTCATGCGATCCCCTGATCATAGAGCCTTGCCTCTGCTATCTCTGGCTCACTGCACTTTAGGTCAATCAATTGCCAAACATACATAGAACTCTTGAGACTGTCTACCAGGAGTAGGGAGCTGTACCAGACACCCACACACAGCATTTTATTGAATACTCACTAGAACCCTATAAGGTGAACCTACACAAAATTAAGCAGAGGCTTGGAGGAGCTGATAATGATTGTGATGGTGATAATGACCATGGCTGTCCCAAATCAGGTTCTCTAAGACAGTGGTGTGTATTAGGAAATTCTCTTTGGATCACCAACTGTTTGGGGGGGGCGGGCAGGAGCAGAATGAACAGAGGTCACAATGCGACCCAGTACTATTCTATCTAGTCTGTCTCTTTTTGGGTGGAAATAACCATGTCTGTACTTTGATTAGTCATTGGAGAGGGGCCATGTGGGAAGGTCATGCACTTGAAGAGGGGTCTTCTTGCAGAAGAGGAAATACCTTAAGGCTGTCTTCAGATAGCACTGCCAGCAGCTGGGTGAGTAAGTATTTCCTTAAAGAAGAACACAACCAGCTCGTCTCTATGTCTACCACCATTTGGGAATTAAAATGTACTAAGTACTTAAGGAGGATTAATGAATTTAATCTTAATAACAAGCCAGTAAGGTAGGACTACTACTCTTTTATTTTTTTAGGTGAGGAAAATGAGGCTTATGAGGATAAGCAAATTGCCCTGGGTTGCACAGCTGAGAAGTGGTAGCATCCAGATTTGAACTCTGGTTACCTAAGCTTATTTTCCTGCAGTGCATCACCCATGCAGTGAGAGCTACAGGAAAGTACAGGGAACTATTAATATCCTGAAAAAATAAACTCTCTAATTAGACAGATAAGAATAACATCCTTGATAAACAAGAATGCAAAATATGGTGTGTTGCAGTATAAAAGATAGCAGGGAATAGGAGTCAAATAACTTGAGTTTGAATCCACCATGGAAGACAGTGATGCTACATAATGGCACATGTTGTTGAACATGCATGCTGCAGGGATTCAGAGGAGCTCAGTGAGAACTGCAAGACCATGGAGGAAGGGGCCTTAGGCTGGGCTTTAAGTGGTGCTGGGGAAGGAAGAAGGAAGAGAAATGTTCATAGGAAGGACTGGTGAGATGTTTAGAGGTGGAGGAGGCACGGCACATGACTTTCTTAACCAAGGGCTTAGACATTCCAAATGCCATCTCATAAAATCACCTCATAGCCAACTAGGTAGATGCTGCTGCTATCCTCCATTTTCACATGAGAAAACTAGGGCTCTGAGAGGTTATGAGATATGCCTTCTATTGATAACCTTTGTGGTGGACCAGAATTTGAACCCAAATCTGGAGGATTCCAAATTCTCTGCTCTTACCCTAGTGTCAGGCTAATCTGTGCTCCATATCTGTCCATAGCACATCTGTTAGGAAAAGCAACAATGGTGATGGGGAAGGTGAATTCAGTGTTCAGCTGGCAAGTTTCTCTTCTTGTTCAAGTAGCATTTCCATGGGTGTTTGGAGTCTGCACTATGCCTACAGGGTCTGTGCAGAAAAGGGCCTTTCCTTTTACCCACGTTCCCTCCTCCATAGTTTGATCCACCATTTGCTTCCCCACCCTGGGCCTTTCCTGGAATGTATCTTTTTACTCACAGCCACGTGCATGTCATGCCCTCTGGGATCAGCACTTATGGGTTTATCTTTCAGCCTCTGGAGGCCTCCCTCCCACACACAACTGCTGCCTGTAGAGTGGGCACAGTCTTGATTCTGCAATTCTGAACCCATATCCAATGCACAAAAAACTAAACTCAGTTCCAAGCGTGTAAAGCCTGGGTGGCAGCAGAGGGGTGTTCCAGACACAGCAGGTAGCTTTGAAATCTTAGGGGCCTAACTCTAATGTGTAGCTAGGACAGAAACAATATTCAAATGTAAAATAGCAATAATAATAATAATAATAATAATAATAATAAAACCACCACAGCCACCATGCAGTAATTAGTAATAATAATATTGTAATCGTGATAGAAAAAAGAACTAATATTTAGAGACAACCTAAAATGTCAACCTTGGCATCCTCGCTGCCTTACATTTCCCTTCTAGGTCAGAATAGTAGAACAAAAGGAAATAGGAAGAACATTCTAACAGCAAGCTCTGCCTGTCAGTATTATAAGACCATCTGTGGTACATGCCCATGAAAATGCCCAAGTGAAACCTGGTGACCACCAGCGGGCATTGCACACAGGAACTTTCCAGAATTAACTTCAGGTTAGCAAAGTTAATGTCTAAGCCCCCACCCTAATCCAAAATTCTATAATACAGTAATTTCTGAAATATCGATTCCCCAAACTGAAGCTGCCCTGCCCTGTCATGTCCTTAAGGACTTAAATACGGGGTAGATAATGTCATGCCAATTTCCCATGTCTTGAGGCGCAGGGGCAGTATCAAATGTCAGGGCTGTAGGTCCACATTTATGGATCCCTATGTGCTCTGCCAAGCAGGTTCCAACAGATAAACCAGTCTCTGTGTTTGTTTCTCACCCACATGGGGAAGGTTGAGTAGTGGGAAGATGATGCTCTTGAGGTCAAAGGTGCTGAAGACAAAAGTTACATTGGTAGAGAGCTCCTGTTTTGAAGTACCCATTGTATAAAATAAGGCAAAGACTGAAAAACCTCATGCAGTTAAGTGCCTGCAAGTGAATGGATCCAAATGATGCTTCCCCCAATCTTTCTCAGGGCCTTCCCTGAAGGGTGGCTTGTCTTTCTAGTTGGAAAAGTGCAACAGTGGTCTTAACTAAAACAGTATTTTTAAAGATGGATTTGCACACTGAAGGAGTAACTATTAAGAAATAAATAACCATGTCCTTAATTTGGTGCCCTGTTCTATGACAAATATAAGGGTAACAGCCAGGGTTTTCCTTTGGATCACAGTTTACCATTCTCTCACACTATGGTCTACAAATCTTTTCCTCAAGCTCTGAGTGGAAATTACTGATTAGGCAAACTGCTGATGTACGAGCAAAATTAGTCTGTTTACCATGTGGGAGCTTGCTAATTGCAAGGAAACGTGAGTTCCCAGCCACACTCTCCTTTGTCTGTGAGATGCTGTCTTTGCCATGACAGGGGAGTGTGTACAGGCAGAAAGAGCCCGGGCAGGGTTGGGTATGATAATTGGACTAGTTTCTGTGCTTCGCTTTCCTCTTGTTCAGTTTTATTCCTGAGATGATTCATCAAGAAGCCTCCTTGGTGCTCCATTGTGCTGTGCTCTACGCATCCAGTTAAAAGCCAATGCTGCTATGAAAATGGATCTCCCGCAGAAAAATGGCACACTCATTCATTTAGCAAAGCTTTATTGAGCACCTACTTTTTGTTAAGCATTGGGCTTGGTGCTGAGAATAGAGACAGACATGATTCTCACTAAGTTTGCAAAGAGAAAGTGTCCTATACTCAACTATGTCAAATATATTGTAAAATTATAGTAAAGAAGGATACAATTCTGAGGAGGTACAGAAGAAGAATGAGTTACTCGTGCCTAGGAAACTGGGAAACTGCCCAGTCAAGATAACATTTGAGCTGGGTCTTAAAGATGAGCTTTGGAATTTCATCTGCAGAGGAGGGGGTTTCGAATAGGAGAGGCATCATGGGCTAAAGCAGAAAGAGATGCACATGTGAACCTTATTCTGGAAGGGTTCTTTGGTCCAGCGATGGTCATGGATCTATAGGCTATTACATCTGAAAGTGGATTTGCAAATGATATAGTTCAATGGCTTATTTTACAGTTGAGGAAACCCCAGGCAGGAATGCTGGACTGACTTCTCCAAAGTCTGAAATTGATCTGCTCAGTCCCTTCCCACCAGCTCTCTCTGTGTATTTGCATCTACTGTTCTTTGTACATATTTATGCAATAGATGGAGTTACTTACATCTCATATCAGTGTGCTTTGTGCTGGCTTTTGTCCCCTTGCCAAGTCTACAAATAGCATTCTCTTGGCTCTTATACCTTAAATATATCCATCAGTCCACTAATCAATCAGTCTATCTATCAAAAATGTGTATCAAAAACTACCATGCCTGGCACTTTATACACCATTTGTTTATTTCTTCTGCTCTTTGGATCTACTCATTTCTTTGTGTTGCTTATCCTTAAAATGCACTTATTCTTGATTGATATAAGATGTGAATATCTAAATCTATATTTCAAATCTCAACGTGCTGAGAAGCATAGGTATTTCAGAGCCAAAAAGATGCTGGGATATAGCTTGATGTGCTGTTTATGTGTGTTCCAGTTTATTCATTTCCAAGAAAACTATTTTTAAGGCCCCCTGCCCAGCATCATTAGTCTGAGTTAATTAAGATGAGAACAATGAGGATTCATTTCTGACAAACCCTTCTACCTGCAGAAGAAAGTTGCCTCTTCTGCATTCTGGAATCTGGGAGTTTGGCTGCCTGTAACCAGCAGCACATGATGTTTGTGTGAGTCCCCTGCTGCTTCTCTCCTGGACCCTCCTGTGTCCTCGGCCTCACTCTCACTCAGTCTGGCCACACAGTTACAAGGCTGTCCAGCTGTAGACCTGGTCTTTCCTCTCTGCAGACCTGCAGTGACATGGGCTGATTGCATACACAAAGATGTCAGAGCAAATAACCACGTCTGGGAGCTGTGTCTGTGGAATAAAATGCACACATTGTCGAAGCGGTGGGGGAGGTTAGAAAGCAGGGATATCTTGACAGAGAGAGAAAAGTGTTGGAATTAATTCTAAACGTGTTGGATAGAAATTAGCAGATGAAGATTTGCAAGGGGAGTAAAGACAGAGGAAGAGAGAAAAGGGAAGCGAGACAGATGGAGAGGGGGAGGGAAATGGTGGAAACGAGAGCAGAAGACACAGCTTTATTTCACAGTCTTGCTTTACCCTCAGCTGAAGCAGCCTGTGCTTTTACAGGGATCCCGCTTTGCCTTTCGTCTGGTGTTCCCCTCTTAACCTCCACCATCCTCCATCAGCTCCCCTGCTCCTGGCCTCATTCCAGCCTCCCACCTTCCCCCACAGTTGTGCTTTTTGCACTCATGAGATTTCCGATTTCCTGATAAGGGGACTCTTACGAGCCTAAAAGCACCAAACTTCTGGCTCAGGCATGGTAGCAAGGAAGAGACTGGAGCTTTAGAAGGAGATCATCTCTCCTGACACTTGGGTCTGTACAGATCACCCGCTCTGAGCCTCAGCCTTTCAACTTGCCAAAATAGGATTGTTGGCTAGCTGATGCAATTGTATTGGATTTATCTTAGAATCTGGTGTGTTGTGTGTATTCAATAGGTATCATTATTATCATCGTCATCATTACTATCAATAGGAGCAGTAAGAGTAGTAGATTCTAAATTTTCTCTCTGGTGTTTTATACCTAGTAGTTCAATCTTTCTGATGCAAGTCAGGAGGTCGAAGCTGTGTGTTTAAACTCAGTTTTAGAGCCAAAAGGGACACGTGCTTCCTTATTTCCATTCCTTAATTGATGGTTGGAGTTTTGCCACATAACAATAAGTCTGTTGGATGATGTTCCATTCTGGAACATAATACAGGCAATCACCCAATTTCATTTTGAAGGAACAATTGAGATCATTACCTGTGAGATAAGACCAGGCTGGGTTCATTTTTCCCCCCGCTATTACAAGAATTTGCCTTGAAGTATCTTATCTTAATTTCCTCTCCACCTCCCCAGATTCACGGCAGCACTTCTGAACCTGTGCCTGCATGTAGTCTTAATGTCTGCAGATTATGAGTTTTTCCCAAAGTAGATGCAGATACATTGAGACTGCATGCACACTTATGCCTCTTACAAAGTTATTTTTCACCTGCCTCTGCTCCATTTTCTTTCTCTTTCTCTGTGGCTTCAGAGCCCTTGTTTCTTTACCACCCTGCTTTAGTCCCTTCTCCCCCTCCCCCCATTTATGAAAAGGAACAGCAAACTGCATTTTCCATAAAATCCATTCACACCAACATACAAACTCTTTTCAAGTGTCTTGTAATTGGAATTCCTTAAACTCTAATCGGGCTTTATTTTTTGAGAAAGAAGTCAGGCATTAGCTTGCCTAAAGTAAAACTATCTGGGGAGGGGCAGAGGTGACCTTTCTTCCCCTTCCTTTTCTATGATGTCCCTGACAGAATACATGTTCATGCTTTAATCCTTTCAGTAGGGTTGCTTCAAAGGGCAATTGAGATGTGTAATAGTTAATATTATGTGTCAACTTGGATAGGCCACAATATCCATATTTAGAGTCAAACATTATTCTAGATGTTTCTGTGAAGGTATTTTTCTTTTAGATGAGATTAGCATTTAAGTTAGTAGACTTAGAGGAAAGCAGATTAAGCAGATTACCCTCCATAATATGAGTGGGCCTCATCCAATTAGTTGAAGACCTTAATGGAACAAAACTGACCTCCTTTGAGAAACAGAATTCTACTAGGAGACAGCCTTCAGATTTGAACGGTAGCATTAACTCTTCCCTGGGTCTCAAGCCTGCTGGCCTATCCCACACACTTTGGACTTGCCAACTTCTATAATCATAGAAATTAATTCCTTAAAACACACACACACACACACACACACAGAAGAACTGAGAGGGAGAAGTAACATATATGCAAAACCCTACTGTGTCTGTTTCTCTGGAGAACTCTAATACAAGAGGTCTGGACCTGTCCTCTCTCTACCCTATAACTCTCCTTTCTTTCTTTGTCTTCTGCTTTTGCTCTGCCACTTCCTTTCCTGTTCTCTATCCCAAGACTTTCTGACCCCTGGTGGAGGGAAAGTCAAAAGCTGATTTTCTCTTTTCCCTTCCCAGGGAGGGAATTGGCTCCACAGGCAATTTAGAGCCCATGATCCAGGGAAGTTTTTTGTTGTGGTGGTTATTGTTGTTGTTGTTGGTGGTGGTGGTGGTGTTTTGCTGGGAGTTGCACCTGGCTTCTCTGGATGACAGTCACAGCAAGAAAATGGCAGTGTTTGCACAGCTCCTGCCATGAGAAACGAAAGCTGGTATCTCCTTCTGCTACTACTGGCTCATGTTGGAAATAAGCCTGTTGGTATTGACCAGGCCTCACAATATTCCATATCAGACCCATATTCTGGACACAGATCCCTCCTAAGGAAAAGCATACTCCTGCCTTCACGAAAGAGATTTGAGATGAAATCTCTGTGGGCGATTGTCAAAAGGCTCTTCCTATGGGCCTTGCAAATCAAAGACAGTTGAGCCTGGACCCGAAACAAAGAGCCTCGTTTAGAGTTAAGGAATAGATAAGGGCAGAACTTAAGTTAATACTTACACCTTTTATAACTGGTGATTTGTATGGCAGTCCCTTCCCTAAGGCCTACTTTTCACAAACACCCTCCCTCACACTGGCAGCTGAGATGAGGATAGATAAGAGTAGCTAAAACATAACCCAAAAACAAAGGCCGACACATTTAGGGCCTCCATGGTGTTTACACATTTAGCATCAAGTCAAAAAGGTTTCCACAAACAACTTATTAATCAGCTCAAAAGCATTCGTCATTTTGTGAGCCAGACAGAATGACTCCTAGCCCATCTATACACTTAACCTATGACCTAACCTTAGCGTTATTCACTTAGAACAAATATGTATGTTATCCTGTTTTTCACTAAATACGCTGTTATTTCCTTAGTTGTAAGATTTACTCAACCTCACTATGATTGGAGTAGTTCTGCAAGAATACCTCTGTAAAGCCTGCTTCTGTACACTTTCCAAAGCATCTTATCACAAAGAGTTATCCATTGTAAAAATTCCTTTTTTCTGATGTCATGTTATCATTAGACCTATAAATAAAGACACCAAAACCAACAGGACAGAGATGCCTGCCTGGTGACCAGAAAGAATCTCGGGGCTCTCTCACTCTCTCCCTCGCCGACACTGTCCATCCTTCAGGGACCCCTGGACCTGCCGGAGCGGCCTCCAGCGGTGGTTGTCTTTTTTTTTTTTCCATGTCTGAGTCTTTGTGACACTGAATCCATCCAGCAAGGTGACCAGGAGCTACAGCAGCTGGGAGGAGATGAGACAGACTTTCAGGACTACAGTTAGCAAAACTTTGGTGCTAAGTTAAGAGGTGGGTAGGGGAGCATTCCTGGTGATAAAAAGAGGTGGTTCGTAGACAAATCCTAGATATCTGTGAGGCTGAGGTGATGATGCTTACAGCCCAGCAGAATTTTAGAGATTGTCCCAGCCAATGCACCACAGCCTTTTTTGGCCAAAACCCACAATAAAATACATTTTAAAAATGTCACCACACCACAAGTCCACACCCGAGAGCCTGAGAACTCATACAAATAAATGAATAAAGTCTGCACTCTGTGATGTCATAATACTTTATGAGAGGCTTAGTCATTATGCCAAGTGATCATATATCATAGTGATTATATAAATCACAAGCTATGCTTCTGATTAATATGGTTATGTTTTATTAATTAGGATATTCATATCTGAAGCCCATCCACCTAGCTTGTTAGCCATGTGGTACAGCCACTGTTTTCCTCTCATGAAGAGCTTCTCACAATATAAATAATAGTGTGGTCCAGCATCCGGGCACAGAGCATATAATTCTAATTCTTCACCTCGAGCTAAATTGCTACTGGTAAAATCATATCCAATGTCTAAATGGGGATAAATATATTCAATTATATAATATTTGGTATGTGACTATTGAATAGCTATAATACCTGTGAGATTGCAGGGTAAGGGTTGGAGACACATGACTATTTTTTATTATTTATTAAATAAATATTTATTGAAAATATGCTGTATTCTAACCACTGTTATGGGCACTGGTAACAGAGTAGGGAACCATGAGGAGGGAGGAAAGATTTAGCATTTTCTATTTGGAGTTTCTAGAAATCACTATGACTAATCTTGCTTCTCTATGTATCAGTTTTTTAACCCAAGAGTACCTTCCTAATACAGGTGTTAAAATAATTATATTAAATTGTGAGGTGTATATTGTGTTGTTCAACACATAGTAGGATGATGGTGATGATGATGATAATGATGATGATGATAAAGATGATGATGAAGGCCACTATTAGTTTTTGAATGTTGGTTGGTTGGGCAGTTGAGGAGTATGGGTAGCTCAGTAGGTTGAGCATGCAACTCTTGATTTCAGCTCAGATCATATTCCTAGGGTTGTGGGACTGAGCCCAGCACTGGGCCCTGCACTGAGCATGAAGCCTGCTTAAGATTGTCTCCCTCTGTCTCTGTCTCTCCCTCTCTCTCTCTCTTTCTCTCTCTCTCTGTGTCTCCCTCTGCGCCTCTCCCTTGCTCCTGTTCTCTCTCTCCAAATAAAAAAATAATAATAAAAAATAAAATAAATGTTGGTTGGTTGGTCTGTCCCTGAGTGGATCCAGGGATGGGACTTCTAACCTGAAACAGTTCATCCTAACACATTTATTAATTGCTGTCCATGCACAAGATGCTGTGATTAGCACAGGCAGGTCTATGGCACCTCCAGGGAACGCTGACTTCAGACACTACATATCAATATTCAAGTCTCACATGCTGAAGTGAAATAAAACAAAACACAACACTAACCTCTTCCAGATCCACATCTCTATTTAGTTTAGAGATCTTCCTTCCTTCCTTCCTTCCTTCCTTCCTTCCTTCCTTCCTTCCTTCCTTCCTTCCTTCCTTCCTTTCTTTCTTTCTTTCTCTCTCTCTCTCTTTCTCTCTCTCTTTCTCTTTTTCTCCCTCCCTTCCTCCCTTTCTCCGTTTCTCTCTTTCTCTCTTTCTTTCTTCATTCGCCCAGAGGTGGGCTTGAAAGCCTGGCCATATCTGCTTTCTGTACTCCTCATACTGCCTCCCACCTAAGTTCAGCACCAAACTTCCACCTCCCTATTGGGGAAATTGCTTCTGCCAATATCTCCCGCATTTTCCACTGTGCAGGACCGAAAGCCTGATTGTCCATCCTTCGCTAACCTGAATTCTCTAGTATTTGACATGGTTAACCAATCTTTTCTTCCTGATTAGCCTCCTCCTTGATTTCTATGAAGCTATCAAATCCTGATTTTCCATCTGTTTTTCTAGTTACTCAGCAGACTCCTTCATGGGTTCTTCCACTCACCCCTTTAAATGTTTGTATTGCCTAGAATTCACACTAATGCTATATTCCTTCTCACTCCACTGCTCTTGTTGACTGACTTTATTCTTACCCAGGGCTTCAGCTCCCACTTTTACAGAGATGATTCCAAAATCTATAACTGTAAACATTGTCTTTTTCTCAAGCTCAAAACCTAAATATCCCCATGCCAACAGATATCTTTACTTGGATATTTCACTGGCAGTTTCCATTCAGCCTTTATCATTGCTCACCCTCCACTAAGTATCAACTCCTCTTGCTGTTTCTCTGATTGGTAATATCACCTGCTCAGCTGCCAACATCAGAAGGCAAGTGGCAGCCTGAATCCTAAAACTTCAGCTTTTAGGAGTGAGTTTAGGGTTCACTTTCTTTGAGCAGCTTTCTGACACCCCAAATCCAGTTTAGATGGTCCAACTCTGAGATGCTAAGGCACCTTTGCATACTGTTACTTTAAATCGTATATTGTACTGCAAGATCTGATTTATTTGCCTAACTAGGCTATACACTCCCTTGAGGATAAGTGATCTATCTATTGTTTGTATCCCCAGGCCCAGTAAAGTGCCCAGATATTCTATTAATATTGGTCAAAGAACCCCCAAAACCCAAAAGACAACAATTAATGACTGAATGAACTTGTCAACAAAATAGACAATATAAAACAAGTTGGCCAATAAGATAAGATTCTGAGTTACCAGTAGATAATATAAAACTTGAGTTCTAGTTCCTCCCTAAGACCAAGAGTGATCAGATTCATCTTAGCCCGGGTGAGGTACCATCCTGTTTATTGATACTTACTACGTGTCCAGACTTATGCTAGATATTTCATGTAAAACTTGTTCAATTCTTCAAAGAAAGAAAATAGTGTTAATGTTGTCCAAATAACCATTGAGGAAACTCGGTGCCAGAGAACTCTGGCCCATTGCCCACAGCCCCCAGCTTCTAGGTGGCGTGTCCAGATTTAGAGCCAGACAAATTGATCCTTTTCTCCTTCACACCTTGGTTCTCTGAGTGGAATGATTCATTTTCCACTTATTACAGTGGAAGCAAGAGTGAGACCTGGGAGGAGTAAGACTGTAATGACTCCTATTGAGCATTTAAAAAATGCATTTTATGGTTTGTAGTTCTCACTATAATGTTTTTTTTTTTGTTATTTGAGTTCTAGAATTATATGAGGTGTGGCTATTAAATAATAAGGTGAGTTTATTGTAGGTCTTGTGAAATTTGGTCCCTTTAAAGGCATCTCCATCTTTTCCAGAAGGAGGTACTTTAATGTGGTTGATGTCTTGCATTGTCCCACCATTGACAAGTTTGGGCACCAGGGAAGAAATGAGAGTGTAGTAAAGAGAGTCCCTGGTGGGGATGGGGTTGGACCCTCTGCTGTCCACCTCACTGACTTTCTACAGATTACGGATAGTGGACATCAGTTAACTCATGTAGCAAATATTTGCTGACATATACTCTGTGCCAAGCTCTAGTCCACAGTAGAGGAATCAGGGATGAGCAAGACAGATATCCTACTCTCTGGGATCTTGCAATTCTAACGGAGGAAGATAGTTAAATACATGTCCACACATGTCTGCACATATACACACACATTTCGAAAAAAAGAGTAAGATAAGGATGAAGATACATAGATTGGCTTCTATAGCTATCTGTAGATCACTCTCTATGTCTTGGGGAACACCTTACCTACCTATTTTTACCATGCATATATTGTGTGTCTTATGTTTTTCTCCTGGCTTTGCTTATTTTATTTTTTTTTTGTTGCTGTTTTCGTGCATTCCTTGGGCTATTTTTGTTGCCATATTTGTTTTGTTTTGTTTCGGTCAGTTTCATTCATTTTGGCACAGAGAAGGGGACTTGAATGCTCACTGTCACTAATAGCTGCCATTGTGCCAGGCACTATAATAGAGCTTTCACGTGTATCATCTGTCTTAATTCTCACAGCAACCCTTTGAAGAAGCTTTTATTAACCTTGTTTACAGATGAAAAGATAAAAACACAGTGGAGATAAGTAATATGCCCCAGATCACAGAGCTCATAAGTGGCAGAGCTCGGATGTGAAGCATGAATTTTAATTCATGCCCAATATTGGTGCTTTTTACTAGCTCGAGCAGATGAGTCCTGTGTTAGAAAGGATTTTAAGTGGTCTATGATGAAAGAAGAACAGATTAAGAGTCAACTGACCTGAAGTCTGGCCTCAAGTCAGCAGGTGACCAGGAAAACCGTTTGACATATATTTCCTTCATTTGCAGAAGTGCAAAGAGACAATGGGAAGTGAAGTTCCTCATTCCCACCTAGCACTGATCACATAGGTAGCTATTATATGGGAACTGCTTTAGGTTTTATGGAGTTCACTACTTGTGTCTCATTCATAGTATTGTGTTCTGGTATCCGTTGCTATTTCTTGGAACTTCCTTGAGCCTAGAAACTGAAGGCTCAGTTAATTCTTACCTCTCTGGTCACTAGCAAACATTTCTAGTTTACTACACCTCCTTGTCCTGAGGGCCCTGAGAGAGCCACCTTCTTTAGGCTAAGTTACAAAGCCTCCTTGGTCGTTCCACCCCACTGGGTCCTTACTGATTTAGGTAGGTTTCTGTAATATAAATATGTATCATGCATGGGCTTCTTACTTTATGTTTGTTCCTAATGCACACACAGAGCAGCTGGGTATAATCTTTTCCCAGATAAACACAAGCTGTAAGTTTTCTTTGTTTATGAATAACACACAGTTTGAAATTCCTTTTACAACTGGAAACAAATTTCATTAGGCACATTCAGATATTTCTGTTGGATCCAGAATTCCCCCAAAGTCACCCTCACCTAGGCAGTTCCTCCATGTAAACTAAAACCTTATTAATAACTACTTTTGATCTGTAGGTGATCTTCTGGTGACTTCTAATTCTAAATTGGCTCTTCTTTAAAATCAGAGAAATACCTATCCTGTTTCCCATATTACACACACACACACGACCTTCAAATAACTTGGGATTTTGTCCGCTCTGCATCCTACAGCTTATCTGTCCACAAAACCACTTCAGGGAAGAAACCTCTGCATGGGAGAATTAAGTACTTTGTATAGGTAATAAGAGCTAACATTTATTGAGTGCTTACTGAGTGCCAGACAGGATGCTGATGACATTACACACAGTATTTCATTTTAACACCCAGAAATACTGTATGTACTCATTATTATCATTGCCTCTACTTATAGATGGGAAACTGAGGATTAGCAAAGTTAAGGAAATTGTAAAAAGTCACACAGAAGTATTTACAGGTAGGATTCAGATAGACTCCAGTGTCCCTGTTCTAGTCCTACTACACTTTAAAACAGGGGCTTTCAATTGACCAAGATGATAGTAGACACATGACTTAAATGTGGACCATTTCACACTTATTAAGGGGAAGTGAGCAGCATCCTTTCAAAAATGGACAGATAACTTCATGGCCTCACTCTGCATCAATCCTAAAATCTGCCCGCAAGAGCTGAGATGTGGCCAAACAGGAGAAATACACTAGGAGACAAACTGAAATCCATGGAATTGCTTAGGTTCTGAAGCTTAAGATAAGGGGGATTATTTTTAATGTACAAACAAAGGCAGAGAGGCTCCTATATCTGGGATGAGGGTTATCCATGGATAACATGTCTCTCTACCCTCCCTCCCCCCACCCGAAAGAGTTTTACCACCTCTTTTAAAATAGTAAGCTTGGAAGCAGTTTTTCGATGAGATCCTAGTATTGTCCTCAGCTCTGTATGGTAAGCTTCAGACTCTTTTCTCCCACTGCCAACCTCACATCTCCATCTGGTGGTCTCATGGAGCTTTGTATTCACTCAACTCCGGCTTCTCAAAATCTATTCCTTCTGGAGACATCCTCTTCACAGGAAATTGTACCCCTCAATATCCAGTTACCAACCAAAACTTAGGAGTCATCCTCAGTACCTTTTTCTTTCTCAATCCCAAAATCCAAACTCTTAGAAAGTTCTAAACTCTGTTCATCCAAGATATACTTCTCACATTTCCATTTTCCCCCATCATCATTCCCTGATATTGTCATGATATTGTCATGTCAATATTGTCATGATTTCCTTCTTGTTCTACTCTTAAAAATCTCCCGTCTTCCATTCTGTACCCTTGAATACCATTCTCTATATGACAGCCACATTTCAAAACTATCGTTCAGTTCATGTAGCCTCTCTGCTTTAAGTTTTCTGAAGAGACTGCACTGCATTGGATGCACCTCTACCTTTTCTATTATAAATCACCACGAATATCAAGATGTCTGTAGATCTGGATCAAAGCTGTAGTTTGCACATGGGGCATTTACAATCTTTTACTCGTGACTGTCTACATGTCACAAGTTGTTATCAAAGGAAAGTGGTAGTTATGTTGTATAATCATAATTTATGATTGTGAAATGCTTCCAAGGTGCTGAGTTCTTTGGTGATGTGTTACCCATATTGCCTCACTAGTTGTCACCCTGTATTAGTCGTGTTTTGGTATTTTCTGTATTTTATAATGCCTTGACATCTGGGAGGCATGCTAATACTGGAGATACTGCCCCTCCTAGGGTTAGCTAATTCCTAGAGCTAGCAAGCAACTTGCCTTCCTTCAACCATAGGCAAGCCTTCATAGGCAAACCAATCAAGTAAAAGCCCACATCCTGATCAACC
Source organism: Hyaena hyaena (assembly GCF_003009895.1). NCBI lineage: Eukaryota > Metazoa > Chordata > Mammalia > Carnivora > Hyaenidae > Hyaena > Hyaena hyaena. Next base: position 661,988 of record NW_024080938.1, read on the forward strand.
TTGTTTATCCAACTGTCACACACCAAGCTATTTCCTCTGCCCTAACTCACCCCAGGAACACTAGACACCACCACTGTAGCCCAGAGCCTGCCAAATTACTCAAACAATCTGATCCTAAGTTGGCTCAAGCTTGCCTACCTTGCCTCACTCAGTCCTTCTCATGGAGACTGCAGCTGAGGCTCTGTGGTTTTGTTTTCTCCTTGATTCTTCTCTTCTTGACCCACCTTGGTGCTTCCCCACGTGGCTCTGCACATCCTCTCCTCCTGGGAATGATAAGCAATAAATAAATTCTTCTTTCAAGGAAGCTGTCTCCACATCTGTCAACATACTAGACCTCAAAACAAAATCCGGAGGAAATTTTGAGACCTCCCAAACTCCCATGAGATAGGTATTTTTAGGTACCAGTCACACAACTGAAGGGTTAGGGAATCAGTATCCAAAGAGACAGTCTAACTTCAGAAAGAACACTCTTAGTCAGGACTCTTAATTTGTCCTCATACAATTTGTCTTCATATATGGATATAGATCTGAGAGGGGTTTAACTGGGAGTCTCCCCATCATGGTGGTACTCAAGCAGACATTTCTAAGAAAACCCTCAATATAAACCACTGTAGTCCTCGTTCATTGTGAACCTCACCCCTTGTTCTCTTTCCCATTCCAAATTGGTTTGGCTTTTCTACTCTGTAATTGGAATATTGGCCCCTAACAATGCCTTACACACGAATGAAATCTCTGCCACAAAACTGCAGACAGCAAAGATTAACATAAGGATTAGGCCACTGCGGTTGTTTCTCAGATTCACTAGCCCTTCACTAGCCCCAGAGTTCACCCATTTATTCACCCACAAATATTGAACTAGGGAAGGCAGCTTACAGAAGAGAAGAGACACAGTAGACCCTGTGTTCTAGAACTCCAGATACCTATAGTTGGGGGAAGCCAACCCAGAAAAAACAAAAGGACACTTATCCCTTCCTCAAAAGAAATACTTATTACACATTATTAAGAATATATATGGGGCACCTGAGTAGCTCAGTGGGTTGAGTGGCCAACTTCAGCTCAAGTCATGATCTCACGATTTGTGGATTTGAGCCCCATGTCAGGCTCTGTGACAGCTCAGAGCCTGGAGCCTGCTTAGGGTTCTGTGTCTCCCTCTCTCTCTGCCCCTCCCCCACTTGCACTCTGTCTCTCTCTGTCTCTCAAAATAAATAAACATGAAAAAATTTTTAATAATAAAAAAAGAACATTTTGCTTCAACTTATCTCTGCTGCTCTTCTTGTCCCTTCTGTTCTTTTCCCAGCTGGACTAGTTCCCCAGTAACTTTTCCCATTTCAAACAATCCTTGATAGACTACGTTAGCATTTAGCAATGGCTTTGTTTGCATCTCCTGAGAAGCACTAGGACCAGACCTACAGGTGGATGAGTAGGGAATGTCACCTGAGCCCACTACAACCAAGTGGCAAGTGCTGACCCAACCCCATGCCACCATCCCCCAGGGTTCAAGATACGAAGTCTGTAATTGAAGAAAATCATAAGCACAGTCTCACATCCTCAGCTTTACTCAGGTTAAAGCACTAAAAAAAGCCTTTCCAGTCTGGTGATAATGGATAAGAGCATCTCAGAGTTTAGAGGATTATGTACGATGTGTCTACAGAAAACCCAGGTACACTCAAATCTTAAGGAAAGATGTGTGTCATTAAAACTGGCGGGTGGTTCCAAAATAAGTAGTTTGGCTGCTCTTTGAGGCCTGAGCCTCTCTTCTGGGCATCCTTTCTCCTCCCACCGTTGTAGCCCAAGTGCTCAGGATGAGTGTTCTGCCTAACTCCTGCCTTCATTACTATCTCCTCTCTGGAAAGAAGATGTTATGTGTTTTTTTTTTTACTATATTAAAAGATATAAAGCATACATAGCAACACTAGTGATAAGTATTCTTTTTTCCTGAGGTGTGATGCTCTCACTAAAAACTTTAGACCTAAGAATGTATGTGGGCTCTCATTTTACAAGAGAGGACAGAACAGTATTTATTTGTGCTCAGTCCCTCATAACCCAGTACAGGTAGAATCTTTAGAAAGCTAAAATGATGAACAAGAGTTTAGAGCTTACTTAGAATTAAATTCCATTGTTCAGAGCCCTGCCTAATTTAACACAAGGATGTGGAAAAGAATAAAGAAAATGCACATAGCAACCATTAAATTATGATGTAGGGGTATAGGCTATGCTTCCATCAGGTACGAGGTGGCTCCGGCCCGGAGCAAGAGAAGAAAAATGACAGGAGAGGAGCAAGGAAAGCCTGAGCACTCTGGCTAAGAACTGAACTAAATTAATCAAAGCCCCAAAGAAACTGATAGGTTGGCTTTCAGAATGGCCTATCCACCAAGTCCCCTACCAATACCATTATAGTGTCAATTCATGTTGTGAACATAAAGCCATAGATGCAGTTTCAGAAAATCAACCCTAATACTTTTTAGGATCTCCATGGGATTTTCCTATCTTTTACTTTTTTACAAGAAGATGCTTGAGTAATAAGAATGGAGTAGGTTGAGGACTATTCTGTAGGTATGAAGAAATTCAGAGTTGCCAGTTTGGGGGAAAGAGTCTGGAGCCAGACGTAGCTCAAAGGTGGGTCATCTGAGCGGAGGGTGTACTTCATCTTTTTGCAAAAGCTCCGGGGAGCTCTGCCTTGGGACTGTAGGCAGCTTGGCGGGTGGCAAACAGCGACCGTGGCGAGCGCGCACACACCAGTTTAGCCACCTCCTAGGAAATGAGGATCAGTTCTCCAGCCCAGGGTCTGGCAACTTCGGCTTGCGCATGGGGAGGGAAGGTGCGAGCATCACTTTTTTCCATTTGCTGCTTCCCCCCCCTCCCCCCCGCCCCGCTACCGAACTCTGTCTTCCCTCACTCCCCTCCCCCTCCCCCCTCTCCGCCCCTTGCAGGAGAAGCCACCTAGAGGGGCGCGGCATCCTCTCGGCTGGCTCTGGTGTCCGGGGGAGAGCGGAGCCGGCTGCTGCACCGGCCTCACGCCGCTCCGCGGTACAGCCCGTGTGGGCGCGGCGCGGCAGGGGTTAAGGTGGGCGCCCGCGCCCCGCGCCCGGAGCCCTGCGCCCGCCCGCCAGAATGAGCGCGCAGTCCGCCCGCTCGCTCGGCGCAGGCCCCGGAGAAAGTGGCGGTCAGTGATGGAGCCGCTGCCATGACAACCCCGGCGGTCGGGGCCCGCGCGCGTCGGGGCTGCTCCCGGGAGGAAGGCGGCGCGGAGGCCGGGGGCGGCCGCTGAGCGTGGCGTCCGCGCGTCCCCGCGTCCCGTGCCGCGTCCCCGGAGGAGGCGGGGGCGCCGTCCGCCAGCTCCCCGTGCGCCCGAAGCCTGCGCCGCGCGGCGCTCCGCGGGCTGGCGACGCGGGCCGGGCCGGCCACCAGTCGCCGCCCGCGCTGCGGTGGAGGACGCCCACGGCACCGACGGATACTCGGGCTGCGACGGCCGCCGGTCCCCGCGCCGGAACTTTTTGCCGCCTTTGGGTTCCAGATTCGAGACTCGGGCTGGTCTATAAATACATCTATACATGTGTGTGAGCTAATAAAGCATTTTCTCCTCTCCTTGAAGCGGCAGGATTTAGGACATCTCCTTTATGTCAGAGACACTTGACTTGCTTCTTTGGGTTATAAACTTTTGATGCCAGACCTCTGCAGAACGTGCCCAACTGAATCTTAAAGTAGCATCTTGAAGAGAGAGGCAGAGAAAGAGCAATCTGTGACCTTCATCCCTGCACCTTCCTTCTTTCTCTCCCTTCCTGGCTGCCTCCCTCCTCCCCAGGGGAGCGTCAAGAAAGCTCTTTTTGGATGCAGGAGGGGGCATCTGGTTCTGCTAGGCTGGAAAGCTGAGGCAGGATTTGAGGAAGAATCATTAGACTCCGGAGAGCCTGGACTCGTTTCTCCTCCTTCCCCCTCTCTGCTTCTGGCTTGTTCCATCCCCTTCCCGTCTCCCCACACCACCGCCCGAGACCCGCTGGTGTGCGGGGCGGGGGACAAGGACCGTGCCGCTGCCGGAGTTCTGGGAAGTTGTGGCTGTCGAGGATGGGGGTCTGTGGGTACCTGTTCCTGCCCTGGAAGTGCCTCGTGGTCGTGTCTCTCAGGCTGCTGTTCCTTGTACCCACAGGAGTGCCCGTGCGCAGCGGAGATGCCACCTTCCCCAAAGCTATGGACAACGTGACGGTCCGGCAGGGGGAGAGCGCCACCCTCAGGTAGGGAGCTGTACTTCAGCGGGGTACTGAGCCCCTCGGATGTGAGGATGTGAGTAGGGGCCAGCTAGCCAGAGAGAGAGAGTGTGAGTGAGCAGAGGCTTGGGTGGGGGATTGGGGCATGCGACGGGCCTTTCTTCAGGCCCAAGAGTTGCCCACTTGAGGACTATGGCTGCTAACACCTGTTTTCCTGGACAGGTTTGTCATTTGTTCTAGCTTTTCTGGTCCAGGATCTGATCCGGGACACTGAGGTGGGTGCTTGGGACTCCGTGTATCTATGGGGACATGAGTTGGCTAGATTCACTTTTGCCCAGGCACCAAGGTGAGGCCATGAGAGCCCTGCAACTACAGTAGTGGGGGTTAGTCTAAGACTACTGAGAGCTTTGGTGGCTTTCTCACAAAGCAGAGGTTATGTGATAAAGCAAGACAGTCTTCCGGATGGGGTGGCTCTGGCTCTACCAGAGAGATACCTAAAATGTCAGGCTCTGGAATTGCTTGTGCTGGGCCATGGCCCTTTATGAGTCTGCTCAAGATGCAGCCATCCATGTCAACCGTGTGTGGTGCTCCTGGGACCCCTATTATAAAATTATGAGGTCAGGTTTTTAAAAAAAAATTCTTAATGTTTATTTATTTTCAAGCGACAGAAAGACAGAGTGCGAGTGGGGGAGGGGCAGAGAGAGCGAGGGAAACCCAGAATCCGAAGCAGGCTCCAGGCTCTGAGCTATCAGCACAGAGCCGGACACGGGGCTCGAACCCACAAGCTATGAGATAATGACCTGAGCCAAAGTCGGAGGCTTAACCAACTGACCCACCCAGGTGCCCCAGGTCAGTTCTATCTTTGCAGGCTCCGCCCAGGAGCGGAAACACTGTAGCTATTATGCAACTGACATCACTCCTGTGCAAAAAGCACAATAGAAAGCTTTTTGTTTTACCTTAATGAGTTACAGAGAATCACTTACATGCTCCAGGCAGAGGGGTGGAGATTCTTGGAATATGAACCTTTGGGGACAGGGCCTGCTGCAGCAGAGACTTTAATAAAAATGCAGCCACCACTTTCCACCAGCTCAGCAGATATCATCTTTTATCCTTTTAATGAGGCAGTTCTGGTCCTAGGAGACAGATTCAGGGACGTCCCAGCTTAACTCTGGCTCACAGTGTACACAGGCTGAATGCGTTTGCCCTGTCTGTGACTTTGATGGTTATGGTGAAAATAAAACATGCTGTCCCAGATTCTGCAGCTGAGAAGCCTGGCTTCTCCAAGGAACAATTGAGGTTGGGGCTTCCTTCCTGTTTCTTTGGCTTCCCTCATTGAACTCTTTCGGTATCTGGACAAGCTGCTCCCTGGGAAAGGAAAGATGAGACCTCTTGGGAAATTAGCTATTCTTCCCTAAGCCCCAGGCTAAGGTTGGATTCTTGCCACTTTGGGAGATTCTTAGCTGCATCTTCTTTTGAGGAAGAGAATGGGTTTCACAGTCTTGTCTGCTGGTGCCCTAGGGGCCCCGGAAGAAGAGAGAAAAAGGGAGACTAGGGATAGACTCCCTTCCCTAACAGCAGGAGGGGAAACCTTTCAAGCCACGTGGGCACTCCTCTGCCTGTCCCAGACTAGAGTGTATTGTCTAAATCAGTGTTTCAAGAAGTTTTGGAAGCCAGCTCCCTGAGAATTGACTTGTGAGATGTGCAGTTGCAACAGACCTGTCGGCTCAAAGATAGGAGTGGTACACGGGCTACAATACATGTTAGTTAACCAAGGAAATGTTGGTAAATGTTAGCATGTGTGAGGGGATGTGGATACTGCCACCCACCTGTCTTTATCTTATAATTTAGTATTGGGAGCAAAGAGGCCTCGCACCAAATAAGGCCTCCTTGCTGAACCTTCCAAATCTTCTGTCCCTTTCCTGCCCCTGACAGTTAAAGCAGAAACTTAAAAAACCTCCAGCTTTCTGCTTTCTGGGATGCAGTAAGACTATTCCACCAGCAGAGGGCCAGCTTTGCGCTACCTTTTTTTATTAGCTGCTGGCCTGGTTTCATGATCTTCAATTCAAATGTTCAGCAGCTGGGCTCCGTAATGGGAATGGGAATAAAAACGGGAAAAGCTGAATTGTTGCTTTTTGTGCTTTGTGGAGGAAAAAAAAAAAAAAAAAAAAACCTTACATGTGCGAGTGTAACCGTTATCTGTTACCTGATTGCATGCTTTATTTTTTAAAAAGTAAACACGGCTTGTGTTGATTTTGCTTCTCCTCCCCTGTATAATTTGCCCTGAAATAGAGAGATTCAGCACATTGTCCACATTGTAATCTCTTTATAGTCTCTTCCTTTTACCTCATGTATTCTGTCTCGTTACTTTATTCTTCATTTTTATCAGGTAACTCCACTTTACATGCTTTTGCCTATAATTCATTCTCTTTTCCCTTTTTTGCCTTCATCCTTTAATTCTTATTAATTTATGATTTTTTAAGGTTTTGATTTCAATTCTGTCAGAATGTTTCTTAAAACAACATACAAATCTCCTGAAGCTTTCTGGGGGTCCCAAGCCCTCTCCAGATTTGTGTGCACTTCTCATTTATTGGCTAACAGCTGGGTGCCCATGTCAATGGAAAACTTATTTGTCAGTACTCAGAGGGGGAGTCCTGGCTTCTAGTCTCTGGAAGTCTTTAGACTCATCCCAGATAAATGTATCATGTTTTATTTTGTGTTGTATTTTTCTCTTAAAAAATTGTAATTCTTAAGTGTGGTCACACCTCAGTCTCCTTAAAGGTGTTCCCTTGGGAATGCAGTGTTTGGAAATTTAGTGTTCTAAATGCATCAACTGTGGAAGAGGTATTGAGAAGAAACGAATTATTCCCAGGCCTGTCAGCCAGAGAAAATCTTTTCGAATGTGGCTGCCCTGGACCAAAGTATCCCAAGTCTCTGTCTAAATCTTGAATGAAGTCACATAGGAGGCCAAAGACCTAGTAGAAAAGCAAAGGAGTGGATAAAACGGGGTCCTGGGTTGGATTTTCCAATGACAAATTGCAAGGCTCAGAGCAGGATGATTTCCTTCCTTGGAGATATCAGTTTTGTTTTGATAGGTCTTTGATTGCATTGAAGGACATTAGGAAGTGATGTGCCAGAAATGACACTGAAGTTTTGAACGTGGATAAAACTCATTTTCTATAAGTGAGGCAATATTATCTTCCTCATAACTACTTCACAGGGCTACTTGAAAAGTAAAAATAATTATTTGAATATTGAGTAATTTTGCCTTCTTGGAAGAGAGATGATATGGAAAATGAAGGTGGTATTCACTATGGCTGAATTATAGCTTCTATGAATCTGATTTGAATTCGTTATTACAAATGGGCCCTCTTGGCCAGAATCATTTCATTACAATTATCTGCTGTTGGGTTAAAAATGTTCTGTGACTTTCCATTAGATTAGATATGACAAGTATCTAGAAGTCCTATGTCTGAATCAGTGCCTACATCAGGAAAGGAGCCTAGGATGCGCCTTGTGGTCACTTGGGTCCTATTAAGCCATTTCAGTTGCATGGATGATACTAGGAATGCCTTCTTTCTGGGCCTCAATCTCCTCTAAATTTGGTTAGGTTACTTAGTGGAACCACATAATCTGTATACATGAACATTGTCAGGGAATTAAGTAGGATGGAGGTAGGGATTGTTGCTGTAACAAACTGGTTGTTGCTGTAGCAAACCAAAGTTCCCACCAACATATTGTATGTATGTATGTATGTATGTATGTAGTATATGGCAGGGTTTTCATTTTTGCCATTCCCGGCTTTCTGATCTGGGATTATGCTTAATCATTCTTTACTAAAATGTCCCTGCATTTTCATTTGGTGTTCTGAGCTAATCCATTTGGAACCAAGTATTTGAGGGTTAACTACTGCCAAGGAATAATCTGAGCAGCAGGATTTTGCCCAAGCAACTGGGGCAGTCAAGCTCCCAAGGAAAACGCACTGTTGTTTGCCTCGGTGTTTTTCTCTATTTTGCACTCACCCTTAGAGGCTTTTCTCTTTGTGAAAATTAGAAAATTCAGACCAGCCACTCTATTATTGGAAACAGGTGCATGACTTGTGCACATTGCAGTATTTAAGTTGCCAAGCTGAATAAGGTCATGCGTAAGTGCAGAGCCTTTACTCTTGGTCTGGGGAGATGAAGACATAAAAGGACACTGAAGCAAATACTGGTCTCTAAGGGACCCCTCACGTTGTGATACTGCCCAGGGATGCACACTGGAGTTTTCTGGGATGCTTTTAAAAAAATTCTACAGCCTCCCAGACCAATGAAATAAAAATCCTGGAGTTAGGCTAGGGGTGGGCTTGTGAGATTTAAAAAAATCTCTTCCATTATTTCTAGTGTGGAACCATGGCCAAGAACCACTTCCCTTCTCTTTCCTGCCCCCAGAGCATCTGAGCAAGTGGGTTTCCTGTGACCCTACCCCCACTTAAGTGTCTCTCACGTGCATGTACTTACTTCACCACTCATGGGCTGTGTTAGTGTTCTAGAAAGGACACTGGGTTCAAGGGCCTCAATACCTGGGTTTGATTCACATTCTATACTCAGTAGCTACATGATTTTGAGCACTTCAGTCCAATTTTGTATACTTAGAAGCAGTATCTGCCCAATGTGTGACTTCAGGTGATATGAAGTATATGGCATTATTCTAACTACAAAGGAATGTATACATCTAGGTTGTTGTATACTGGTGCTACATGAGACTCCTCAATAACAATCCATAATACTCTCAATCTTTTCTAGTCTCATGTGCTCTGCTTTCTCCCCCCTCCACCCCTTTCCCCCCCCATACATATGCACCTTTTTTTTTTTAATATTTTATTTATTTCTAGGAGAGAGAGAGACAGCGTGAGCAGGGGAGGGTCAGAGAGAGAGGGAGACACAGACTCTGAAACAGGCTCCAGGCTCTGAGCTGGCTGTCAGCACAGAGCCCGACGCGGGGCTCGAACCCACGAACCGCGAGATCATGACCTAAGCGAAAGTCGGACGCTTAACCGACTAAGCCACCCAGGCGCCCCCATATGCACCTTTAAAATGTGCTAGTTTCTTCCCACTTCCCCTCAGCATCCTGCTTTCTCTTTGAAGCCAAGAATTACCTTAAGTTCCAATAGCACTTGCTAAGTATCTCTGTTCTAGCAGATATACACCATGGGTCTATCATTTAAGGGTGGGTATGGTTAGCCTGGGCACTCCTGGAGGTTAGGAGTCATGTCTTACATACTGAGTACAGATATCAAGATGGATACAAAGGATTAACAAATAAATATTGTTTGGGGGCGCCTGGGTGGTTCAGTGGGTTAAGCGACCGACTTAGGCTTAGATCATGATCTCACGGTTCCTGAGTTCGAGCTTCACATGGGGCTCTCTGCTGACAGATCAGAGCCTGGAGCCTGGTTCAGAATCTGTGTCTCTCTTTCTCTCTGACCCTCCCCTGCTATCACTCTTTCTCTCTCAAAAATAAAATAAAAACCTTAAAAAATAAGTATTGTTTGAATGCTTGAATCCTTTTTGACAGAACCCCATCTCTTATCATGTATTAGTACCTCTACAGCAATGAAGTGCCGATAGGTACAGGGTTCCATTCTCTTCAAAATATGACGCTGGGAGACTCAGGCACAGCAGTTGATTAGAGGTCTTGGAGGCCTCAGGGACTTTTAGATTCTGCTTAAGTCCCTTGCCAGGAGGGACAGTTGAATCCACCAGTGGTCGCAGTCTGATCTGCAACTGCAAAAGGCCCCACTATCCCTGAGGGCAAGATACTGAACAAGGCAGTAGGATTGAGAGGAATGTTCTAAGTGGCAATAGAGTCATATATTTAAAAGTGAGGCTGTGTCTGCTGAGAATTGCTTTGCTGGAGTCACAAGGAGATACACAGAGCAGGACTCAGAAGGAGGCAGACAGGGATTCTAGCTTGGAAGTTGGTGTGTCAGCACTGGGGCAAGGCTGCAGAGTCCAGCAGGTTGGGGTTGGTGGAGCACAGGGCTGCCTGGATGCTGATGCTCCCTGATGCTCCCTGATGTTCTCTGACATCACTGATTGTTTGGAATCTGTCTCCCCCCCTCTCCCCCCAGCAACACATACACCAGGTACTGCATGTCAAAGCAGGGGAAGGAAGTTTTAAAGCATTCATGATATACACTCTGTGCTTTTCTGGATTGCTTTGGAAAACTCAGCACCTTTTGTCATAGGTTTTTGTTTTGGGTTTTTTTTTTTTTTTGCCTTTAAGTAAAGTTGGTCCTTGGGTTCAATTTGGCTCTGTTGTTTTCTCCTTCCACCTCCTACAAAAAGACTGTGCCCTTGGCCTGCTGACCATGCTCACTACATGGCAGGTTCTGAGGGTGCTGGGGAACAGCAGCACAGGCAGGCGTGTGTTACAGATCTGATGGGGCCCGGCAGTGAGACACAGTGAGAGGAGGAGCCAAATAGGTCTTACCTGACCTTCCCAAGGGAGGACTTTGAAAATTACTCCTTAGTGGGAAATAGTCTTCACAGTCATGAGATCAGAGGGAATTATGGACAAAGACATCTATTTAGGGCCAGCAGAAATTTGCATTGTCTATTAAGTTAGAAACCAAGTGTTAATCTTTCTTGATTTTTTTAAAACAAGAGAGCACCAGATAATTTCAGATTTGTTTATTATTTTCCCTGCAGGGAGTTGCTGTTGCTGATGGTGGGTCTAGTTGAATTGGAGAGAAAGCCGGCATGGGGTGGGCATTGGGGGAGAGGCTGCATTAACAGTCCCTTCCCACCTCCCAGTAAATGGCACCTTCCTGCGGTTCCTTGTACTCTGGTGTATCTTTTTTAAGATGTGAAAATTGAATTTGTAATGTCTCTGCAGCTTAGCACTTACCCTGCCTTGATCCATGTGTCATTTCCTCGGTAGAGGAGGTTAGAGATGGGACATGTTTGAGCCTTATGTCGCTCTCCCTGCAGGATCATACCACAGGCCCTTTAATAAAATTGACAAGGCGGGGGAGCTTTTAAAACAAACAGACTCTATTATATATGATTAAGTATGTGTCAGAGGCTAGGCCAAATATTTATTGTTTCATGTGATTTTCAGAATACTATTACCCCTAAATACAGCCTCAGAGACTGAGGTTTAGAAGAGTTAAGTCAGTTTCCTTTGGTCACATGGTTATTATGTGTCTGGATTTGCTCCAGGAAGACGTTTTTCTTCTTCTCAGTTTTAGAGGAACCTCCACCCAGGGATAGAGAAAAGAGAAAGTTTCCATGTGCTGCCAGCAGAAAAAAACAAAAGCATCCCTTCTGTTCCCCAGTCCTGCACCTGACCAAAGGTCAGGAAATCTACCTTTCAGCTGAGAGCTGTGTGTTGATCTACCTTAGCGGTCTTTGCTTTCTGCTGCTCACCTCCCTTCACCTGCACATGAGTCTGTTGTCTGGAACCGGACTTGATGCAAGATGCAAACACTGCACAAAGTGACAGCTGCCAGGAGGGTCCAGGGCACTGTCAAGCTGATCACTGGTGCTCTTCACTTTGAACCCGCCCTACGGGTTGTACTCTTCTGTTACATGACCTCCCACGGTATGCCAGTATTTCCAAGAATGCTGCAAACTAAGACAAAATGAGCAGGTAATTGTTGACAAGAGCCCACCCATGCCAGAGCATTTTCTTGAGAACTATGAGGAAATGAGTGATCTATATGGATGCACAGAATGAAGAGAAGTTATTCTTTTAAATCCTAAAATATATGTAATTTCACAATTCCATGTCCCCATCCTTACATTTTCGTTTAAACCATTTAGCTGTGAAAATAGAGAACCACAAGCTTTGTACTCACCTTGCGTCTGATTCATACCCTGGAGGAAATCATGTGACCCCTTTTGGCCTCCTCTTCCCTGGAGACTGTACATTTTGCTTAAATCAAAGAGATGCTGAAGGACTTGACCTGGCTTCCCATAAAAGTGCTGATCAATAAAATGTTTAAAAATTAGTTTTGAATATTAAACATTTTCAGTGGATGTGAAAATTTATGGCATCTCGATTAACCAAGTTTCCACTGCATAATAGGAACAAAGAATGTTTTAAGTGGTTGTTAAGTTTTCTGGCTAGCCCACAGAAGATAATTTAACTCATAATTATCCAAAATAAGATATATTAGCAATGAAGAATAATAGAAAACAATGTTGTTGTAGAAGAAGTAATTACACAAAAACGAGAAAAAATGAATATGATAATTTTCTATTTATCGTGAATGCCAATGCTGAAGAAAAGTAGGCATAATGAGAGGAAGATAATATAGAAACATTTTCTCAAAGATATTTCTGAATACTTTCAAAAGTTTTGGAGTTTGTCTTGTTTCTGTTGTGCCAAATTCAATTTTAAGATGTATATTGGATTCAAGTACATGTATACATTTGCCACTTCTCTGATGATTGGATTTTTTTCACAAATATAGATGAAGAAAGGAAGATACAAAAAGGAAGTGAAAGACACAAATGGAAAGAAAAGAACATGAGAGAGATTTTCCCGAGGTGTTAGCTAAGAGTTGAAGGAAGAGCTAAAGAGGAGGGGGAAGTCTGTAGTTGTGAGAAAAAAACAAAACAAAACAAACAAACAAAAAACCAGTCTAAAGTGGAATTACCTAGTAGTCAGAGGAAAAGAAATGAAGGAGAAAGAAAGTTGTAGACAAGAATCAAGAATTACCAGGTCTGGTATGTGAAGGTCTCCTTTCCCTCTGTCCAGGACTTAGGACCACACACACAGGTGTCCAGTGCCCATGCTAAATCAAGGCAAAGAGCTACATAGGGCTCAGATTCTCACTTGCGGCTAAGATCCTACTCTTTCCGAACCTGGCTTCCCACCTGTCATGCCAAACCCCTTCTTCTTACTGAGTTTTTAGTCCGTATCGTATTACTCTGTGTTGGATCTATCATAGGCCCTGGGTGATTTGGAATCCTGCCTTGTCTTTCCAGGACTTCTTCTCTGAGAGACCAGGTCCACCCTTGACCCTACTCCTTGAAGCCTGGAAGTTCACGGACTTTCCAATGCTTACTGTTTTCTCACCCACCCAAATGTCCATCACGGCGCATGTAGCATGTGAAGTCTAGGCCAACTCACACTTGCTCCTGTGCAATTAAGCCATTTATTCTCAATCTTTCTCACATATGTGGATTGCCATATGAGCTATTTGTCCACTTTGACTGGGATGGCTTGTGATTGATGCCATCACAGCATAAGGTCTCCTGGTCACTGTTTGGAATTTTCCACAATGGATAAAAGACAGAGCCAGCATCTTTTACACAAAAGGATTCAATCAGTCAGGTATTTAATGGGAGTGGCTGTGCTCACATGGAGGAATCTTCTGTAAAACACTCTGTGAGAAAGAGAAGGGGATAACGGTATTCACCTTTGTATTTTGTTGTGCTTTCCGTGCCATCTCTGAAAATATTCCTCTTGCCCTTGTTTTTACTGCTTTCTCCATGTCTTTTGTTAAATATATTAATATCTACTCTTGGTTTTTGTATCCCCAGTATCCAATACAATACCTAACATGTAGTAGTTGCTCCAGGTTTGTTGAAAACGTAAACAAATGTCCTTTATATCTATCTGTCTGTTTCTCCACCTGCACATGCATATGCGCACACAGACACACAGACACACACACACATACTTTTTCTAATGAAGATATTCTCACCCATTTTGAGGTAATTGGGTAGTCACTGAAATTACAACCAGAGAGTCTGACATTTGAATCCTAGTTGAGATAATGATCTCTCCCTAGATAGTTGGTATTTAACTTGTCCTGTCTCCTCCTGCTTGTTATAATTGCAGTATTCACGAATTTCAACAATATTCTTAAAGCCACTGGCAGGAAATTCTGATCAATTGCAAGGGAGGTGTGCCTCCCTCCTCTCTTTTTATCACAATTCAAAAGACATGACGGCACATTCTGGAAGGATATCTGCAAACTTTAGGGGATGGAAAAGCCGATGTGAGTAATCTAAAATTGCAGCGGCATTTTAGAGTGAAGGGATTTATGGACCCATTTCTTTGGCCATTTGAAGTTCAGCTGTTTCTGTGATAAGTTCTCACTGTGACATCCATGAATATGTGTCAGGAGTCCATATCCTGCTGTACCTGTGTAGCAGGACCAGTTTACAGGATGTTCTTGATTACATTTTTATAATCGATATTTTTATACACTTTGTGAAATTTAAAGTAAAGCATAACCCCTATCAAGAGGTTAAGAAACACAGACTTTACAGTTAAAAAGGCTCATTTCTAACCCCAGCTCTGTTGGCTCTAAATGGTTGGAAAATTACTAAGTTTCTCTAAGACTCAATTTTCTGATTTATAAAAGAGGACTCTGAACCCACTTCGTTGGGTTGTTAGGAGGAATACATGGCATCAAGATTGTAAGAGCTTACAGCATCCTTCCTCATCAGGGAAATACAAATCAAAACCACACGGAGATACCACCTCATGCCGGTCAGAGTGGCTAAAATGAGGAAATCAGAGAACTCTAGATGCTGGCGAGGATGTGGAGAATGGGCACCCTCCTACACTGTTGGTGGGAACGTAAACTGGTGCAGCCCCTCTGGAAAATGGTGTGGAGATTCCTCAAAAAATTAACAGTAGAACTCCCCTGTGACCCAGCAATAGCACTGCTAGGAATTTACTCAAGGGATATAGGAGTGCTGATGCATCGGGGCACATGTACACCAGTGTTCATAGCAGCACTCTCAACAATAGCCAAAACATGGAAAGAGCCTAAGTGTCCATCAACTGACAATGGATCAAGGAGATGTGGTTTATCTATACAATGGAATACTACATGGCAATGAGAAATAATGAAATCTGGCCATGTGTAGCAACATGGATGGACCTTGAGGGTGTTATGCTGAGCAAAATAAGTCAGGCAGAGAAGGACAGATACCATGTTTACACGTATAGGAGGATTAGGAGGAATTTAACGGAGGACCGTGGGGGAGAAGAAGGGGAAAAATAGTTGGGGAGAGGGAGGGAGGCAAACCATGAGAGACTCTTAAATGCTGAGAACAAACTGAGGGCTGATGGGAGAGGGGTAAGGGGAAGAGAGTGATCGGCATGGAGGAGGGCACTTGTGGGGATGAGCACTGGGTGTTATATGGAAACCAACTTGACAATAAACTATTTAAAAAATAAATAAAAGTAAAAAAAAAGATTGTAAGAGCTTAAAGTGTGGCATGTAGTATGTTCACAATAAGCAGCAGCATTGCATTAAAAAAAGTTACTGAATTAACAATTTTGTTTACTTTATTGTTTTGTGTTTCATTTTTTGTATATTTTTAAAGTATTTATTTTAAGAGAGAGAGAGAGCACACAAGTGGGGGTGGCAGAGAGAGACAGAGAGAAAGAATCCCATGCAGTCAGTGCAGAGCCCATCATGGGGCTTGGTCTTACAAACTGTGAGGTTATGCCTGAGCTGAAATCAAGAGCTTAACAGACTGAGCCACCCAGGTGTCCCTTAAAATTTTTAAAAAGACGGTTTTGTTAACCTCTGTATGCCAAGCACTATGCTAGACAGTGTGGATATTACATAGTTGAATGAATTCTAGACTCCCTCTTTATTTTATTTTATTTTTTTTTAATGTTTTATTTATTTCTAGGAGAGAGAGAGAGACAGCGTGAGCAGGGGAGGGTCAGAGAGAGAGGGAGTCACAGACTGAAACAGGCTCCAGGCTCCGAGCTGGCAGTCAGCACAGAGCCCGACGCGGGGCTCGAACCCACGAACCGTGAGATCATGACCTAAGCGAAAGTCGGACGCTTAACCGACTAAGCCACCCAGGCGCCCCTAGACTCCCTCTTTAAACACTTCACATCAAGTGGATGTATTAGCAGGATAAACGGCCCACAGATCAGGAAGCAGGGAAGGAAAAGACAAGGAGAAAAAGGAAAGAGGAAAAGAGAATTTACTTATATTGCACTATATTAAGTGTTTACTGAAACAGACTTGGATCATTTGTATTCGCCTATGTAACCACCACTCCAAATGGAACAGAACATTTTAATCATCCTCAATGCTTCTTGTATTATAGTAAAATATACATAACATGAAATTTACTTTGTAACTATTTTAAGTATTTATTTATTTATTTATAGAAAACAGGGGAAGGAGCAAGGTGGGAGAGAGAGACAGAGACAGAGACAGAGAGAGACAGAGAGAGAATCCTAAGCAGGCTCCACACTCAATGCAGAGCCTGATGAGGGCTTGATCCCAGGACTGTGGGCTTATGACCTGAGCTGAAATCAAGAGTTGGATGCTCAACTGACTGAGTGACCCAGCCACTCCTCTTTTTAACTATTTTAGAGTATACAATTCTGTGACATCAAATACATTCATATTATGTACAGAAATCACCACCATCTATCTCCAGAACTTTTCTCACCTTTCCAAACTCAATCTCTGTACCCATTAAACACTAACTCTCCATACCCTACTTCCTGCAGCCTCTGGAAACCACCATCTCTCTTTCTGTCTCTATGAATCTGACTACTTTGGGCACCTCATGTAAGTCTTATCATGCAGTATTTGTCATTCTGTAAATGGCCAGTTTCACTTAGGATAAAGTGTTCAAAATTTATCAATATTGTATCATTTGTCAGAGTTTCTTTTCTTCTTAAGGCCAATATATGTGTGTGTGTGTGTGTGTGTGTGTATATATATACATACACACACACACAGACATATATGTATCTGATTTTGTTTATCTGTTTACTTGTTGATGGACATTTGGATTACCTCGACCCTTTGGCTCTTGTGAATAACACTGCTATGAATATGAGTATACAATTATCTATTCAAGTTTTGTTTTCAATTTTTTAGGTATATACTCAGAAGTAGGATTGTATATACCCAGAAGTGAACAATATGGTAATTCTATTCAATTTTTGAAGAGCCACTGCACCATTTTCCATAGTGGCTGCACCACTTTACATTCCTTCCAGCAGTGCATAAAGGTTCCAATTTATCTACATCCTTGCCAACACTTTACTATTTTTTGATTACAGCCATTTTTAATGGATAATGTGAAGTGTTATTTATTGTGGTTTTGGTTTGCATTTTTCTATAGATTAATGATGTTAATGTGCTTATTGGGTATTTATGTATGTTCTTTGGAGACATGTCTATTCAAGTTGATGGCCCATTTTTAATCAGGTTGTTCTTTTTTTTGGTTATTGTTGAGTTGTAGGAATTCTTTATGTATTCTGTCTATTCATTCTTTTTTTTTTTAATGTTTTATTTATTTCTAGGAGAGAGAGAGAGAGAGACAGCGTGAGCAGGGGAGGGTCAGAGAGAGAGGGAGTCACAGACTGAAACAGGCTCCAGGCTCTGAGCTGGCAGTCAGCACAGAGCCCGACGCGGGGCTCGAACCCACGAACCGCGAGATCAGGACCTAAGCGAAAGTCAGATGCTTAACCGACTAAGCCACCCAGGCGCCCCTCTGTCTATTAATTCTTTATCATATATGTGATTTTCACATGTTCTCCCATCTGTGTACTGACTTCTCATTTTGTTAATAGTGTCTTTTGATGCATAAACATTTTAAATTTTGAGGTAGTGCATTTTATGTTTTTCCTTTGTTGCTTACGCTTCTGGTTTCCTAACCAAGATATCACTGCCAAATACAATATCATTAAACTTTTCCTGTATGTTTCTCTTTTAAGAGTTTCATAGTCTTTGCTCTTACATTTAGGTCTTTGGTCTATTTTAAGTTAATTAATGTATATGGTATGAGGTGTGGGTCCAAATTAATTTTTTTACATGTGGATATGAGATTTTCTCACCACCATCTCTTGAAAAGACCATTTTTTCCCCCATTGAGCAGTCTTCATGCTCTTGTTGGAAATCATTTGAACATTTATGCAAGGATTTATTTCTGAGCTTCCTCTTCTATTCCATTGGTCTATGTCTGTCTTTATGCCAGAACTACACTGTTTTGATTACTTTAGCTTTGTAGTAGGTTTTGAAATCAGGAAGTGTGAAACCTCAGCTTTGTTCTTTTCCAAGATTGTTGTACTTATTTGGGATCCTCAGAGATTCCATACGTATGCTAGGATGGATTTTTCTATTTCTGCAAAACAAAACAAAACACCACCATACTGGAGTGCTAATAGGGATTGCATTGAATCTGTATATAGCTTAAAGTAGTACTGACCTCTTAAAATATTAAGTCTCCCAATCCATAAACATGGGATATCTTTCCATCAATTTTTGTCATTTTTAATTTCTTTCAGAAACATTTGGAAATTTTGGGTGTACCTGTCTTTCACCTCCTTGGTGAAGATTGTACTTAAGTATTTTATTATTTTATATTATTATAAGTGGAATTGTTATTTAATTTTCTCTTTGTATTGTTCATTGTTGGTGCATAGAAAGACAACAAATTTTTACGTGTTGATTTTGTATCCTGTAATTTTGTTGAATTCATTTCTCAATTCTAACAAGTTTTAGTTACTCTTTAGGATTTTCTGTATATAAGATTATGTCATTTGCAAATAAATACTTTTACTTTTTCTTCTCCAATTTGGATGGCTTTTAGATATTTTTCTTGCCTAATTGACCTGGTTAGGACTTCTAGTAAAATGTTGAAAAGAAGTGATGAAAGCAGATATTCTTGTCTTGCTTCTGATATTAGAGGAAAAGATTCAGGTTTTCATCATTTACGATAATATTAGTTGTGAGTATTTCATTTAAGGGCTTTACTGTGTTGTTGTAGTTTCCTCCTGTTCTCAATTCGTTGACTTTTTCCCATGAAAGAGTGTTGAATTTTGTCAAATACTTTTTCTGCATCAATAAGATGATATTTCCCCCTCTTCATTCTGTTAATATTGTGAATTACATTGATTGTTTTTCATATGTTGAACCATTCTTGCATTCCAGGAGCACATTTCACTTGGTCATGGTATATAATCTTTCAGTGTACTCTTTGAAGTCAGTGTACAAGCATATTGTTGGGGATTTTTGCATCAATAATCATAGGAAATATTGGTCTGTAGCTTTCTCATCTTATAGTGTTTTTATTTGGCTTTGACTTTAGGATAATGCTGACCTCATTGAATGAGTTTAGACATGTTTCCTCCTCTTCAAGTTTTTGGAAATTTTTGAGGATGACTGTTACTATTCTTTAAATGCTTGGTAAAATTAACCAGTGAATCCATTTGGTCTTAGGCTTTTCTTTTCTGGGAGATTTTTGATTCAGTCTTCTTATAGTTATGTATCTGTTCAGATTTTCTGTTTCTTCAGGATTCCACTGTAGTAGGTTGTGTGTTTCAAACAATTTGTCCATTTTATTTAGATTATACAGAAATATTTGGTGATATAGTATTGTTTACAGCATTCTTATAATCTTCTTAATATCTGTAAAGTTGGTTTAGTATTCCTTATTTAATTTTTTATTTTGATTATTTGAGAATTTTTTTCTTAGTAGGTCTAAATAAATGTTTAATTTTGTTAATCTTTTCCAAGAACTAACTTTTTAAAATAATCTCTGCACTCAACATGGGGCTTAAACTCACAACCATAAGATCAAGAGTCGCATGCTCTACTGACTGAGCCAGACAGGCACCACTCTCAAAGAACTAACTTTGTTAGTTTTGTTGGTTTTGTTGATTCTATTATTCTTCTATTACCTATTTCATTGATCTCTGATCCAGCCTTTATTATTTCCTTAGTTATGTTGATTTTGAGTTTATTTTGTAGAGAGGTCCAGTCAGTTTCTTCTCTTAAACTGCACTGCATGCCCAGTGAGTGGAACAAAGGCAACTAAAAGTACCGTGCATTTTATTAATCTAAAGAATGCATTTTTTAAAAATTGGACATTCACTTGGTTGGCCAAAGATCTTTGATTGACTTTCAGAGTCCATATAAAGTCACTCTATTCAGTTTCTAATTGTTTATTCAGTGTTTCTGTAGGAAAAGAAGGGTTGAGGCTTCTTAGTCTGTCATCTTGCTGACATTGCCTTCCATGTCCTTTTGAAGTCAGTCCCCCAACACTGAGCAGACATCTGTTTTCAGACATCATACATTAATTTTGCCTATTCTAGAATTTCTTAAAAATGGGATGGTACTGCATTACACAGTACTTTTATATCTGGCCTCATCTTCTTAAAATAGTATAATGTATCTGAGATTCATG
Organism: Hyaena hyaena; assembly: GCF_003009895.1. Lineage (NCBI taxonomy): Eukaryota > Metazoa > Chordata > Mammalia > Carnivora > Hyaenidae > Hyaena > Hyaena hyaena. The sequence goes on from NW_024080938.1 coordinate 682,371, forward strand.
CATGTTATTGCTTATAGTTCATCCCTCTTTTGACTGTTGTATAGTGTTCCAGTGTATGGATATACCATTATTTTTTCCCTATTTATTTGTTTATGTAGTTTCTGGTTTTTATGAATTAAGGTGCAATGAATATTTGAATATAAATCTTTATAAGGAATATATATTTTCATTTTTCTTAGGAAATCCCTAGGGATAGAATTATTGAGTCATATGATGAATGTAGGTTTAACTTCTAAGGAAGAAGCTAGACAATTCTCCAAGGTTATTATACCAGCTTTATTCCCACCAGTAATCTGTGGGAGCTCCAATTATTTCACAGTCTCAATATTTGGCATTGTAGGTTTAAAAAAATTTTGTTTTTAACCACATGAGTTTGTGTATTGAGTAGTGTACCATTGTAAAATTTTAATTTGCATTTTCAGAAGGATTACTGACATTCAATATATTTCTAAGTGTTTTTCATATTGGTAATTCATATATTTTCTCATAGACCAAGGGTGATTGATGTATTAATCCATCCATTCATTTAACAAATATTTCTTGGGGTGTCTGGGTCACTTAGTGAGTTAAGTGTTTGACTCTTGATTTTGGCTCAGGTCATAATCTGATGATTTATGAGTTTGAGCTCCACATTGAGCTCTGCACTTAAAGCATGGGGCCTGATTGGAATTCCCTGTCTTTTTCTCTCCCTTCTCCTCCCCGACTTGTGCTCTCTCTCTCCCTCTCAAAATAATTAAGTAAACTTTTTTTTAAAAAAAGAGAAATTATTCGTTAAAAAAACCCAAAAAACAAATATGTCTTCAACAGTATATGCCATGTACTGTTTCCTGGGGAATGATATGGGAGCTGGGGTTACAGTGGTTGGCAAAAGAGACTAAGATTCTGCTGTTACAGAGTTTACATTTTAGGAAAGCCAGAAATGTGATAAAATAAAATATAATGTTAATAGTAATGTGTGTGTTGAAGTATAATAAAGTAAAGCAAATGAATTGAAAAAAAAAAAACCAGGTAGCTCTAATTTAAGTCAGGAACTGCTTGTTTGATGGAGTAACATTTGACCAGAACATTGATCAGAGTGCAGGAGTGAGCCAGGCAGGTGTCCGGGGGAGTAGTTCCAAAGAAGAGGAGGAACAAAGGCAGAGATCCCATGGCAAGCATGTGTTCAACATCTTCTGAGAATAGTGAAGAGGAGCTGGAACAGATTAAGCAAGGGACTGAGTGATAAAGAGCAATAAAGTGTCACAGGATGAGACTTCAAGTTTCTGGTTGAACAAAGGAGGTTGGAAACCAGGACGTCTGTCCTCACAAGAAGAGAAATCTGAACAAACTGAAAATCAACAGCTCTTCCCTTAGATCCATCAGACAGTTGAGACCATGGGATAAACCTCTACCCTGAAACATAGAGATAGGTGGATACAGAAGATTACAACATATTCTGAGGTGAAACCACTGCTTTCATAGAGGGTAACTGACTGAGAGACTGAGTGTGAGCTACCTTGAGAAAATTCCAGGTGGCTAAACCTTGGAGGTGGGGAGAGGGGCTCACACTTTGTGAGATTTACGTCCAGAGGTCCCAGCAGTTTCTCAGGGTGAAAATGGGAGAGATACCAGGAGGAAGTAACAGTTTTGAAGTAAACCCAGGGCATTCTACTGTCTTTAGCAGAATCCTACACTCAAGGAAACTAGTTTATCAGAGCCTAACTACATTGGGTTTTGTAAGTGCCTAAACTCCTAGGGAAAAGGGACTACCCAACTCCAAGTACCTCTGTCTAAAAGGCAAAGAACAATTTGAAAAGAAAGAATAAGCACCATAACCAGACTCAAATATTGCAGGGATGTTGGAATTATCAGATCAGAAATTTAAAATAACTATGGTTAATATGCTGAGGACTCAATTGGGGAAAAAAATGGAAAACAGGCCAGAACAGAAGGATAATGTAAGCTAAGAAATGGAAATTCTAAGAGATAATAAAAAATATATTATATAAAAATTGTTACAGAAATGGAGAATGCCTTCAAAGTGCTCACTAGTAGATGGGACATGGTTGAGGAAAGAATTAGTGAGCTTGAAGACAATGTCATTAGAAACTTCCCAAACTGAAAAGGTGGAAAAAAAACTGGGGAAAAAAGAAACAGAACAGAATATTCAAGAGTTTGGGGAAATTTACCAAAAAAAATGTCATGTCCATGTAATGACAGTATCAGAAAGAAAAGAGGGAAATGAATAGAAGATATATTTGAAACAACGACTAAGAACTTTTCAAGATTAATGTTAGGCATCAAACCACAGATCCAGGAAGCTTAGAACACACTAGGAAGGATAAATACCTAAACATAACAAACAATAACAAAACAAAACAAAACAAAACAAAACCAAAAAACTACACCTAGGAATTTTATATTCACACTGAGGAAATTCAAAGGCAAAGAAAAGATTCTTGAAAGAAAGCAGACAGGGAACATGCATGGTGGGGGAACAGACATTTTAGTAGCAGGGATAAGAATTACATCAGACTTCTCTTTAGACAGCATGCAAGCAAGAAGAGAGTGGAATAAAATATTCACTCCATCCACCAGTATTTATAGGTATAGTTGATTCTTTGGCAATGAAGTTGTTCATTCTCTCTCTCTCTGTCTCTCTCTGTCTCTCTCTGTCTCCCTCTCTCTCTCTCACACACACTCACACACACACACACACACACACACACACACACACAGGTTTTTTTCTTCAATTGGATGTTAGTACCTTGAGGACAGGAATAGGATTTCAATTCAGCTGTCTCAAATACCTACAATACTCTGCAAGTGGAGCATGTTAATCATGTCTGCTTGACTAGAGGCTGGTAGATACCATCTATCTCTGTTTTCATCTCCTTACTGATTCTATATGTAGGGGCACTGTGACATTTATATTTTTGTGACCATACAAATACAGCAAAATAATAAACATGAGCCGCTTTTATTTGTGTAATGATGTACAATTTGCCCTTTCTCTTCCTGAAAAATTCTTTTGTAACCTCTTTCTACATATAACAGGTCTTAATCATCTTTTAGCCCCCTAAATGTTACTTCTTCTGTAAATCTTCCCTGATTTTCCTCAATCCCCTTTATCACAATTGTATCCAAGACTTTCAAGCCTGGCTAGGCATCATAATGACCCAAGAAGTATTTTAGAATACATGTTCCTATGCCCAGTGGTAGACATATGGAGTTAAAAATGCCAAGACATACATTTAAGAACCTGCTCTTGATGCAACCAAGACTAATTCTGTGTACTCTTCTTTGGAAATACTGTATCTGGCCTTCTTAGCATTTCCTACAGAGTATGCAGAAGGAATAAACTAGCTGTCTTCCCTCCCATCACATCTATTACCTGTAATTGTAAGATAATATGTCAAGTTCTTCAATAGTATTTACCTGTGTCTCACATATGTAGGACTTAAGTTCCTGAAAGGCAGGGAAAATATCTCATTCATCTTTGAATCTATGGTTCTGAGTACAACGTAAATTTTTTTTGCCTTAGTCTTTTGTAAACCTTGTGAAAACCAACTCAAACTATTTAAACAGATAAGTAGTCTTTGTTATAAGGACCGTGGAACCCAAGATAGGTGAAGAACATTGGCTTCTGAAGGGAGGGAAACTCGGCTACTTTGTCATCTGCCTCTTTCAGGGTGGTCCCATGGCCTCTTCTTCCTGATTTTCCTACACATCTGTTTTCTTTATCCCTACCCTTTCAGCTTTCTCCATTTCCACAGGGTAGATGATGGCCATCCTGCATCTTCTAAGTTCATAGTTCTCATTTTAAGCTAGTCTCCACTGATGCCTAGAATCTCTTTCCCAGTACAAAATTTCCAGGAGATAAAATCTGATCGTTTCAGCTTGGGTAGAGTACGCCCCTACTCCAATCACTCCATGGGCAGAGGAGGAAAATCATGTACCAGATTGGATATCTTTAGCTGCCAGTAATAAAATATAACACTAAAAGTGATGCAACTAATGGCAATGTTTCTAATCTCACTCGATGAGGATGACAGAGGGAGGCAGTTCCAGGTTTGAGTGCTGAGGTCATTGCCTTTTATGGCCACAACATTGCTGGGGGAGCTCCAGGCATCTCATTCTCACAGAAGAAAGTCTAGAAATAGTCATTATGCTCTTGTGGGTGTTTCTTTTCAATATATTTTCCAGAAAGTTCCTCTCAGCAGATTTCTCTGTGGCATCATTTGAAGGACGTGTTATATGTCTAGCTCTAGCTAGAAGAGCAGGCTTGGGAAATAGGCATTTTGGGTTTTTGGCACCTATAGTGGGAGGCAGGCCCCGTCAGCAAGTTACTGGTGGGAAGTTGTTGTTGGGTTGGAAAATTGTAATGTAGTGGTATAAATGTGACTTGCTGATGTGATTGGAGGGACAATAGAAGAGAAAGTAGTCAGAATTCTCAGAGAATGGAAAGCTATGGCCTGGGCAGGCCCCGGCTAGGTGCTTTCTACAGAATTTAATACATGTAGGCTGAAAGGACAAACCAAAAAATGCATGTCAGATTTGACCCCTGTGGTCCAATCTGATAAAAAAGAAAACACCAAAGGTGCCTCGCTTTATACGGTCACCATGGCATCTGAAACAATAGTTGTTTCAAAAAACAAAAACCAAAAGGAACATGAGAAACAGGAAGATTCAAGGCTGATGAAAGGAGGCTGTAAACATCCACCCCACCCCCCATGCTATAATCAGGAGAGGAATCGGCATGGTAGAAGGAGATGGGGGGAAGCAAAAAGGATGGGGAGAGAGAACTAAGTTGGGTGAAAGAAAGCCTTGGGGAAAACAGTATGCAGTGGGAAGCTTCTGGAACTGAATGGGTCAGAGTAGTACACTTCTTAAATCACACTGGGCAAACCAGGAGATGAGCTGGAGGACAGGAGGGAAAAGGTGCGGGGAGGAGATAGCTGAGATTAATGAGGACGGGCAGTGCCAGGCTCCCGCTGGCCAGGGCCGGCAACATGACAGCGCAGGCCTGGGATGGCTCCCCTCTCTTTTGAGGTCAGTTATTTATTTATTTTGTAACGGAACCTAACAAATTCTAAAACCAGATAAATCCAATTACCCATGTTTTGCCTTCAGGGAGTGCGAAAGATTAATGGTGGTATTTTGGCAGTAGCATAAAAAGAAATAGGTGGTAATAACAAGGAGGCTCATAAAAGAAGCTCGTATCCCAGGAAGGCCAGGAAAGCTGGCTGTAGCTCTGGCTGGGGCCCTGGCTGCCTGTCTGTACTAGGGATGCTGTTTGCACCCTCCACGCTTTCAGGGCTTGGGAGAGGGCCCAGGGAGACCCTCCTCCTCTGCCAGTGCTGAGATCAGAGAGCAAGGGCATGGCGTCCGTTCTTAGGCTGTTTTCTTTTTCACACCCGTTTTGTACATATCCCACAAATGACAGCTTCAGTTTCTTATATTTTAGAATGAACGAAATATTTCCCCAGGAGTTACCTCTATTGGTGATCTCATAACTCCTGGGGGGCTTTTTGGCAGTTGTTATTCTCTTCAGTTTACAGATGAGGAGCCTGCATGATAAGGTTCTACTTCTAGAACCTACTTCTCTTGATACTGTTTTTTGTTTTGTGCTCTTTCTTAAGGTGCTGTTAGGATAACCATTTTTGGAAACTGACACAGAAACAATAATGCATCTAGCATAGCTTGTTACAAACTCCTTGGAGCCCAACTGCCATTGATGAATTGGTTCAGGGAAACCTGCATAAGGGGAGGAGGTTGGAATGTTCTAGTCTCATTTTGTATTTGCTGTTTTGTCTGAAATGACATTACGTAAGACAGCTGGGGTCGTCCCAGAATAGCTTTTGGCTTATGAAATGTTTCTTCCAAAATGCCTTCCTTGATATTCACACATTTGGCTTTTTTAAAAAAATGTAATTATTTTTATTGAGATATAATTCACATATCATAAAATTCACCCTTTAAAAGTGTACAATTCAGTAGTTTTTAGTATATTTCCAAGGTTGTGCAATCATTACCACTTTCTAATTCCAGAATGTTCTCATCCCTCCTTCCCCCTGAAAGAGACCTCATACCCAGTAGCACTCAGTCCTGTTACTTCTTCTGCTTCATCCCGGGCAGCTACCTCTCCCCTTGGTGTCTCACTATCTCAATGAATTTGCCCATTCTGGACATTTCACAGACATGGATTCATCCAGTACATGTGCTCTGCTTTTCACTTTCCTTTCATCCATTCTTTCATTCATTCCCTCTCTCATTCATTCCACAAACATCTTTTTTGTACTCTTATACAGTCCAAGCATTTTGTTAGGCACTGTGGGAGGACATGAACAAGCAGTCTTTACTTTTGAAAAGCTTATACCTTTGAGGTGGGGAAGATCGAAGCAAGCAGTTCAACATCACGCTAAGTCATAATTTCCCCCCAAAAAGGGGCACATGCACTGTCAAGGTCTTGTTTCTCCTAGTTTTGTTCTAGCAGGGGCTTTGCCTGGAACCAGTCCTTCCGCTGGAGACATGTACCTTGTTGAGGCTTATTTCCCCGGGACTCAGCACTTCCTTCCACAATTGTAGCCCAGCTCTGACATTCCTGCTTGAGAAACAGGCTCTGCTTTAGCATCCCAGTTCTCACTTCTTAACACCACTGGTGTCCAAACTGTAGCCAGTATCAGGATCACCTGGACAGTTTGTTAAAACAGATTACTAGGCTTCAACCCCAGGTTCTTGATTTTGTATGTCTAGGGAAAGGCCTGACGATGTGCATTTCTTGCATTTCCTGGTGATGTTGTTGCTACTTGTCCAAGGACCACATTTTGAGAACCACTATCTTAGAATATACCCGTTCACTCGTTGGTCCTTCCTGGTAGCCTGCCAAGTAAATTAATTCCTCCAGAGCTAAGGCTCTTCTTTTCTCTTACTAGTCTCTTATTACAGACCCAAGCCTTGCAATTAAGTCTTGGCTCATAGCTTAAGGCCCAAATTACTACCTACTTGCTTACATTCCCAAACACTGTCTATTTCTGGGTTTGATGGTTTTCTCTGATGTCCAGCTCATATACTGAGTCTGGCTACTTTTCATGTATACTGAGTTCTGTCTATTGTATATTTTACCAAAATACACACACACACACACACACACACACACACACACACACACACACACACACTGAGCTTCTAGGCCCATTCCAGTCTGATTTTTCTCCTTGCATTTTATTGGCAACATTGCCCAAAGATAAGGCACCAGTCAGTTCAAGATGTCACTGTCAAATTTCCTATTCCCAACTCCCTGATTTCATAAAATGGATACATGACAAAGAAGGCATTTTTTAAAATACCTCTGACACTTTATGTTAGCAAATCCAAACTGAGAAGGAGGATGCACAATAGACATCTTGTTACCTTTGTGGTTTAAATGTTCTCATATGAATCCACTTGTAAGATTGGTGGTGACTTCAGAGTCATAGAAAAGAATGTCTTGGTTCTTGGGAATTTAAGAAAGACCAAAACTTCAGCTAAACATATAAAAAAATAGGATTGCATTATTGGAGTTACTGGACTTAAAAAATAAATCAAAGACCCCAGATTTGATATATTATTTTTTATTTTTATAAGTGAATCTTTCTCAGACACCAACATGTACACACTGCATGATTCCAATTTTATGAAGTTCAAGAGCAGGCAAAACAGTTCAATGATGGTAGAAGTGAATATAGTTAATTTCAAGTAGTGGAAGGAGGAGTTTTGAGAGTTAATGTTTAAAAACTGGCATGAAGAAAATTTGGAGCATGGTGGGAGTGCTCTATATTTTGATCTGGGAATGCTCTATGTTACACAAGTGTATATGTTTTAAAAAATTGAGCTGTACTCCTAAGATCAGGGCCTTTATGCACTTAAATGTTTTTTAATTAATTAATTAATTAATTATTTTGAGAGGGAAGGAGAGAGAGCATGCACAAGTGGTGTAAGGGCGGTGAAAAAGAGTGACAGAATCTTAAGCAGGCTCCACATCACCAGTGCAGAGCCTGATGCGGGGCTCGATCTCATGAACCATGAGATCATGACCTTAGAGGAGATCAAGAGTCCGACGCTCAACTGACTGTGCCAGCCAGGTGCCCCAGTGCACTTTACTTTTCAAACATGATACTTCAATAAATAGAATGCTATAACAATGATGCAAAGCAGTTTAAAAATGAACGTTAAAAGAAGCATTAGAGGAAAGGAAAAAGAACATTTTATTCGTTTAATTAAATTACCAAATTAAAGACTATGCTGTGCTTCTTGTGAGATTATTTTGAAGAAATGTGGCATAGCACCAACCTTATAACATAAGAAAACATAACAACAGCAACAAAAATGTACACTCCACAGAAGGATGGGGATGGAAGCAGAGAAGCTTCTCTCAAAAGTCATGGCATACCAGGGATTAAAAACTTGTTTTACACACAATGAGCCATTCGACTTAAAGTCTCATTTATTTCATTTCAGAGTAAAGATAGGGGACTTTGGAGCTATCCGAGTAGGCCCTTGAGTTGCATTAACCATTGCCACCATCACCACAAAAATCCTCAGGCATTGTTCTTCTGCATACTAGGGCACGTAGACTGATCCTCAGGCAGAGTAGTAAGCTCTTCATTCAGACTTAAGGGAAGGTTAATGGTTAACAACTCAAAAATTGACGGCTAGTCTCTGAATCTCTGTAGAGACCTCAGACCAGGCACCTCTGAATGCTGTTCTGTGGTTTTCGTCTTTCGCAGAATCCCAGGGAGCAGCTGCATCCTTACTCCTCGCTACATGGTTTGCTAGGCCACTGCTCTCAGCCCAGCTGTCCTTCAGGAGGCAGAAAGGCTTCTTTAAAGCATAGATAAGAAGGAGCAGCACGTCAGGCTCACCAGGGGAACATGCTAACTGCTTTATAGTTAACCAAGAACATACATGCCTGATGCCCAGACTTAAACATTAATCGATAGATATTAATTAACCGAGAGAACAATAACTGTCTTATTAAATCAGCAGTGATAAAAACAGGCCATAGATGCTATTGAATGCTAATTGTCAGTTGATGACTCCACACAGTTTCTGAGGGTGAGCAGACACTTCCAAGGTATAATACAGCGTTTCCAGCACATGCCGTGATGTTAAATCCTCGTTATGGTGTCTTAATAATCAATTGGACTTTAGCGTACGATATTTGTCTAATTAACTCCACATCGACAGTCAGGAGCCAGCCTTGCTGGCTACAGATGATGGATTTGTTATGGTAGCTTGGACTTCATTATTGGCGGGGGTACATTCTCTGTGCGCTGGGGGGCTCATCTCCAGAGTCCAGGGCCCGTAAAATAACAGCAGGGTCTGAGGTGAAGTTCATATCACATTTTACAATAAAATATGAATGAGAGGAATGCTATTCCTTAATTATAGTTTAATTTTCCACTTTTGGAAAGGGCCTCGTCTCTTGTCTGCCTTGCTAACCACCATATCCTGCCTCCCACAATGAGTGCCTCAAACCCCTACATGAAGGCAGAGGCTGGTATAGGGGATCCCCACTCTTTACTTTCTGTCTGCTTCCCTCAAATGCCGCCTACAACCTAGAACAGTCTTCTGTGACATCCTTTTCACCTTAGCCCTCATGTGGCATACTTCCCTTTCTCTCCTAGCAGTTTGTACCTCTTCCTTCCTTCAGCTTCTGAAAGCCTGAGCACACACATTTGTGCACATTCTTTCATCCTTGTGGGGCATCTTCTGTTTTCTTTTCACATCTATTGTCTTGGATATTTAGCTTGTATGTTCAAGTTCAGAAATTGAATTTTATACACTTTTCTCCATATTGACAATTATACCTGGGAATTCAGCAATGTCTGTGACTGTTCTAGTGTGCTAGTGCATGAACAATGGAAGAGTAGCTGCACGGCCCTGCTTTTCAAGTTTTTTGGTGCCATAGCTTTGCTAAGCTGTTGAAACCCAATGTCATGGAGATAAGTGGCCCTGCGTCAGGGATGTCAGTGCAAAGCTCTGATAAGGGACTACATCTCTTCGTAATAATGACACTGTAAAGGTGATTTTTAATTACCTACTTATAGTGAACTTTTTCAAAGGAGTTTAAGCAGTCTGATAAAGATACAAATATGTCATATGTGAGTATAAATTAAAAGTTAGTAAGACCATACCTCATAATACAATAAAAAATAAATGGCAGATAGATTGGAAAGCTGAGCATTAATATAAATATAAAAATTCTGACAGCATCAGGAAAATAAAGAATTTTATGAATGCATGTACACGTAATCTTGGGAGAGGGGAAACATTTTGTAATTAAGATGGGAAACCCAAAAGCAATGAAGGAAAAAACTGATATATTGATAGATTGGCATCATTAAATGCAAAAGAACTAAACAGAAAAAGATAACATAAGCAGTTAAAAGGCAAGTAGTAGACTGGGGGAAAATGGTTAGCAATATTTATAACATTAATATCTGGATTATATAAAGAATAGCTACAAATCACCAAAGAAAAGATAAATAACCCATTAGAAAATAGACAATGGATCAGCAATTCACTGAAACCAAATTGTGAATAAGTATGTGAAAAGATGCTAAGCCTCATGAGTAATCAGGGAAATACAAATTAAAACAGAAAAGACAAATTGCCCCTCAAAAACTAATTGAAAAATACAGGCTTGTGTCAGTGAGGACTCAAGAAAAAGGTAATTTTTGGATGCTATTGGTGAAAATATAAATTTGTTCATCTTTGGAAAAGGCCATTGGTGATACCTATGAAAATTAGAAATTTAAATACCAGTTGACTTCTGGATTTAGAGAAATCTCTGAGTGGTACTCCTGGTAATCCAACCCCAGGCAGAATGGTGGCTAGGCAAAAATTTGGACACAAAAGATGACTAATTAGTGTGAAGCTTTGCCAGCCGACGTATGCTGTGCCTTGCAGCTCTTAAAATGAATGAAATACTGCAGCTTATATGGACATCATAAGTTTACACATTTCACTGGAAGGTAAAAAAGCAGATTGTACAACAACACATATAACATGTTTACAAAACAGATACATATGTATACACATCCCCATATGTAATGTTTGAAAATGGGTAGATATAGAACCTCTGAAAAGTTGAATAAGGATGAGGTGGTGAGATAAAGGCAGGGTCCCTGTGTTTTGTATGCTTCTTTATTATATGAATCTCGAAGATACACTGAATTGATGGCATTCAAAAAATGCTTTTAGAAAGAAAGGAAAATGAGGGCACCTGGGTGGCTCAGTTGGTTGAATGTCCAACTCTTGATTTTGCTCAGGTCATGATCTCACAGTTTGTGGGATTGAGCCCCACGTTGGGCTCTGTGCTGACAGCGCAGAGCCTCCTTGGGATTGCGTCTCCATCTCTCTCTGCCCCTCTCTGCTCACTCTCTCTATAAATAAATAAATAAACAAACATTTTCTAAAAGAAAAGAAAATGAAGAATAAAAAAGAGAAGAACATAGCTGATACCCAGGACCATGTGACCATCAAAGCCCAGAGGGCGATGTAGCGATTATATCATTCACAATGTCTGTCTCATAAAGATTAATCATTTGCTGGGGAGAAGCATAGCTGTTTTTAAAACTAAGACCATAGCAAAGCTTTTCCAAGAGTCACACAGACCTTGTGGTGTGTAATAATGTATATAGTCTCCTATCATCTGCATGCTTAACCAGCTCTTCAGGGGACTGATTCCATGCTTCCAAGAGGATCCCTATCATTCTGCCCACTATGTTCACGACTCAGTGACTGCTCTGGGTTCACACTGGAATTAACCAAACCATATAAAGTCAGATGTCCTGGTCCAACAAGGATCTTGAGTGAGGTAAAACCTGACCAGCAGCTTCCATGGGACTGAGATCCAGTAGGGAGCCTGCCTCCTGGAACAGCAGCTCACCCCTCTGTGGGGATCCTTTGGCATCTCCACCTACTCTCAAATCCAAAGATTGGGGGCAAAGGGATAAAGATATTGAGTCCATAGTAGTAACTCAGTTGAATTTAGTTCATTCTTCCATACACAGAATCAAAAAATTCAATAGCATTTAGTACATTTAAACAATTACATGAACATTATACTGGAATAGGAAACTTATGGTCACAATGGATTGACCACATTACATAGTAAGATAAACAGCCACATTATTTCCTATTTTGAAAAGAGTTTCAAAAATAGTGAAGATGTGCAATTAGAGGTGCACACTTAGCTGCACTGAGTTGTCACCAGTTCAGAATGGGTAAAACAATGTTCATTTATAACTGGGAGAACACCAGCACTGTGGAGGTGGTGAGGAGCCTCAGCACAGATCTGGAGCAGGGATCTAAGATGCCAGCACATTGCTGAGGGTCGTCAATCCCCTCTTTGCAGCAGGGACAATTGGGAACTTGCTTTGTGAGAGCAGTGAGATGGATTATATGGCCTGTGGCACTCTGAGACAATCAAGTTGTCCTTCACACTCCAAGTGGATGTAATTAACTGCACTGATAGGATGTTATGCCAATAGCAACACAGAAAACAGCGGAAAATGAGTCAAAAGGATGCCTAGTGAAATGAAGAAGGGGGGTAGCGAGTTAGCCAGGTGTGCTAGGTGACTCACTCTCTCTTGTGTAGCTTAGAGAATGCCTGGAGTCCCATGACTTTCTAAAGCAGATGTGAATTTTTACTCCAACAAAGCACAAGAGCGTGTATGCCCTTTGGTCTTCTCTCTGAGTTATGGGTTATTTCACAAGGAAGAAATGCTCAGAGAAGGGACTATTCTGAAAGCCAGGCGTTTTGAGATACTAGTTCCAGGACCACCAACAATCAGCTGAGACTTCTTGGGCAGCCCAGTTCACCTCACTGAGCTTGAAAGTCTTCCTTGTAAAATGAGGAGGGGGAATCAGGTAACCTAAATCCATCTTCCAGCTCTAATGGTCTCTGGTTCTTCACGATAGTAATTCACAGAGAAAGACAGAAAAGGGGAATGTGAAGTGAATCAAATTACTTTCAATGGCATAACATTAGTCATTTTGTTTCCTGATGAACCATAATCAGAAGTGATATTTGTAAGCAAAGTGTACCAGTGTTTACTATCGGATCATAATTTTAAGTAATTAAATACTAGTTAATTGGTTTCCTGAATAATAAATTTATTTTCCAGTAATTGTCCTCCATTAATGGATGCACTCTTTTAAGTGTTTTTACTATAATAAGTCATTAAGATTTCCTGAATAATTTCTCTCCAAATCATTGATTTTAACTTACTTTTGCTAACACGAAGGCATAAAATCTCATAATGTTGCCATGTATCAATTTCAATCAATGTAGCTATGACAATTTGTAGTTTGCTTATGTTTTCGTTTTAAATAATAAAAGAAGGAATAGGAAAGAAGATTACCGTAATAGGTAAAATATTTTCCAAGTTGCAGATAACATTTTCCAAATTGTATCTTTAGGCCACACTAAGTGCATCAAAATCTCTTTAAAGGATTATTTTAGAGGTCTCTCAAGATTATAAACATGAAAATATCAAATGGTTCCTGACATATATTTGGTATATGGTAAAAAGTTGTCTCCTAATTTGTTTATTTGTTTCCAGAAGGACTGAGGAAGAAATAGCAATGGATTCTATCCTATGGGGAGTCACTGAAAGGTTTTGAGCAAAGTCATGGTGTTTCAATATATCATTTTGGCAACAGTAGATGGAAGATGGAATAAAGTGGGCTAAAATGAGAGTCAAAAATAAAAGCAAGCAAACACTTCCAATTAGGATGATATTAGAAATATTTGACACAAAGGGTAAAGACCTAAACTTGAGAAACTTGTGGGTGTGCCTAAATAAAAATGATTGCTCTGCAAGCTGCCCTAAGGGTTAATTCACAAAACATGGGCACCATAGTGGATCTTCTGGTAAAGAGAGAGTCCCGTCCATCCTATGACAACTGATCTGCAACTGATTCTGATACTTAACTTTTTAAGTATCCCAAATCCAGTTCAATAGAATCTCTTCTCTCTACCTTCCTCACTATTCCCAGAAATTAATTCCTTATATTTAAGCTTTAGGAATGATATACACAATGGAAATTATTAAAATAAATGAAGAGGGGTGAAGTAGGAGAGAGAACACAAGAGGAAAAGAAGGGAGGGAGATAGCAGAGACGAATAAACACCTGGACAAGATTATGATGAAGAAATATCAGCTTCACTGAACTTTGGATGATCCAAACATAATATTTTTGAAATGATGGCATAAGATAATATTTTTCCATGGAGGTACCTGAAAATACTAATCTAGCCAAGTCATTCTTTGAGATATTTTAAAATAATTTCTTTTTCATTTTTTTAATAAGTATATTGATTACTGATTTCCACAGATTTAACTTGTTTTGCATAAGTGCTTCATGAAAATATACATTTTATAATGATGGCATTGTTGATGTGTAGTGACTAAAAGTTGTGGTTTTCTGATCTTATAACCAAGAGGTGGAAAGGAGTTCATCAAATCCTGGTTACTTACGTATATCAGTCTGCATGTAATGACTTCATTATTATTCAAACTATCTTACTCACCTACTGAATTCATAACTTACTATGTTATATAAATATTTTCTGTATGATATTTTACCATTGTAATTTCTAGCTTTATGAAGGATAAGGTCAAGATTTTAATATTGTAGTGGAGAACCTTATAGTTTTACTCATTCTGGTGTCTTTCCTTTTTTTTTTAATGGAGTTTATGGGGCCTCAATTTCTTCTATATGTGAAAGAAATTCCATGCTATTCTATGGTTTTGTATGAGACGGGAAAGATTTACTATTCTAATGGTCCTCTGAGCCCAATACACAGTATCTAACTGGTAACTGGTATATCTCAATTTATTCCTTTTTTTTTCAAGCTGATTAGTGTCTACTTGCTCCATTCACTCTGTTCTGAAGAAGACAAAAGGATAACTCACCAGATATCTTTCTTTCTGTTTACCTTCTTAACAAGTATAGAAATAATTTAAAGTGTTTTATATTTATTTAAATAAACAGAAAACTGCCAGATTTATCATCTTCAGACTCTAAGTGGAGAAAGGGGAGACTTTCTGCATAGTCTTTGAGCCATAGCTGTGCCCTTTGGATATCCTTGTGGCTAAAGAGGCCATAGAATGTGAAGACAGCAGTGAAGGTCCCATAGTTGTGTGTATGATGCCAAGGCTCCTGGTACATTGTATAGCTGGAGAGTCACTTAGACTGCTCTTTGCTGTTAGGTGGTGCCCACTGTTATCTGGGTTTGACTTTTGCTTATTATGTCAATCTACTCACTCTGAGGATAATTATCAAAATAACTCTCTTTGGGATGTCTGGATGAAAGTGTGAGTTAGTATATTTTGCCAATTGTGCTTTTATAGGAACTTATACATCCCAACTTCTTTCTATTCAGTCCCTTCCTATACCATAGAATGACTATTTTTGGAGTCACTCTGGCTTCACAGAATTGGTGGCTTGTCTTCTGCTTATTTGGCAGCCAAGAGACTGGAATACGTATTTGCTACTCAAATTTCTGGTTTCCAGCTGTTGAGGTAGTCAAAATCCCCTTGTGATTTATTACCAAAGGTCCATCCTGTTCATTTTCAATGGTGGTGGTTAGGAATGAGACTAGAAGTAATCATATTGTTTACATGTGGACTTAAGACCTGGCAGACATTAAGGATAAATGTATGGTTTATGGAATCAGAGATGTGGGTTTTTACCACAGCTCTAGTGCCCAGATCTATCCTCTTAGATAATTGCTTAACATTCTTGATTTCAGTCTCCCTATCTTTAAAATTGAGGGTTTGTACTAGATGGTCCCCATCACTCTTTCCACCTTTACATTCCAACATCTTTCTATTTTTCTCCAATTTAGCCTGGCTTTACGTGATTTTGACACAATCTACCTAGAGATAACGCCAAATTCCATAGGTAAAGGGCTCAGTCCCTCAACACTGCCCTTCACTTCAGATGCCACTCACAAGGTCAGATTGTTACCTGTGCTTCTGACCAATGCTATAAATCAGGGGTACCCACAAACCTCTCCTTGGGTTCTACTAATTTGCTAGAACAGCTCACAGAACCCAAGAAATCTGTTTACTCACTAGATTACTGATTTATTACAAAGGTATTGAAGGATACAAATCAACAGCCAAGTGAAGGGAAACATAGGGTGAGGTCCTGAACAAAGAAGCAACTGTTCTTATGGAGCTTAGAACCTCGCATGGTGGCCCATGGAAACATCTGGTTTCTTCAACCTGGAACCTCTAGGAAACTTGTTCTTTTGGGTTTCTAGGGTACCTTTATTATATAGGCATGATTGCTGGCTCTTGGCCACTCATTTAACCCTCCAGTCCCTCTCTCCTCTCCAGAGGTCAGGATTGGGACTGAAAGTATCAAAACTCTCTTTATTGTTGAGATTTCTATCAAGGAAGAGTCAGTCCTGCAAATAGAAATTACTCCTGCATATGAAATCCTTGTAGAGGAGGCCCTCTTCTGTGAATTGCCTTCAATAAACTCTTCTCATTGCAGTTAAAGCAACCACAGGACAAAGGTAGTAAGTCCTTTGTTCAATACTCATCCTTAAGTGGAGTCCCAAAAGCCACATTATTAACTTTACGATTGTTCTCTTTACTGAAGGAATTCCAAGGGCTTTGGGAGTTGTGATCCAGGAATCGTGGACGAAGACCAAATCTTTGTTTCTTGTTACAAATCACAATATCACACCAGATGATGGAATCCATACGGGGATCAGAAATGACCTGTAAATGCAAAGATTTTGATTCTCCATTAAGTTCCACCAGAGTGAAAATGAGCTTATCTTCTCTGTGTACATATATATTTATATTTAAAGCTCTCATAATAATAATACCCAATTTCTACTTCATAGAAATAGTAAGGAAACTATGTGATGAAGAGATAATTTCTCTCTCACATGGAAGAAATTAGTCCCCATATACATGCTTGAGGAGTCCTGATGGATGAATTTTGATAAGACAGAAGAAAGTGACACCATCCCCACCACACCAGGGGTATGTGCAGGGCTATCCACCCTCCCAGTGTGGAGATTTTAGAATTTCCAACTTTTATTCTGTAATATTCCTGCATTCAACTCTGCCTCTGGCCGTATGAATTTCTAAGACTCTCGGCCGTGTAATTAACTTCACATTTGAGAAGTCACTGCTGTGCAGAGCTTCGGGTCCTTGCCATCGCTCCGGGCTGCTCAGAGGCCAGGCCTGCCCACATGGGGGCATAGTGACCAAGGAGTCTGTGCCAGGCCCCCCATGTCCCCTATACCACTGCCAGGCCCAGCACCTACAGAAGGCACTCAGGAATGCGGCTGAGACTTACCTTTGTCCTGTGGTCCCTTTAATCACAGTAAAAAGAGTTTATTGAAGGCAGTCCTCGGAGGGGGAGGGCCTCCTCTACCAGGATTTCACTTGCAGGAGTGATTTCTATTTTCAGTACCGACTCTCTCTCGATGGAAATCTCTTTCTCCCTGGCTCACTCTCTTTCTGCTGAATAAAAATTCTCCACACAGTGATGGTTAAAAACATCAATTAACTCTAAAACAATTATTATTTTTTGAAATGCCATTTTATAAATGTAATAACACGACACAATAATCCAGGGTTATTTAACAGAGCATTTACCCTGAAAACAGTCATTACTCTTTAAATGCAGTAGACTCTAGAAGCCTCTTAACATTAAATGGCAAGTGAGGCAGAAGCAATATTGTCAGAAATGCCACATCCGCTGCATATATTAGCAAGAGAAGGCTGGCGATCGCCCTGCCCACTGGCTGCCATTTTCTTGGCATTTCTTGGACCCCAAAGCTTTCTTGCTGTGAGTGACAACGGTCGACACTGATGTGACAGGCTGATAGTTGAAAGAAATGCCCTGTGAAGCATTTCTCCTCATGTGCTCACCCCCTCAGTCTTCCACGAGGGACTGAAATCTGACTTCATGGTCAGTAGGGAGGCGCTTCTTGCAAATTCTCTTTGGAATAAACCACAGATGGCAACAATGGAAGGATTGGGGATCTTGGCTCTTAATGTCCCATGGGTTGTAGGGGTGCGGTCATCTCTCAGCAACCTTTGGCACAAGATATAGAAGCTTTCCTGGCTTGGTGCATTTCTTTCAGAAGAAATGCCTCCTCCTAGATTTTTAGCTAAATCTGAACTTCACTTTTATTTTTGGATCTAAAGAACACATAAAAGTGTTTTGACCTACATGAAATTTCTATGACACTCAACACTGGAGGTCTTATGGTTGCATGTGGAATCATTAACAAACCATTAGATTTTTTTTTTCCAAGCATAGGTGTGTGAGATGTAAAAAAAAATGTGCCCCTCAGTGTAGCCTCCCTGCAGTTCACACTGTGGAGCTGGGAGGGACTCCAAAGGATTGCAGCTAACTGAACTGCCTGGCTGCAACTCTGCCGTGTGTGGCTGGCAGGTGCCCTGCCCTGACGTTTCTGTCTCTGAGGTGTCTTTGACCTTTTGAAGAAGAGTGATTGAGCAGTGACACCAGAATGATGCCCTAACTGGTACTGGCAGAACTTGGGAAGTCTGTGATTCACGTGGCAGAACTCTTCAAGGTGGATCCCACAGTGGGCTTTGGGGCAGCAACTCTTTTACGTTCGGAGGCTCAGCTGTCTTGGCTGTGATCCCCAAAACACAGTGCCTAGAGAGTCCAAGTAGATTCTGTCTAAGAGACTCCTCTATCTTCATTTATTAATATGAACATGAAAATTCGATGCAATTTTATTGTACAGACAAATCAATTAGTTAAGTCTTTTAAACCATGGGGCATCTTGTCTCCGTGTTTACACTAAAGAAAACAAACTGGCTGGCAAGACTTGATGAGACTGTGG
Source organism: Hyaena hyaena (assembly GCF_003009895.1). Taxonomy (NCBI): domain Eukaryota; kingdom Metazoa; phylum Chordata; class Mammalia; order Carnivora; family Hyaenidae; genus Hyaena; species Hyaena hyaena. The sequence continues at coordinate 701,254 of NW_024080938.1, forward strand.
TGAAACAAAGGTCGCCGAGTACACTGGTATTTCTGGATCCTTTAGTCTATGTCACCTGAACAGGAGCTCTTATTGAATATTCTAGAAAGATAATGGGAAACCCTGGGAAAGGACTTACATAGACTTCTAGAGTAAGAGCAGAACTTAGTTTTCATATACATTACATTTTTTAAATTTTAAAAGAATGTATATACAAGGGCACAGAGAAATAGTGTGGTTTTCCCAAGGTTAAACTGCCAATTAGGGACAGGGAATCTGAATGTGGGACTTCTGGCTTTAAGCTCTGTGTGTGTGTGTGTGCACGTGCACGGGTGTGTGTGCGTGCATGCACGCACACACCCACAAGTGTAGTCTTGTTTTTTGAGCAAGGGTAAATTTCTTTCATTTTTTGTTTTTAATAACATCATAGCCCTTTCGTCAGTTTACTGGTTACTAGGCAGGCTACGCTTGATAGAAAGGACTTCATCCCCTTGCTTTTTATACCATTATTGTTATTTTGGTCTCCTATAGATGCACACTACTGTTAATGATGTAACCATCAGCTTCTCTTGGGAAATAGCTAATCCTGGTATCAGACCGCTGACCACAAAAGATTTCAAGAGACACACATAAAGTTCCCCATGAAATAACCTCTAGGAGCACTGGATGTTTTTGGAACTCATTTACATAGTTTTTTATATTTCACTGATGCATTGATTCATTGACCATCTCTTTGATGTCTACCGTGGTTCAGAAGATGTACGAGGTATGGGACTACTAAAGCCAATTAGAAAAGGCCTCTACTTGCAAGGATGTCATCATTCGATGAAGGAAGCGGTCACATTAACTACCACTTAGCCTGCGGTGCCCTGCCGGTGTAATAAAAATGTGCGAAGAGCGACCAGAGTGTGGGTCAGCAAGTGGTTTATTCTAACAGAATTGGGACAAGGTCTAAGGGGAGATGTCATGTGGGAAGGTCACATAGACAGCTTCACATTTACAAGAAATTACTTTTCTTGCTGGAGACAAAAAAGGTGGATGGAAAAGCATTGCAGAAGAGAGTAATAGCACAAAGAACTGCATACAGCAAGGGCAGCCTGTCGAGTGACTAGGAAATGGGAAGTATTAGAGAGTAATAGAAAATAAGCCTGAGAAAGTAGATAGGAACCCTATTGCAAAAGGAAATGTATCCCCCGATGGGAGTTAGTGACATGAATAGTTAATAGTGTTTCAAGTAAAAAATGGGTGGCCATCAGCAAGATATACTAGAGGGCTTGGAGATGATAAACAGGAAGATCTGGCTAGTAGGAGGTGATTGGCCTATTCTGGGTGGATGTCAGTGGTTAAAGTAGGAAACAGTCATTGTTTCTGGGGAGAAGACATGTTTGAATCATCACATATAGAAGTGTTATTGTTGTTCTTGCTTAAATTAGTGTGAATATCTTTTATCATTCTGCATTCTCCATTTTGCTTCAGTCCCCAGTATTCTCTATTGCTTCCACCTTAGCCAGTGTTATCCTGGTTCCTGTAGCATTTAGGTTTCAACCAAGGAGATTTCAGTGGGGATGCAGAGGTGAGCAATCTTTGCCAGCCAAGAGTGGTATTTAGAAAAGAGGCAGCTTGCTCCTTTCTGGAAATATCTTGTTCCATTTTTAGCCTTCCCCTGAGTTTTCCCAGCCCTGTAACAAGGGCACTGCCTTTTTTCCTTTCCTGTAGACTCACTGACCTTTTCGAGGGCATTGGGTGAACACTGCTTGCACCTCAAGGGTATGGATTAACTCGCTGCTTCCTGTGAAGCAATTTCTAATGGCAAATGAGCCTAGTGGAGTAATATTCCTTTCCCCTGTTTTTGTATTGCCACCAAACAAAGAATTAACATTGCCCCAATGACTCCACCAGCACAGAGACCCCCCAGAAAGATAAAGCTTTGGTAAGGAACACTTTTGGGGCTGTACTTAGGGGAACAAGGGCCCCTTAGGGCCAACTGTTCACAGAGCCCTGAAGATAAAACAAAATAGCTTTATTTAAAGATTTATTTAAGATGCTTTAAAAATTGAGTAGAACATACATTTTTAATACTGATTGATATTATTGTAAAGCATTCTAATGAGAATCTGCCCCACGGGTTCTTGCCGGCTACACAGACAGAATATTCCTTTTCATTCCTAGCATGAGTCATATTTTAGCCATGGACTAATACATTGATGAAAGGTGCCCTGTTCTGGTGGGGGCAGAGGGAAAGAGAATGTAAAAAGGCAGCAATGTGAAAAGGGAGAAGAAAGAAGGAGAGAGCTGTGGTGTATAAAAGTCACGTTTTAGGCTGCATTTCAAGAAACCTTTCCAAAATACAGAGGCCTCATGCTCACGTTCTAAAACATTCCTTGTAGTTTTGAAAATGTGTGCATTTGAGAAATTGTTGAAGGCTGTGAATGCTAAGAACTGTGCCGTTAATCAAATTATGGTTCCAATTTATGGGGCATTGACTAGGTCCCAGATGAGGACTTCCTCTTTTTACATACATTAGTTCATTTAATTCTCAAAGCAGCCATTATTTTATTCCCATTATACAGATGTAAATGAAAGGACTTAGAAGCATTTGATAGTTTATCCAAGCTTATATTGAAAGAAAGTGCTGGAACTAGGATTTATAAAAAGTCATTTTGACACAAAGGCCCACTTATGTTTTAAAACATTAGGGTATCTTTTTAAAAAATATTTTTTAAAGATTTTTAATGTTTTATTTATTCCTGAAAGAGGGAGCAAGGGAGGGTCAGAGAGAGGGAGATACAGAATGTGAAGCAGGCTCCAGGCTCTGAGCTAGCTGTCAGCACAGAGCCCGACGCGGGCTCGAACCCACAAACTGTGAGATCGTGACCTGAGCCAAAGTCAGATGCTTAACCGACTGAGCCACCCAGGTGCCCCTAAACATTAAGGTATCTTGACTCTATTGAAGTATTCCCCAAATGAAATTAGTTTCATAATTTTGTATCATATTCACGATTGACCTTCAGTCTTTTGTTTTTGGGAACTATTGGTATAGCATGGAGGTTAAACTTTGGGCTCTGGAATCAGAACTGTTTTCCAACCCCAGTTCTGCCCCCCTATTTCCGTGGGGCATTGGATAAATTATAGAATACGTCTGAGGGTCAGGGATTATAAAATGGGTGTGGCCTTGCCACTACCTCTTAAAAGTACAGGAGGTGGACCATGTAGGATTTACACATTGCAGGGCACCACAGCTCAGTAAATGCACTCTCCAAAAGAAGCTAAAGTTCTAAAAAGAAAGGGAACCCAGCTTACTAAAGCCCATTTGGTGTTTCCAAATACACCTGGAACTCTGTCAGGGCTCCAAAAAATTTGGCTTCATGTGGTCTATTTTGGCAAACTCTAAGTTGTAGGGCTACGTAGAATCCTAAATCTAAACAAATTTGCCACCTCTGAGGGGCTTTCATTAGACAAGTTTCCCACAATCAGCTCTAATTACCACCACGCAGATGGCCCCAGGGGAGCAGCCTGCTAACTAGGTCAGGACCCCAGGAGACTGCTTGGCCAGCTGAGTGTGGGCAGCAGCCTCCCGGCTCCCATCCCGAGCGCAGGGCCCTTCTGCAGGCTACTGTGGTATGTCTTGCTTTTGAATTTACAGAAGCATTAGTCTGGAATCCAAACAAAATACCTAGTTTTAATAGCTTAGTCAGTAGGTGGTTCCCCAACAATTTCAAAAACCAGAAGCAATAGTAAGTTCCCAGAGGAGTAGCAGTTGTTGTTTGGAAATAATTCTCCAAATTGCATTTATTGCACAGCAGTCTGAGGTCACAAATTCAAGAGCAATGAGGACTCTATTCAATTAGACACCTTGATCAGAAGAGATCTGTCAAGATGACATTCTGTCTAAAGGGCTGGTTGGGATGGAGAAACAATTTAGCTGCTGCTGCTGTTTATTTAGGTCTTTTATTATTATTTTACAATTTGTTGGGTGTTTGGAAGCTGGCTGTGGATGAGTGCTGGGCAGTTCAAGACATTTGTCATTCGATCAGATAGAAATGCATTCTCTGCGTTTTGGTGTTTGTGTTGTATTAATGGCCAAATGGGTGAAAAGTATTTCCTGAATGGATAAATAACTGCTAGCTCCAGAAGAGCTGTCCATGATTTTTTCTAGCTGTGTGTCAGGCCATCTCTTCTCCTCTCCTCTCTCTCCACAGATGGGAGGGCCCATCTGCGTTTGCCAGCCCAAGGCATAACTTCTAAGACTCACAAGGCAACTCTGGCCCCTGACCCAGTCACCGAAGAGTGTATATTGACTTTAAAGTGTTATAAGATAATATGTTTCCTACAGCCACATAGCCAATTTCTAATTTCAGGTAGAGCATACCATCTATCAAAGATAGATCGTGGAGTTGGCAGTTTAAGAACACTTCCATCAACCACTACCAATGGAAACCACACACACACACACACACACACACACACACACACACACACACCTTTTCCCCTGCAACAACAGAAGGCAGAATAACAGTGAGTGGATAAGTTAGGGAAGAATATTCCCTAAGATTTTTTTTTTGCTTTATTGTTATAGTGTTCTATTATTTTTAAAAAAATTTTTAATGTTTTATTTATTAAAATTTTTTTAATGTTTTATTTATATCTGAGAGAGAGAAACAGCACGAGCAGAGGACAGTCAAAGAGAGAGGGAGACATAGAATCTGAAGCAGGCTCCAGGCTCTGAGCTGGCTGTCAGCACAGAGCCGGATGCAGGGCTCAAACCCACGAACCATGAGATCATGACCTGAGCTGAAGTCGGATGCTTAACCGACTGAGCCTCTCAGGACAGTCAAAGAGAGAGGGAGACATAGAATCTGAAGCAGGCTCCAGGCTCTGAGCTGGCTGTCAGCACAGAGCCGGATGCAGGCCTCAAACCCACGAACCATGAGATCATGACCTGAGCTGAAGTCGGATGCTTAACTGACTGAGCCTCTCAGGTGCCCCTTATTTATTTTTGAGAGAGAGGGTGTGAGCATGGGAGAAGCAGAGAGAGAGGGAGACACAGAATCCAAAGCAAGATCCAGGCTCTGAGCTGTCAGCACAGAGTCCGACATGGGGCTCAAACTCACGAACCATGAGATCTGAGTCTTCACTTTGTAACCCAATAAAAAACACATCTTGTCATTTTCTGAATTCCTCTTGTCTTCCCTCTGCCCCAGGTGAGAGCCCTTGTCTGGCGCTCTGGTCTTTGTCCTTTGGTTCAGGGTAAACCACACCACCAGCAGTTGAAGAGCTGAGTCACAGAATAGCTAAGTCACAGAAACACCCTCAGTGCACACCCACCATTTGCCAGACACTTTGCTAAGTACGTGGCACTGAGCCTTTTACACAAACTCTCACGAAGAAGTCTTTTATAAAATTTTACTTTCTCCAGGCTAATTGAGCTATTAACCAACTCATTCCAGAGCCCTGACTTCTGGAGCCTGACTCTCACTAGGATAACAACTTTATGTGTGACTTACTAGCAAAGCCCCTCAGCTCATTCAGTCTTGGTTTGTAAATGAAGAATGTTCAAATTGAAGGTCTCCATGGGAAGGTCGAGGAAGCTTCAACGCTATCTATCTATAGATGCTTGGGCCTGAAGCTTTGATTTATTGAATGCTTCTTCTGAGCTGGCCTCCCAGTTGATGGCTTTCCATCAAAAATTAACATTTAAAAGTCTCTTCATTTACATAAACCATAGGTAAATTTGCTCCAGACTGGAGTAAAAAGGGATTACATATGCCCATGGTGCCTACACAAGAGGGAGAGGTTAGTCATCACGCTGGTGATTCTTTTTCCAAAAGAACTTAATAAAGGATCCCTTTAAATACCAAGATTCCCTTGTGAATTCTAAGTATGATTCAGTTTACACATATTTTTCAGGAACACATTTGTCATGTGTAAATCAAGATGCATTTGAATAATCCACTTGCCATCCTGAAAACTGTCATTTCTCTTTCTTTTATGTATCTTTATCTTTTCTCTTTCTCTACCTCCTGATAACTCTTCTGTCACAGAGAACTAGAAAGGCAGGGTAAAATCTGAGGATGCACAGTGCCCATTATTGAGAAAGACTTCCATGAGGAAAAGAGAGTGCCAAGCATAGTAATGGGGAATCTCTACCCCATAACTGTTGGCCTTATTTTAAGTCATGGCTAGTTATACTTTACCACCTGGCTCCCTGCCATTGTGTGTGTCTATTTAGCAGAGAAACAAAGAAAGCTAACCTTTACTGAGAATCTGTTACACAGCAAACACTAAGCTGGGCTATTTGGATATATGATTTTATTTAATCCTTAAAAAAGTTCTGTATAATAGTTATTGTTCTATTGTCTATTTTAGGAAACTGAAGCTAAAAGAAGCAGGATGACTTTACTCAATCATTTATTTCATTTAACAAGACACTGTGTTGGTCTTGGTAATTCATTTTGGTGAGATTTTAATTACTTAACTGAAGTTTATTTAGCTTCCTCTGTGTGGCAAGTACTTTGCTGACCATGGGACTGTACTAGGAGCAAATGCTGGGTGGGGGGAGGGGTGCAGGGGAGACATTAAGGAATCACACAAATCACACAAAAGGCAATTTGCAGTTGCCCAGGGAGAATCTGTGAAGAGGCAGCTGACAATAGGGGAGGGAGATTTAGAGGATTAGCCTAGGTAGAAATGCCCAGGACAGGCTCCCCTAAACCCAGAGCTAAGTGGGTAGAAGTAACTTCGTTAGAGATGGTTTCTTGCAGAAGGAGTAGAATGTGCAAAGGTTGTAGGCCAGGAGGGCATAAAGGAGACAGTATAGCTGGAGTGCAGAAAGTACAGACGTTCCAGAGTCTGACAAGGCACATTTCAGAGCTTCATAATTTAAAATTTTTTAAATGTTTTTTATTCCTGAGAGAGAGAGAGAGAGAGAAAGAGAGAGAGAGAGAGAGAGAGAGACAGTGTAAGCAGGGGAGGGTCAGAGAGAGAGAGGGAGACACAGAATCTGAAACAGTCTCCAGGCTCTGAGCTGACTGTCAGCACAGAGCCTGATGTGGGGCTCGAACCCACGAACTGTGAGATCATGACCTGAGCCAAAGTCGGATGCTTAACCTACAGAGCCACCCAGTCACCCCCAGAGCTTCATTTTTATTAATCCAGTAGAAGAGAAGAGAAAGGAGAGTGGGGGGAATGACAACATGAACAATTTTTTGTTTAAAGATCATTGAAGCTGCCATGTGGGAGAATGAATATGAGGGCACCGGAGTGTACTTAGGGATGCCTTTGAGATTCAGTGAAGTGGTTCATTTGAGAGATGAGGGTAGCCTAGATAGGGAAGGCACAAACTTCAGCATTTCAGAGATAAAAATCAATAAGATTTGGTGGTTGCCTGGGTACCAGAGAGGACAAAAATAGAGCTAGCAAGGATGACACCGGAGTTTCAGCTTGCCTAATCTAATGGCTGTTGGGCCATATGCTGAAACAGAAAAGTGCAGAAATAAGACCCAGGTGCAGAGTACATCATGAGCCAGTTGTGAGCCACTTTGGACCTGGCTGTTTTGAATTGCCGTTAAAAGCATGCAAGGCCTACACAAGAATAATTTTGACAGAGCTTTGAAGAGCTTTGGTATTTGGTGGTTTGAGCCTGGATGAAAGAGAGATAAGTATCAGCCAGAAAGTTAACAGGAAAACAAGACTTAAAATATGTGAAGCCCTAGGAAGACTGTTTCAAGAAGGAGAGAATTGTTCAGAGAACCAAATGCTTGCTGGTAAGTCGAGTACAGCAACCTAATGGATTTAATGAAGATAATTGGTGGCATTAATAGAAAGTATTGCAGTGAAGCATGAGACCAGAACTTTGATTTGAGTGTGCTGAGGACTGAGTGGGTTGAGAGATGGACACAGTAAATATAGACCATTCTTGTAAGACATTTGGATGTTCAGAAAAGAAAAGAACAGAAGCATGATGGAATAGTGGGGTCAGCTATTGTTGTTGTTGTTGCTACTGTGTGTGTGCATGTGTGTGGATGTGTGTTATAAAGACAAATATCTTACTTTCCAGACACTAACAGTTTAATAGATAAACCAGACACAGAAACAATTATATAGTACATTGATAAACAGGAACATGTAAAGACATATAACACTTTAGCTCTGTTCTGAATGTATGGAACAAGGATACAAGAGGCAGGGCACACAATCTTTGGAAACTGGCTTAATATGGGATTCTTTTTCAGCTTTGACTGAAGCCCTAAAACAGTGAGTGGCAATTATGTCCACATTGCAAGCAAGTTGCCTGACCAGCATTAGTGCTTGCAGAGGAGCTGACTGAACAGTTATAAAAGTGGTTGTACAATCTCACCAACTGCTCACTTCTAGCCTTTGAGGCTGGGCATTGTGGGCAAAATGAGACTTGGAAATTAGAGCAAGGTGTTGAGGCTCCATTCACAGATGGCAGCCAATGATGGTCTTGGAGTTGTGCCCCTCTCAGAAGCAGGTGCTGTAGAAAGTATCCCACCTCAAGACCAAATGGAGAATCTACAGGGAGGCCACATACAGAGCTTCATGGCCCCTGGGGACCAAACACAAGAGCACAGGTGCTGGGCCTGGTGGCAGCAGAGAATGGGGCTGCATTTGGGAAATATCTGTGGGAAATAACAATGGGATTGAAGAGTCTGTGTTTCCTAATGGTGAGATATGAGCCATGCCACAAGCTTAGGCCTTGGGTTTTCATAGATTTTATCCAAGAGAATGTGCAAATGATTCAGTATCGCAGAACAGTTAGAGTCCAAATGCATCCACTAGAGTTAGCCAGGAATTGGTAATCTTAAGAAGAGTGATTAGTGAGGGTGGAAGGTTAATGGCAGAAGGATCAAGTGTGAGTTGGAACTGAAATATTATACAATGAATGAGGACAATTCTTTATTGAAGTTGAGCTAAGGAGAGAGATGTATGACACCAGTTACAGGAAGGGTTTTGATTTTTTTTTTTGTTTGTTTAATTTAGTTTGGTTTAGTTTCGTTTCAAGAACGCTGACCTCAGAGCCCCTGGGTGGCTCAGTCGGTTAAGCATCCGACTTTGGCTCAGGTCAAGATCTCATGGTTCGTGGGTTCGAGCCCTGTGTCGGGCTCTGTGCTGACAGCTAGCCCAGAGCCTGGAGACTGTTTCAGACTCTGTGTCTCCCTCTCTCTCTGACCCTCCCTTGCTCTCTCTCTCTCTCTCTTTCTCTCTCAGAAATAAATAAGGCATTTTAAAAAAATTAAAAAAATTCATATTTGTATATTTTAGCTTTGCTTTGACATAATTATTCTTAAATGTTGCTGGAAAAAATCCAGAGAAAATGGAACTTATGCGTTGGTAGAGCAGATCCTTAGGAAGAGGGAAGGGTGGGACCAGAACATGGGTGAAGGGAAGAACATAAGGAAGACCCTTCCTTCACTGCAGCAGCAGTGGAAGTTGGGAAGGAATAAGGGAAACAAGTATCTTAGTAAGTGGACAAGTAAAGACAAAGATCTTTGCAGGTGACAGTTGAAGTAAAGAAGTCTGGATATTAAAGGGATTTATTCCATATAGCTGATTTACTCATCCAGCTAATAAAAATGGTGAAGACAGTATCTGAGTCAAATTAGTGGGGATAAGATTTTACCTCAAATAGTCATTCATTCACTCATTTGTTCATTAATTCAGCAAACTTTCACTGAGCACATACTCTATTTCAGGCCACAACTTGGCAACCGGAAGCATAAGAGTAAACAAGAGAGATAAAATCAGTATTCTCATAGAGCTTATTTTCTAGTGAGTGTAGTGTTGGAGGAGACCGCTTGCTCATAAACAAATACAATTTCAATGTTGGTAAGTGTTTTAAGGAACATAAAACAAGGTGATGGGGAAAAAAGAGTTGAGATGGCAGTGAGAGTAGTTACTTGAGCTTCAATGTCAGAGAATATCTCCTCCTGAGATAATATGTTGAAGATCTGAGAATATCCTCCTCAGATCACAAGTAGAAGCATATTCACAAATGCTGTGCTCCTAAAATGTAGAGATAATTGTCAGTGAAGTTGACAATTGAACCAGGAGAGATAAACACTTTGGAGAATGTAACATAATTTTTGTAACATAGACTTGCAGAAAAGTAAGAAACAGACCTCTAGAACAACCTTACCTGATTTATTTAAATGTTCTAAATTATGTATGAGGCTTTCTATTTATGGCGGATAAATTTGGGTGTTGTTTATAAATTACATAATCCCACTAAGCAAGGCAAAAACAAGATAAGATTATGCTGCCATACCTTGTGGGAGAAGATAAGAGGTGGAGATGAAAAGAATGTTAGTATCATGTGGAGATTGCCAAACTCTGACTCTATTCTTCCTATGTCTTATCCTAACATCATTTTTCTTCCTTATTTTTAATTTATTTTATCTTTCTCTTTTGTATGCACCTTTGCTATTCCCCTTAAATTTTTTAAGATAAAGAGTTGTGTTGATAAATAAATAAATAGCATACTCTAGAAACTCAACTGTTTTTCTCTTCTGCTTCTTTACTTCTCTCATCTCCAAATACTGATGTGGAGGTCTGCATCCATCTTGCTGAATTAAAATTAAAGAACCCTGGATTTCTAAAAGGTTGACTCTTTCGTGCCTTGGCTTCCCTAGAAGCTGAGCACAAAATTTGAAGGGTGAAGAAAGGTGTTTTCAGTAGAGATGATTCTAACATTATAGGACTTCATTGTAGAATATAAGATATTTCAATCAAGACTCAGATGCCTTCAAGAATACCCCTGATATCAGAATTTCCTTAAGATAGGCAGTAGGGCATTAAAAAAATTAGATTATAAAAGGAAGATGGGGGTCAAAGATAGAAAAAAATCTACAAAATTCCCTGAAAGATAGAAAGTTGCATTGTTAACGAAGCTTCATCCAGAAACTCTTGCCACAAATATAAAATTTCAGATTTTGTCACTCTCAAAAAATAGTCCATTTCTGCCCACTAAAATAGGTACATAGCTAACAATGTCTACTCCCATTTTGCACACATGAGGTGAGACATTTAACTTAGGTCTGTGGTTTCTACAAGCATTGTACCAGGCCCTATGGACAGAATTTATCCATATGAACTCCATCGCCATCCTAATTGTAGTATGAAATTATAATGAGTTCTTCTACGAGACTACTACCCCTCTAAGTTCCAGCAAGGGGAAAAAAAAAAAAACAATGGATTTGAAGGACAATAATATCGATGACAGATATACTAATGCTAGTAATATTCTAGGTACTGGCTACCCGAAGGAAGCTTCTGGAAGGAAAACCTACTAGTTCTGCTGTACTCTTTGCTATCTATCACTTTAACCATTTGGTGACCACATTTTTCTTTCTAATGATATGGGAGGTGCTTGCAGGCTCCAAGGTCCTCAGCTGCAAGGTGACTGGCTATATAGGTAGTGCATTGTTGCCATCCTTTAGAAGTCTCTTCTAGGTGAAGATTCTCCATTCCATGGAGGCAGAAACACCTACTTGCCCAGCATCCACCGGTTATGCCTGATGAACATTTGAACAGTATGCAACCACCTAGTTCTTGGCCATGCTTGGAGGGAAGATTTAAGAGGGGGTCTGAACTCAAGAGCAGCAGGAACCCACATCATTGTGACTGCCTCCTTTGCCCAGAATTTAATGTGAGTTGCTCTGAGCACATCAGCTTCATGTGTTTATCCTGGAGAATTTCTTTGAAATGGTATCTAAAGATAGAGTTCTGAGGCAAACAGGTAGATGCTCTCTCTAGACCCTCTGAAAGTCACTTTCTTTCATTCTTATACCTTCATCCTCCCTTTGTGCCTGGACATAAGTTTGGAGAAACTACCTCCAGCTTCCAGCTGCCCTATAAACCGTGGCGCCACTTGTGGATGAAGAAGCAAAATGTATGATTTCTAAGAGTTTAGGACTGATTTGTCCTTTTCATCTATTCTGACATGACTTAATGTTCCAGAACCTGTAAAGGGAACAGACTTTTTTCTTTTTTTCTTTTTTTTGTTGTAAAATTTGTGAATAATTTATCAAGTGACTGAAAGAGCTGCAGCTTTAAATTATTAAAATGCATTTTGGTTTTGAAAGAAGACATTAGAGATGTTTGCCTTGGCCCATTGTTATGCCTTTGTGCAGCAGCAAGAAACTCCTACAAATTCAGGGAGTGGTAAGGTGATTTTCAGTGATTAATGGGGTGACTGATAAGGAGCCAAAAGAAAAAAAAGGAGAACCAAACAAACAAATGAAAAATACAGACAACTTTCATTTATTTAAGACAGAGCCTTTTTCCAAAGCAAATAACCTTTTGTCGCATCTCCAGAGGAATGGCATTTCCTTTCCCTCCCCCTGCTTTGCAAGGACAGCAGATGGGTGGGGGAAGAAACCGAAATAAATGAAAAGAAAGGCATTTGCAGACTCTTTCCCATTCCTTCTCAGTGTCCATCCTTCACTGAGCAAGCTGAAGGCATGACTGTGCTTCCTTCTATTTGTCACACGTCAGAGACAGTGCATAGCCTCTGATCTCCAGAGAATATTATCCATTCCATTTAGTCTGACCTAAATAATAAATTCATACTGGGCCAGGAAAATAAACAGAAGCCTAGGATATTTCCCATCTGGCCTGGGGGTCACTGGTCTGGCCCAGCTGTCTCTGCCTTGCAGGTGTGGCTTTTACAGCAATATGGGAGCTCCTGTCAGTGACAGAGAGAGAGTCAGATACCCAAACCACCCTGCCTGTATTCGGACTCATCAGCTCCTACACCTTGCTTTCCCTTGTTCCTTCCCTCTTTGCCCACCTTTCCCTCTTTACCAGTAATATATTTTAGTGGTGCCATGTGAGGGCTACCTTTTCCTCTAGACTTCTCCCAAATCTTACTCATATGGAAAAAGGACCTTCTTCCATCTTGATCTTAGAAACAACAAGACATAGCCTCTGGCCTGGACTTGACCTTCCATAGGCTAAATATAAATCCCTGAGAGAAATTGTTTGTGGGGTTGGAAATACATCTTAGACGACACAGTTTAAGAAGAGTAAGTACAAAGCTAAAGCATAGTAGAAAATGTGGCAGAGGTGCTGAAGTGTGGGCAGTGTGGTCTTTAAAAGAGCAATCCTTCATGTTTTTGACACTCTCTTAGATAGAAAGCATTTCTTATCACACAAACACTACCCATTTCTCTCACATTCCTATCCTTCTCTCTGAAAAGAAGAAGTGAAATTTACTACCCCCATATTCTCTTTTGGAAAGTCCCAGCATAGGGACCAGCATCCTCATGTACAAGTTTACAAACATTGCAGTAGTTTTTTTTCATTGCATGTGGCTGGTAGGTGGCAGAGGTGGACTCATGCAAAGGTTGTGTGATGGACGTGGGAGTTTAGTCTATGTGGTTAGGCATTGCCTTTGGGATGAATTCAACAAAGACTGGGAAACAGGAGCTGGGTTCTGTCCATTCTATCATTTGTTTCTCCTGTTCAGAATAAGGAATTGAAAGATGAAATATATGAATTGGGTCTTAGAACAAAAGAACTTTATAATTTGTGGGAGAGTGTTTGACTTAATTTAGTACAATCCCTTCCTTTTAATGATGAAGTTAGGGTTCTGAGACATGAATTCAGGTCACCGAATTCATGTCTACTCATCAAGGAGCTGGTACTCTTTCCTTTATATGCCACTGTCTCTGTTCTCTCTAAGCAGGGCATGACAACATTCTGTGATGCATACAGGGGAAATCAGGAAACATTCTTTCAACAGAGACTTTACAAAGCACAGAGGCAAAGGAACATGATTTAAGGAAATTGCTGCAGATTGTATTTCCAGAGATGCTAAAATGACATCTCCCATCCATGTGCTTTTCTTCAAAGCTAACTTTGCTACTACTTTCCTAGCAAGATAAAGGGAGTCTACTTCCCCCTCATGTGAGCATGGTCTGGCTTTGTGACTTGCTCATAATCAAGAGAGCATGGTGGAAGTGATGCGACATGGCTCTGAGGATAGGCCAGAAAAGGCCATCAGCTTCTGCCCAACTTGCTAGAGGTAGTTGCCTGGAAGAGCTACCACCCTGGAAGAAGTTTGACTACCCAGAGCATATGGTGGGGTGGCCCTCAGATAAGCCAGTCCTTCCAGGCATCCAGCCAGTGAATGAAGATGCTTTGTTGAATATTAGAAGCCCCATAATTGTGGTTGTACCAGTCATCTGAGGCTCCTCAGATGTGATGGAGTGCAGATAAGCCACCCCTGTTCTGTCCACATTCCTGTCCAGAGTCTGTGCCCATAATGGCATGGCTGCGTATGTTTACCAACTTTGAGGTGGCTTATTACAAACAGATAACTTGATAATAATAAATATTTTTAAGAAAAACATTAAAATAAAAATACAAACAAAAATAATTGTTAAAGTTTGGCCATTATAGGAGTGACTGGTTATGTAAAGCATGCAGTTAGAAAGCAGCATGTGCACTATGACATTGTACGTAGAAGGGAAAGGAAAGTGTGTGTGTGTGTGTGTGTGTGTGCGCGTGTGTGTGCACGTGTGCTCATTTTTGCGCATGTTTTTCTGGGTGGGGCTTATATATGCACAAGAAAATTCTGGAATGATACACAGGAGACTCAAGTTTTAATTGTGGATAGTGGGATGAAGAGTGGTATCAAGGAGGTGTTAAGAGACAAGATAAGTTTTCTTTTCATGTTACCCCCTTACCTACTGTTTGATATTCTCCCATGAGTTTGTATTCTGAAATTAACATTTCCCAAAATTTTAAGGCAATACAAATTCTATATGCTACCACCAGAGAAAACATTTTCCTTTATTGTAGGTGCCAACTGAAATTGTATATTTCAACTATAGCACAAAGACAGTGACAAAGATTTTTTTCAATATTTGAGAAAATCCTTTCTCTTTTAATACCAGCTTCCTTTTCTTGATAGCTCAGTTCTAGGTGTCATGCACAAAATAATAGAAAACATGATGTCATGTAAAACAGATGATATTATTAGAGAATTAATTATATTTTCTTTCTGCACCTCCTGACCCCCAACCAAAGCAATGTAAACAGCATGTTTAACCACAGGCAGAAATTAACTCAGTCACCCAAAGAGAATGGTAATTAGCAAGATGTGGTTTTAGATTATTGGACACGCCAGCTCTTTTCTAGTAGGTATCCACATTGTGTTTTGCAGACATTAAAATGCAGACCTTACCAGTTCCCCACATTTTAGACATCTCTTTCAAGTGGCATCCATGATAGTGCTCTGCAGATAATGTCACAGTCCATTTAGGAAGCGATCTTATGCCATGTCTCATACGGAGGTCCATAGTATCTGGTGGTGGGGTGCATTTGTGGCTCATTAATAAGTTGATTTATACAGTGGAAAGAGGAGGTGGAGGAGAAGGAGGTATCATACGATCTTCAGAGTTGCCATCTACTGCCCATGATGAACATCCTAGCTAGAGTTTTGCATAGCACAGACTAGTCTCGGGCTCCTGTGTCCTTTTGCCAATGTTTAGTTCGGTACAGAGTTATGTAACCGAGCCTTTTCCCTTTAAAGTCTCCTATTAGAAACCACATTTTCTTAACTGATGTGTCACTGATCTGAGCAACCATTTCCTATTTCAGCAAAATAGCACCTTTGGGTATATTCACGATGTATTTTAATAGAAACAATTTTGTGATGTTTTTGAATTTGTGTGTGTGTGTGTGTGTGTGTGAAATGTAGTAGATTTTTAGTTGTAGCCACTATTGAAATCTTACATAAAAACAGGAGGATTGCTCTGGATTTGTATATAGCTGTCAACAGTTTTCATCTCAACAAACCAAAACTCTATGCAATTTTGTAACTTGCGATATCTTCTCTTTAAACCAAACAGAAAACAACTAAATAGCATACCAAGATGAATCTTCACAGCATGCCCACTTTACATGTCTCCCATAGATTATATTTTCTTTTCTAAGATTTCATCAAATAAAAAAAAAACCAGACAGTATTTCTCAAAGTTGGTATTTGTCTCTTTGTATTATTCTCCTTGTTTCTTTGACAAGTTTCAAGGCAACCAATGTACTACTAGCAGCCATGGACAATCACCTCAATTTTTTTTTTTTTACTTCTTGGAGCCATTCAAAAATTTTGTGTACCCACTCTTAACCATCTGCTTACTGGGGTATGAGAGGCATATTACCATTTCCTTCCCTTTACAAGAAGTAACTTGCCTATCTTATTAGTGAGCCTCATTCTCTCTCCTATCTTAGAAAGGTAGACACACATAAAGAATGGTAATTAGGCTTCTAATATAGATTTTCTCTCATGTGGTGATTTCATTCATTTCCTAGGAGTTAAATTTTCCCATATGGACAGCCTCAGCTTTAATCTGTTTTTGGAACTTTGGTTCTATGATTACATAATTTTAAAATTTCCTTCCAGCCCTATATATCTCTGATTCTGTTATGTCTAACTGCTCACCAGATATTTCCTCTTGGATGTTCCACTATTATCTCTAACTCACCATGTCCAAGTCTAAACACATGATTCTCTTCAGAACATGGGAAGCACATTGAAAAGCACTGGGACAGAGTTTGTCGCACGGTAGATCTAGGGTTCAGTTTTGGCTCTCCAATTTACTTGGGAAATTTGTACTACCTCTTTGATTTTCAGTTTCTTCAACTGGAAGAATGATTTCTTTTTTTTATCTCATAGGGGTTTTAAAAGGATTAAATGAGCTAAAGACTGTAAAATTGATGGGTAAACAGAAATCCAAGTCATCACATAATAAATGTTAGTTCTTTTTCTCTTGTGTTCCCCCATCTTCTTGATCTCCTTGTCCTTGTCATTCTCCTAGTGACCCGGACCCAAAACTTGAGCAACATCCTTGGATAGAGCCCCAACCTAAATCAAATCAAATTTTAGAAGTCCCTCTTCAAAAATGCCATTTATACCTCTTCTTTATATTTATTCCCCTTGAAATCACCTAGTGGAGAGCTTCATCTCTTCATGCCTAGGGTATTACAACAGCTCCCTACAGCCTTCTACAACAGTCTTCTGGTTTCCAGGGCTGATTAATCCTGCATTGCCTTCAGGTATCTTCTTAATTCACCTGTCTGTGCTTTCCACAATGGACGACCAAATATGTGCACCTTGCACAGCACAGTACCTGATCTATACATTATTTAGATTGTTTCCTCCCCTTTATTAAAAAAAAAAAAATAGCCTCCATCATGTGTGAAACATTGTTCTTAGGCACTCTTGTCTGTATTTTACTTCTGCCTTCTCATGACTTTAGTTAAACCAGTATATTAATTTCTTGCATAAGGCACATGCAATCCACTGTCATGTCTCTTGTATAGGCTCTTCCAGGAATGTTTTCTCCTCAAATCTGGCTACTTTGGCCTTAACAGGAAAGTCTCCCCACCTCTGTGAACTCTTTCCCAGTTATCAATGCTAAAGCCCCTTTCTCTTTATCCCCATAAATACATTATATATTTTTGGATCTATTCATTGGGCAATTAAACCCTGGGATGTAAATGCTTTTATCTGAAAAATCCCCACTACCTGGAAGGTCTTCTCACCATTTATAGAGTTAGTGAACTCCTTACTCTTTTAGTTTGAGAAAGATGAAACATTATATTCTTTTGAGAACCTTTAATGGTCCCTTCACCCTGCATTTTCACTTCTCAAGCTGATCTAAGCATTTGGTTTTGTGTTCATCTATGACATTCTTCCCATGCCTCTCTTCTAGAACTGACTAGATTGTGGTCACTTTCTCTTTAAGTTTTCTATGGAATTTTTGTTCATCTTCACACCTTCAGCCACAGTGGGCTTCCTAGCACACAGAAAGTGCTTCATAGATATACATTAGTTGAGGTAAAGGGATGGATTGGGGGGGAATTAGTGTGATATGATGTGCAGGAACATGTAACTAAATGTCAGGGTTCTTGAATGGTCTAGAAATACCAAGCATCTCTCCAGAGGAATAGAAGAGCCACTGGAATATGAGCATAGGATGAAAATCAAAGATTACAACGCAAAGACAACCCACACCTGGCCATTTACTGCCTTCCTTCAAGGTTCCTGTCACTGGCTAGACCTTCTTCCTGTCTGCACAACCATTCATTTCCATCCTGCTATGAATTTGTATGTTACTAAGAGCGTAGTGCACTGAATTTGGTTTCACACTATTTTTGTTTTGTTTAAAAGTGATTTGCCTTTTATTTACTTCTAAAATATTTACATGGTTAATTTTTTATTTACTACATTATCAAGTTGACATTTTAAATTCCCCTGTTGGGTTAGGAAAAATGCACAGCCATCTACTTCTGAATATTATTGGGTATTTCTTTTGCCTGCCCTCTCCCTCCTTCCATAGGAGGGAATGTCTCTCTTGAAATGTCCCCAGAACACCAGATGACTTCTGGCTCCAAAGGGAATCAGCCAGAAGGAGGAGGAAGAAGTTGGGTTAAGTCTCCTTAGCCCCTAACCACAGGGCTAGAATTGCAATGACAGTAAAATGTACTAATTTATCTTATTTTACATAATTAGAGTTAGGGGCTATTGAACACAGAATGCAAATGTATGCTAAATATGCAAATCAGCCACATTTCCCAGATTCAGAGAAGGGGAAATGTGGTAGCCTTATGTTAGATGGTTCTCTCTTATCTGTGAACACAACTTTTCAGCACTACAAATGCAAGCAACTGCACAGTCACAGTTGGGGCTGCTAATTTGGAAATCCAGTTTAGGCTGATTTGAAAAGACAACAGCATTTTTGCAATCATTGGTGTAGCCTTTATGATGGAGCTGGTTCTGCCATTTCTTCTTTTCTGAAGATAGAATTTTTTTTTTTTTTTAAGTTGGGATCCTGCCCAGATCTTTAGTACAAGGTCTGGGCCTAACTAAAAATGCAGAGTCAAAATTTACTGGGAATTCCCTTAGTCTGACTGGTTTATGCAGAGATGAGCTCTTCGCGGACTCCTGCCCAGATGCAGGCGGCTGTGGCCTACACACAAGCCTGCAACTGTCACCCCTTTCAGTGACCTCTTGGCTACAGGAAGCTGCTTCTGTGTGGCTCCCCATCCCTCTTCCCAGGGCAGCTCATATCCAGTGACCAAGCTGGGTGGGAATATTAACCTCAGGCCACTTTGGCATGTGGTGAAACATCTATAATGGGCGTTACCACCTCAGAGCTCCCACCAGGCTGGCCAAAGTTGTGCTACGTCTGCACTGCTGGTTGACTAACCTCTTTCTGATTCTTCCTTTCCCAGGTATGGATTCCTAAAAATAATCTTGAACCTTAGATTTGAATTTGGCATCTGCTTTCAGAAACCAAATCTGTTACGTAGACCTTCATTCCCTTACCGATTTCCCCCCAATTTAGAAAACTACTTTTTCCTAGGGATCTCCTCCTTTCCCAAATGCCCTTGTAGGTAGATCAGGTAAATTACTTTCTAGCGCTTCATACTAATTAAGGTTTAAATGCTGGCATTTTAAGCTGTCATGACCCCAGAGTAGTGAGGACAGCTTGTTTGAGCTCCTTTCAAATCATGTCATGTGGATGACCACACCGTGGTAAGGTCAGATTTATAAAACAGCTATTTTTCGCCTTGTATGCCACTCTAATATTACTCTGACCAAAATTGGCATGAGGCTGGGAGTGGAGAGTTGGGGTGGGGATTGTTGTCTGCAGGTTAAAGCAATGTCAAACTTTATTTCAAAGGTAGGGGAGGAAATATGGAGATCCTGAATGGGTATCAGTTTCAAATTACTATCTGGACTCTGTCAAGGAAATTATGTACAATTACTTGCAATTGGTATGCAACATTGTTATAAGGAGTAGAATAATATGACCATTCTACTAGTAATTTGGTTAGTAATTTGTAGTAATCTCTAGTAATTACTGTAAATGCTAACCAGTTCATTTCCTGAATCACATTTCCTTTTGGGTGTTCACTTTATTTCATACACTTTAATTGACTTTTTTTGTAAAATGTGCTAACAATGTTTTACATTGCATGGCCTCACCTAGGGCTGAGAGGCAAAAAAGGCAAGCCAGTATTCTGCATTCTATTTTGAGCGTCTGTATAGTTGCTGATTAATTCAAATTAATCCCTCTGTGTCTTGGTTATGGTAATAATCAACGAAGCCTTTTTTTTTGAACACTGAATATCTTTGTGATATTATAATAGGGGAAATAAGATACCAAGTTAATCAAAAGATAAGGTCCACTGGGTTTGCAGTCGGAAGAGGTAGATAGGCACAGACACACTTAGATTTGTAAGAGTTTTAACAATAGGTGATAGACATTCAAAAGCGAGTCTGTATGTGGCCTGCCTATGTGTATGAGCACATGCACAGGTTTCAATTATTTAATTTCATGTTCTTAGTGACTTTACAAATTGATTAAAGAAAGCCCAGGGACCTGAGAGAAGTTAAGAAAAAATAAAAGATGAAGGGACATTAACAAGATAATGCATGCTAAGATTTGGAAGTAAGAAGTAGAAGTATTTAATGTCTATCTGGGAATGAGTTTGATTATAACTCTGCAGGTTAGGGATTAGGATTAATTCTGGAGAGAAGAAAACCTGTAATTGGCATGTATTTGAAATCTTTATTTTATTGTGAAATAGGACTCAGAATATTCCAAATACCAGGGTTACCATAAAGAAGGTATGATGGAAAACTGTGTGGTTTTTGTTTGTTTGTTTTTTGTTTTGGTTTGCTTTTTTACCAAAATGATCCATGCATGAAATAGACTCTTAGAATAGATCCTGCCATTATCACAAATACAAATAGAAGAAAAATCTATTTACTGACCCTGAACTGGCCTTAGTGTTAACTCATTATGCTCTTTCTGCAGACAGCTGTTACCTGGGAGTTACTTTATAGCTCCTCCGTACAAGGGTTTTAATAGATGCTCAGTGCAACTTCGCACTGAAGTTTGTTATTCTCACCCGTCATATTTTTATCACAGAAATGTCACTCTGAAAGCAGAAGCTCACTTTTCCAGTATCTTTCCCACTTTAATTCTTGCAAAATGTAATTTGGTTCATGGGCGGCTACTAATAGTTTGCAGAGTCTGACTTCTATTTTAAACCTTCCTTTCTAATAACACTCCATTTTGTTTTTGAAATCTGCAGAAGCTTTTCTGATTCTTTGCCTGCCTTTAATTTGTTGATTTCTGAAAAACTAAGAGGTAGAGAAGGTCAGAGTGGCCTTCAGTTCATTCACCCTCTGCCTTATCACTCGTGAGGATATTCTAGGGCTTTGCAGCATTGGCTGTGTGTTTTTGATATTTTTATTACTAATATTTCATATATCTTTCTCATCTAGGTGCCTATTATCTGACATACAGTAGGAGCTCTGAAATCTGTGTAGAACAGTAATAAAATCACAATCAGCGTTTCCCATTTTGCTTTGTGTTAGATTTTTGGCCAATAAGGAGAATGGCTCACTTATCCTAATTTCATTTCTATGAAGTCTCTACCCATGGTCCGTGTGAAGTGACTTGTGTTGAAAAAGGTTATTCTGATACCTCTTGTCACCCACATTAAGCAATTACTTCAGCCTAGGGCATGGGCCACTCTTTTACCTCTGAGCTTTTGATGAGTTTACCCTTTAACCAGAGTATGCAAAATGGAGTGTGAAGTACTTAATGGTCAGACCCTTGAATTTTACTCATGCTCTCTGCTGTACTCATCATGGTACCTGAAGAGAATTCTTGAATATTCCAGATCTGAAGGTTATGACCAACACTTCTATACCAGCCCTCATCAGAGAACTACCACAAGCCCATAAGAAACATTCTACCAAAAGGGGGCAAAAATTAGTATTATTGTTTATATTTGTCAGAGATGAGAAAAGAATAAAATGAAATGCAAACACTTAGAAATAGAAACTGCTAGGTAATATTCCTGTGACCACGTATCTACACTTGATAATAATTCACATTAATCTGGTCAGTAGTGTTTATTTAGATCCTCAGTATTTTGGGGAGAAAAGCTGCTTTGGATGACCCCAAATTTGAGATTAGGGGAAGCCCGGGATAGAGTACTGTATTGGTAAAGACGCTGGTAAGATCTCCCTTGATGTAGTAAAGGAAGCAGACCACATCTCCATTCCAGAGAACTTCCCACCAGCTAGGAGATCAGGGGATTTTGAGAGCTTTTGGTCTTTGCTTTTAATATTTTAAATTTTTTCTATTGAGACTTCTTAGAACAATTACATGAAGTAAGTAGGACAACTATTGCAGCCGCTTCCTACAAATAAGGAATTAAGAACTGAAGAAGTCAAATGAACTCTTGTGGTAACATAATTAATTTGCAGTCACGCTGGGACCAGACTTCAGTGTCCCTGGTGCTGGGTGCTGCTGGAAGCTCAGTTCATCATTTGATACCATGCTTGAATTCTTGATTACCTGAACGTCTCACATTTTCTTTCATCCTTACTCAAGTGAAGATTTTATCACCACTTAAGAAAACTCTCTCTTCAGTGAAGGTATTCTGTTACACCCAGTTTTTTCATTCTTTATTTCCTTTACTATCTCCCCCCTGCCCCTCCGCAACACCTTGCGGGACAGCTGTGTTCCTGTCAATGACTGCCGTCAAAAATGCTGACCATGAATTTCAGAACTGAATGGCTTGAAATTCTCTGCAGGTTGAAAACACAGATCTCACATTTTGCACATCCATCTGTGCAGATGTGGCCGCTGCTCCTCACTTTTGTGGGACATAGGTCACTTTTAAAAGGCTACTGCTGCCTCTTGGCACATTGGGGAGTGGTTGGGTAGCTCTCTGTTGGAAAAGGTAGTCAGAGAATTCCAAGACAAAGCCCCTGCTTCTTTCCTCCCACAAGGACAACCACTACCAGCCATGCTTCCTGATCTGACATCACTCCCTGGAGACAATTAGGCATGTTTTTGGTTTACTTTCTCTAATAGCCTGTGGTTGCAGCTGCTCCCTAACTGTACCTGTCTTGAAAAGCAAAGACCACATCCTTTAGCAAAGATCCAGATTGACGTTACACACACACTCCCTTCCTGAAGCTGCTGTGCTCTGATTCCTTAGAAAGCAACCAGGCATATTTACCTTGTATTTTCATCTTCAGTCTCCACCTTCCATTCTGGGCAGGTCAAGATAAAACTGGGGCACTAGCTCATTCCTAGCTTTTCCAAATATCCTACCGTCGGCACATTTATATTAGATATTGATTTCTGTTTAATAGAATAAGCCAGGAAAAATCACACTCTTTGTTGGCGTTCAAAGGATAAACCATAAAAAGCCATTAAGAAGTACTGTAAGCATGAGGATGATTAATGGGACTTGAGGTGCTGTCCACCGACTATTTCCAGATAATGTCTTTGAGAGATTCCATTGCTTCTGGCTGCAGTTCAGAACTATTTATTTGCAAGGTGAAATTCTGAGTAATGACGTTTCCCACGTAACCCTGACTGACAGTGTTAAAGAGAGAGCTGGATGGCTCTGAACTCAAGTCTTTTCAAGGGGTTTGGCCAAAGAGTCGCTAGGATTACTTCAGAGGTCATACTTTGAAAGACCTAAGTCTGCCCTCAAAATGACCCTCCTTTTGTGAGCTGGGAGTCTCCTCTCCATGGGGACCTGCTAAGCTGAAGCTTTATCAAGGAAGTGATTGTCAAGAATTATTGACTCCCAACTTGTGAGAAACCAGTGTGGATTTTTAACTTCTTCACACTGGACTTTGGACTTAGGCAGTAGTAAACATCCTGAGAACAATGCCCTACCAAGACATGCCAGGATTCAACTTTACTTTACTTGTTTCAACAGAATATGATACAAATTACTTCAAATGTTCTATCATTTCTCAAGTTTTCCTTTTATTTGTTAAAATTTCCACCTATGTTCGTGAAAGTTCTAATTATTTATTGACACCTGGGCTGCAGTAATGTTGTACATATATCAGAGTGCTTTTTGGTACTTGAAAGTTTACCCCAATCTTTCCAGCAAAGCAATCAGAGGAGCCCAGACTGTCTTGATAAATGGTGAATCCCAACCACACAGAACAGTGTCTGCCATGGACACTTCAATAAATATTTATTAGATGAATGAATAAATGGATGAATGGAAGCTACCATTTTTGACTATCTATAACATTGTGTAAATTATTGATTTCTATAATAAAGTACATGCTTGTTATTATAATTCCCATTGTCCCGAGGAGAAAATCAAGACTCCACAGTGACTTTTCCAAAGTGATAGAGACAGGGCTTAAATGCAAGACTATTTCATTTTTCTATCTAACACAGAGAAGAGGGGTTCAACAATACATAGCATGGTACATTATACTTTGTACTTTATGTAAAAGCAAGTAATTATACATTATTGAAAAAATGGTAAATTTCATATATTCCAAAGTGCACTTCCCCTTTTCTTTGGGAATATTCCAAATATAATGCTTGGCATGCTTAAAAGATTATGAAGATTATACATCAGAAAATTTTAACATTCCATTAGGATCTGAAATTGTTCCTTAAATATTTACTTGGGCTGGTATTTATCTGAAAGCTTTTCTGGTAGTCGGAGAAGAGGGAGACCAGTTCTAGGTAGACAAAAAAGGTACTTTTTAACTGTGTTAAGTCTTGAACCCATGTTTCTCAACATCAGTTTCCACTTTGACTCACTGTTAAAATAAGCATCTTAGATTTCTCACCTACCCCTGCTCTCCAGGCCTGCAGGGCACCAGGTACCTCACCTCAAAACAGACAGTCAAAGCAGTCCCCCCCCCACCCCGCACTGATCCACCTTAGAGCTTCATTCATAAGGCTTCCTCCAGTCCCAATGCTATTTAACCAAAGCCCATCTATTGGTGGTTTTACCTGTTTGTTCTGAGTAGTGTAATGACTTTGTTTCCTCTTTAGACCCAGAGGTAAGAACAGGAAGAAGCTATTTCCTAAGAACAATTCGAAAGGCTCTCTGGGAGTATTCCCAAACAGCTTGTGGTTGAAATACATCTTTCCAAAGAAGATAGCTTGTCCTTTAGGGGAAAAATGTTACTTAGTTACTCCTTTGTATTTTAATGATGATTTTCTCTCAACTGCTGCAGGTTTCTTCAAAGTAATCAGTAATGCCGTCCTGACGTCAAAGATACAGATAGGTTCTCTATCAACCTAGTCAGGCTCTTGATAGTTTATCACTGAAAATAGTAATGCTAATAATAATAGTAAAAATACCCACCTTGATTATGATTGATAAAATGTCATGGGGGAAAAAAGGATGGTATCCTTAAATGTAGTCCTTAAATATAGATAGGGACTCAAGCGGGGGACCTGCACCCCAAAAAGACACAGAATAATGGGAAACCTGACCCCACGCTGGTGTGGAAAGGTGAGGCCCTGATCCAGAGAGTGACAGGATAATTACTTATTTCTTCAGCAACTGATTTTCAAAACTGCATAGAGGCAAGGGAGAGAGATACATTTATTGTATCTGAGCACTATTTAATTTTCAAAACAAATATACAAAACTGAATCACCAATATTTTGATTACATTTTAATCTATCACCTCCTTTGACTTAAAGTTCTTACTTGCTTTAGTTACTTCTCATCTCTTTTCACATTTATTACTCTTCACTATTTCTTAAAATTTTTTAATGTTTTATTTATTTCTGAGAGAGAGAGAGACAGCATGAGCAAGGGAGGGTCAGAGAGAAGGGAGGGTCAGAGAGAGAGAGAGGCACAGAATCCGAAACAGGCTCCAGGCTCTGAGCTGGCAGTCAGCACAGAGCCGGATGTGGGGCTCGAACCCACGAACTTCTAGATCATGACCTGAGCCTAAGTCGGATGCTTAACCGACTAAGCCACCGAGGCACCCCTTCACTATTTTATTGAAAGATAATATTACTGTTCTGGGGCACCTGGATGGCTCAGTCCGTTAAGCATCTGACTTTGGCTCAGGTCATGATCTTATAGTTCATGAGTTCAAGCCTGGTGTAGGGCTTTGTGCTGACAGCTCAGAGCTTGAAGCCTGCTTTGGATTCTGTGTCTCCCTCTCTCTCCGCCCCTTCTAGGCTCACACTCTCTTTCTCTTCTCTCTCTCTCTCTCAAAAATAAATAAACATTAAAAATTTAAGAAAAATAAAATATAATATTACCCTTTCACCCTCCCCCCAGCCTGCAACCTAACCTGAGCCTCCAACTTAATTTACTGTCTTTCTTCTTTTATATTTATTGTTCTTTTTACCTCTTCTAGTTTCTTTCTCCTTCCTCTTTACCTTGGCTTGGGTACCTCATACCCCCTTCCCTTTGCCAATGCCACACCCCACTACACTGGATGATAAGGAAGACTGTGTTCTAAGATTATCATCCCACTAAGCAAGCAATGACTCGTGACCCATTGCCTTCTCCCAAGGGAAGGACTGCAATATGGAGTAGGGGCTCTGGGGGAGAATGTCTACAGCAGCGCCCATAGGTCTCTTTGACTCAGAAAGAAACTAACATGGTTTACTTGAAGGAAACATGCCCTCTAACTCGGTTCCAGACTCATCATTAAAACATTATTTAAATTCACTAAGGTGCTTGGTGGGCCTGGGTGGCTAAGTTGGTTAAGTGTCCAACTCTTCGGCTTAGGTCATGATCTCACAGTTTGTGAATTCAGGCGCCATGTCAGGCACTACATTTAGGATTCTCTCTCTCTCTGCCCCTCCTCTGCTGGTGCTCTCTCTCTCTCTCTGTCTCTCTCAAAATAAATAAATGAACTAAAAAATGTTTTAAAAATTTACTAAGATGCTTACTTTTAATCTGAATGTACAGAAATATTGATCAAAAGGAGAAGAAACAGAAGCTATTAACTAGAATCATATAGTGGTTAAAGTGGAATTTTCATGAAATCTCAATTCAGTCTGGTTTACAAAATGATCATGGGAATCTATCAATTGGCCTTTTGACCACTCCTGGAAGGAAAAGGGAGTCCTCTTCCTGACAAGATAAGGAGAATCTCAGCCTTTACAAGACAGCCAGGCAGAGGGTTATACAATGGATCCCTCTGCACTGCGGGCTTTGGCTTTGAGGATGACCAGCACACCGTGCATTTCCTTACAGGAAGATGCGCGTGTGTGTGTGTGTGTGTGTGTGTGTGTGTGTGTGTGTTAATTGCCTCTGCATTGCCGGCCGCAGGACGTCTCAGGCATCGAAGCTCTTCCTGGAAGGGAGAGGTCTCATCCTATGGATAACAAATAACACTGAGCAGATCAGGAACGAGGTAGCATGGCAAGAAGAGAATTTGAGTACTATGGGAAGATAGCAATGTCAGGAATGCAGAGCCCTGTTCCTAAATTCCTTTATTCACTCATTATCACCTTTCAGATGTACTTTTATTATCTCAGAATAGCAGTTTAAACACACCGGGGATCTTAGATCTTTTATGCCTGACTAGAGGGAAGTTACCTAAGAGTTTTGGGGCCTCAGAATCCTGCCTATAAACTGGCAATGAGCATGGTGCCTCTTCATGGCTTCATCATGGGATTGAGTCATCAGAATGCAAATCTTGGCCTGCTAGTTTGCTAGTTTAGCAAACTGGACCCGAAGGGCTTGCTCGGTCTTTGGCTCCTTACCTGCAGAGTGAGGTGACTTAGTGCCCTGACCTCCTCTGTACAGCTTGCAGGTGTGGAGTGGCCGTTAAGATGGTTATGTACCTGTGATTAGTTCAGCAACATGCCAGATCTGAAGCAGCCCACCGCATCTACATCTCCCAGAAAAGAGTCACGTTCAGAAGTCTGATTAAATGACAGCAGAATATTTAAGAAATAACAAGTGCACTCCTAAAATGCTTTAAGAGTATAGGTTACATTCACGTGGATATCCCTAAAGGTGAAAAGCATGTTTCCTTTTATTCATCCTTTCAAGAAACAATTTTGAGCACAAACTATATGCCAGGCACTGTTGTATGAACTCAAACCTAAAGCGCAAACAAGCTAACAAAATCTCTGCCCTTGACAGAGACCAATGAATAATTTAAAGTCATGTAATATGTTAGAAGGTAAACAATGTTAATGGGGAAAAAATAAAGTGTTGAAGAAAGGTAAGAAGTTCTGGAAGAAAGAGATGAAATTTTAGTATGGATGAGACTGAATTTGGAAACAAGGACAAGTCAGCCAGAACCAAGTTTGACAAAGGGAGCTTGATAATCCTCCAGGGTGAAGCAGGTCTAGTTTAACAGCAAAACAAAGCAAAGACACACATACATGAATGAGATACTTTCACAAAGAAAGGAGAATCATCCCTCTTCTGGAGAGTTCTGCAAAGCTCAAGTTGATTCCAGCAATAGTAGCTGGACACATTCATTCAAAATACAGTTGATGAGTGCTGCTGAGGAGGTGGTCCAAACTGCAAGCACCCTGCCTTCAGTAAACAATGGGCATAGCAAATACGTAAATGACACAGTGTCCACTGGCTTACTTACACTGCCCTCAAGTAACAAGGCAGTACTGAGGCAGTCATGTCACATTTGCTGAAAAGACCATGGGCTCTGAGATCAGGTGGATGTCCTTATAGCTACTTTCTAGTATTATGTCTTTGATCAAGTTGATTAGGCTCTCCCAATGTCAGGTTTTCTATTTTTAAAATGGCATTAATAATATCTCATAATAATATTTATCTAGATGCTGAAATACTGTCACATGGTTAGAGAAGGTAGCATGTGGTAGTAGGAGAGAATGCAAGAGAGAGTAGATCATATATCTCATTATTTAACCTTAATGATGTAGAGTATGTTAATAATTCTGATTTTTATTTTATTTCAATATATAAGATTTGATTGTTTTTCCTTAGACATTTTCATTACTTTTTTTTTTTTTTTGCCACACTTTGTAAATGGATATAAATATGAGGTGTGTATCTGTGCTCAGACTGGCCAATACCACCTAGTATTTTTCTAAATCTTTGAGACAGTCAAGTCACCCATCTGCATTGTGGCTGACCTTATGCAAGGTATACTTGGTACACTAGGAAAATGCACAAAATAAGCTATCACAGTTCTACGTTTCAAGAGCTAGCTGAGGAAACGTAGCTCCTATAAGATTGTTAATGCAAGGCAATATACTGTATCAGATAAGGGGTACAGATGATGCAACAACATTTCTTCTGTTTATAGTCATAAAGGTAATATCCATGGTGTGAAAGTTATTAAAGGGAAACCTCACTAATGTGGAATCCAGGTGCCGGAAGGGGGAACTGTACCACTCAATGTCAATTACAGGCAGAACTGTCAGTTACAGACCCCAACAGAAGACTCTCAACAGGAAAGAATGATCAATTACAGGCCCCAGCAGGAAAAGATGTACATTGCACTCCTGCTAGAAATCGGCTACCCCTGCGCCTCAGCCAATGAGAAACTGTCATCACACTGAACTCTTGCTTTTTTCCAAAAGACTTCCATTCAAAACCACCTCTCCCCTCTTTCTCCTCCTTCCCCATGAAGCAGTGTTCTCCTCTTTTGTTTGTTGGACTTGCCTATAGTTTTTCCTTGGCTTACATGTCCTGAATTGCAATTCTCTGCTTTTCAAGAATAAACCCATTTTTACTGATAAAATAACTTTTATTTTTAAGGTTGACACTGGCAAATTACCAAGTTTTGTTAAAAGATAAAAGAGATGTTGTCTCACTCTCCGATTTTTACCCTTTCTGGGTCATTCCTCTCAGGTGGTGGGTATTTTTTAAGAAACATATGTGTATGCATATATTTACACATATACCACGCAAAGCTGTTTGTACCTTGCTGTCAGGCACACTATTATGTAGCCCTAGTATTTTGTCCCTCACGCCTGAGAACTTGGGGACCTGCCCCACTCCCTTGGATCTACTCTCACTGTTCCCTCCCCTGGCAGCTCAGGGGCAGCCCTGGGTCTTCCTCCACATGACAACAGAATGCACCCTGGAGGCGGAAATAAGTCCAATGTAAGCCTTTGTCTTTCCATGTGATTGCTACCTCCATGGGTTCCCAAGACCCCAATTTTCCACAGTTTTTGCAACGTAGAGCTGGAAAGACAAGATAGACTTAACTGAGAATCTAGGGCTGCTTCCATGAAAAAGAAACAGGAAAACACCACTACAATGGTACATATTATTCCAGAGTCAGTAGGAAAAAGAATAAACTCCCTGGCATGTTCCCTTACACTCCAGTTTCCACTCTTGCCTCCTGTGCTGAGTTCCTCAGAAGGAGCCTTTTCTTCAGATGTTCATGAAGTGAATTGCTATACCACCCGCTCCAAACAAAACAAAACAACCCTCCCTTCCAAGCTCACATAGATGCCCTTCCAAGCAAAGGCTGCTTTAAGCCACATGGCCTCCTGCAGCATACCTTCCATAGCTGCCTTTTGAGCAGTGAGGGGAGAGCTGGGCCCACAGCCCTGCCTGCCTGCTTGCCCTGAGCAAATTTGAGATCAAGTTCACACATGTGCATGCACACATGCACACTCCTGTGCATCCACGCACATGAATAACCCACCCTCAAAATCAGATGATTCTCAAAGATAGTATGGCCTAAATCCACAGAAACCTGTTCTTAGCAGCAGTATCATCTGGTACCATTGTCCCGGCCATGATGTGTCCAGACACAGCTTCTCCTCTCATCTCTCTGTTTTTGATCCCATGGTCCTTTGACTGTAAGATGTGATGGTCTTGTAAAGTATCTTTCCCAGCAGAAAATCAACACTAAAGTTTTCCTTCTCCCAGGCCGGAACAAAATCTTCGCCTGGGTTCCACACTTTGCTCTGACCGGTTATTCCCATTTGAGATACAATCAAAGAAGGGAATGAAGTTCATTCTAATTATTTAAAAGGCATGTACATTGATCTATGGAAAAATTAAGTCACTTACCTAAAACGGTATGATACCTCCAATAGTGCCACTGTTTGAGATGCAAATCATCTGGCTACTTATCTACTTTTCTTTTCACTGAATTTGATGCATTCCATGACCTCAAGTATATGTATAATAGGCTCTTATTTTTAAAAATCATAAAAACAATTAAAAATAGAAAATAAGCATGGTTTTGTAGGCTAAAAATACCCTTAAGATATCCTTTCCTCCACTTTTTTTAAATTTTAAATTTTATTTATCTTGAGAGAGAGAGCATGAACAAGGAAGGGGCAGAGAAAGGGAGAGAGAGAATCCTAATCAGGTTCCAAGTTGTCAGCACAGAGCCCAGTGTGGGACTCAGACTCAAGAACTGTGAGATCATGACCTAAGCCGAAATCAAGAGTTGGAGGCTCAACCAACTGAGCCATCCAGACACCCCTCCTCCACTATTTTTTAATTTTTAAAAAATGTTTGTTCATTTTTGAAGGAGAGAGAGAGAGAGAGACAGAGCATGAGTGGTGGAGGGACAGAGAGGGAGACACAGAATCCGAAGCAGACCCTAGGCTCTGAGCTGTCAGCACAGAGCCTGACGTGGGACCTGAATCCACAAACTGTGAGATCATGACCCAAGCCGAAGTCGTATGATTAACTGACTGAGTCACCCAGGTGCCCCTCCTCCACTATTTTTAATCCTTGGCCTCATTGCCCAATTAGGAGAAATCGAGAAGAGACAGCTGCTGGTGCCTCAGTGGCTCCGTTTGTGAAATTGAGAAAATAGCACATTATAATTCCCATTTCCCACAGAAGTAAGGAGGCATAATAAGTTAATGCAGGAAAAGCACTTTGCACTCCCAGAGTACGTTTCACTAAGAATATCAAAGTATTACCATGCCCATTATTAATAAATAGGATTGGCCTGAGCATGGAGCCCCATGAGAACTCCATTGTTACTTCCCGGCATGTAGATTGGGTGCCATTCTCTATGAGCCTCTTCACTCTGCCTGCCAACAACCTGCTCATTAACCTACATAATAACACCATTTTGTACTTTTCCATTGCCTTTCATTTAGGGAATTCCAAATGCCCTGCTAGCACTATTAAATCAAGGATCGTTACACATAGGTAAGGTGTTACAAGTGCCATTAAACTTAGCAGGTGGGTGGATAGAGGGATCAGAGGAATAGGGAGGTAGGCGCAGGAAGTAGTCGTGACTTCCTGAGCCAGCCCCACTAAACGGGCTTTCCGCACCTGCCCCAGAAACTAATACCTCCTCGGCTGTGGTCTTCCCATCCTCCCTTCTTGAAAGCCCACTCTAAAGTGTAAGAAAATTGCAGTGGATTCACGGGCATGCTCTATTTTCGGCTACTTCCATAAAGAAATCAATTCAATTTGTCTGACAGTCTACTTTCCTGAAGCTCTGCTGGCAGAAGGTTTAACTTTATATCATCTTCCACAGCTCCCAAACAAAACAACCATTTTATTTCATCCTCAATGAAAGTAACTTCTATTTATCTTGGTGAGGCTCCCATGCTAGCTAATCTATAGTCACCTGTCGGATTGCCTTTGTTCTCAGCACCTTTTGGCTATTGCATCTTAGTGCGTGAGACTCTGAGTCTGTGACAGAGGAAGCATGCTGTCATTTTAATGAATGGAGTTCTCTTCCAGTGCCACTCTTCCCAACAACGGCCATTTCCATAGCCATCAAGATGTCAGATGTAAAATAAGACCAGTTGTAGCATGGCGTTGTGCAAAAGGCAATTCAGATTAGTATTGAATTGTGTGGCCGGAAGAACTTTGAAAGATCGCTTTTCTCGTCTCTACCTTTTTGAGATTTCCCTCTAATTGGAACAAAATTATCACCAATTACAACATAGCTTTTAAACCTCAAAGGATCGAAGCAAGTGGAAGGAAACGGAATGTATGAGGCGTTGTGTTAAGAAAATAGCTAAGCCTAGGCCTATTTCTCGCAGCACCTAGCTTTTGGCTGCCATCTCAAACCTTTAGAACTTGATCAGTGGATACAAATGAGCAGGAGCATAATGTAAGAACAAGGTGTTTGCACAGATTTGAGTTCAGAGCTGTGTGATCTGAAGAAAGTTACGTGGTATCCCCAAACCTTGTTGTACTCCTCTTCGAATTACAGATAATGAAAACAACCACCTCACAGTGTGGAAGTGGTAACTTGTGAAGGAAAATGTAAAGGTCTTTTGTATAGTCTAAAATTCTATGCAGATATTCATTGTTAATATTATGAGTTGGAACTAAACTTAATGACAAAGAAAATCCACAGTGAAAAAGAAGTAGTGCATCTGAAACACAGACAGAAAAGACATTTTGCCATCTACAGTTGTCTCTTGTCCATTATGATGACCCACTTCTTTTGGTAAAATTTGGGGTGAAAAAGTAGAAAATTGTCAAGAAAAGCACTAAGACCTCTAGGTGACTAATCAGGATTCTTTTCCTGGCACAGTGATTTAGAAGAGATTCCTGCAGTGCTTAGAAAATGTTTTAGTAACAGTAAAGGTGCATCCATGGCTTAATACCACTAGGATTAGCATTTGGCAATTTAGTAATGAGCTTTATGGAGTCCCTTTGGTTTTACAGAATCCCTAGCTTCACAATAACTTCACTTGGACAAATGACTTAACCTTTTTCTGCCTCAGTTTCTTCATGAATAAAACAATTTATACCCTTTCGTACCTTTACTGCATAATGTCATAAGAATCAAAAGCAATTATATGTGCGAGTATGCATAAATGCGCACTATAATTTAGGATCTCATTAAGGTTGAGTCTTGCTTTTTATGTGCTATCATTTTTAGGATACTTTTTTTCCTGCAGGGCGAAATAAAGATGGCTAGGGCTGATCCTAAGAGTGCTCCAAGGAGACGAAATTTCTAAGAGTAACAGGATGAAGTGAAATATGAAAAATGTCAGCTGACCACCAGGAATAAACAGATTCCTGGCAATAGCCATTATTAGACCGTGGAATTGCCTCTCTCAGGAAGTGGTAGAAACATTTACTGCTCAACTGGATAAAGTACTCTCAGGGGCCAGATGACCTGCCATTTCCTTCTACATTATCGATGAGTTTCTTCTAATAATAATAAAACGGCTGAAATTGGCTATAGTGCTCTAATCACTCAAGTATAGGTTTCTAGCTACATCATGATTATGTCTGGCCATGTTCTCAGATAAGTTATCTCTATTTGGCCTTGGTCTTGGCAACGTCTCCAGTCAATTTGCTGCTGGGTCTGCAACTGCAAAGGGCCACGCTAATGTCTACACTAGCGCTACCTGCATTTAACAAAGTTGAGTGGCTGTGTTTTTTAAACAGTGGTCTGGGTTCAAGCAGCTCAGACACACCATGAAAGTGTTAAGCTGTTTAAATGCTAATGCAGAGACCATGAAGAAATGGTACCTAACTGGGAGGCGTAGTTCCTCTGCTGAGTTAAGCATATGATTCAGCTTCTTCTATTTGTTCAATTGTAGTAAACATTTTTTCACGGACCTTTACAGGGTTTGCAAAAATGTCTCCTAAGCAAAAATAGAAACGTGCAGATTTCTTTTTGTAACGGTTTTCAAACATATACTTTTTGAATTGAAAATGCTTATGGAAGAATGGGGAACTTCTCACAAAACAAAACATATTTGCTATTTACAGATGTGTGTTATTTACTTGTTATTAAGTTAGTTTGTAAAAAGGTATATGTTAATATATACATCTATTATTCTTTTCTTGCTAAAACTAAATTTTGAGGCTGGGGTTTTGAAGACCTTAGTAATTTCCCCAAAGCTTGCTTCCTTCCTTCCTTCCTTCCTTCCTTCCTTCCTTCCTTCCTTCCTTCCTTCCTTCCTTCCTTCCTCTCTTGTATGAATACAATGTTTAGAATTCTAGCCCCTCTTTGACTTGCCAAAAAAAGGAGAAAATCTCACTTTCAGAATTACAAATAATTTTTTAAGAGTGACTATGTCTGTTTCAGTAAATCAAAACCTAAAATGATGACTCATGCAACAAAGGGGTAGTGACTGGCCTGGTGAAGGCTTCTATTCTGCTTCTACCTCACCTGTTCCTGGCAGCCAGTACTGCTGTCTGTTTTCCCACTACCACGTGACTCTTTGAAGCTGGGCCTGGCTTCATCCAGCCTGCTTTCTGGCTCTTAGCAGAGTGCCTGGCATGCAGTAGATGTTCAGTGATTGTCTGTAGTAATAAGCTCTGAGGGCCTTTCCAGTTATGTTGGTGCTGTTATTTTTTTAATAAATTTTTTTAATGTCTTATTTATTTCTGAGAGAGAGAGACAGCATGAGCAGGGGAGGGTCAGAAAGAGAAGGAGATACAGAATCTGAAACAGGCTCCAGGCTCTGAGCTGGATGTTAGCACAGAGCCCGCCATGGGGCTCGAACCCATGAATCGTGAGATCATGACCTGAGCCAAAGTCGGACACTTAACCGACTGAGCCACCCAGGCACCTTGTCTCTGTTATTTTTTTTTAAAAAACCACTCTAGGAAACTCTCTCAAAGAGACTTCTATAAAAAAATAGTGGGATGCCTGGGTGGCTCAAAGCCCAGAGCCTTCTTTGGATTCTATGTCTCCCTCTCTCCCTGCCCCTTCCCCACTTGTCACCCACTCACACACCTGTTGCCTCCCGCCCCCATCAAAAATAAGTAAACATTAAAAGATAGGGTATTTTTCCCCTAGAGAACTCTTTTGAATTGTGGTGTGAAACTTGTGGTCCTTCCTTCCCTTGTGACTTCAGATTTCATACATCTTTCTTTCCTCTTAATCTGAAGTACATTTTCCTATCTTGTATCATGGTCATAATTTCATTTAAGTTTATTGAATTTCTGCTTGTAATTTCTATTAGGTCCTACACTTTATAGACTACTGATAGCACAGAATTTTTAGACCCCATCTTTACATTATAATTTGCAGTTAAAGTGCTTTTTATTTGCATGTTATCCAGGAAGTCACTCAGACTGTTTGAAGTGGAAGCATAGGTATTATAACCTATATTTTATAGATGAGGAAACTAAGGTTCTGAGATGTGCAGTGAATTGACTGAAGTTGCATAGTGAATTAGTGACAGATTTGAGATATAAACACAATATTCTGACTGCAAATCTGTTTCTGTGATACCACAGTTGCTGTAAGCAGCTGCTGACTTTTCGGTGTTATTTACAGTATTTCTACCTACGCCATCAACGTGCCAACATCTAGATGGCAGAAAACTCACCATCTCTTGATGGTCTTTCCATCTTGGACTGCTCTTGACTAGAAAGTTCCCCAGCTCAAAATCTGTGAAATTAATTTCCAGTCAACAAATTAATTCAAGAATGTTATTGAAGACCTACCAGATGCTGGAGCTACTCTCTCTGTCATTGGATCCAATCCAGACATCAGGAGAGCCTAAGATGGTCAGTTGGCTTAAATCTAGGAGCTGCAATAGCTGTAGTCTCTGGACAGTGAAACAAAACAAAGCAAAGCAAAGCAAAACAAAACAAAACAGGAAAACAAAGCAAGATGAGACTAGGGCATAGATGTGTCCAAAGAAAGAGAAGATGGAGGAGAGAATGGGACGGACAACCAGACAGAGACAGAAGGGAAATGAACTCAAGTACAGTGAGGACCAGTGGGATGATGTGATGGGGACGCAGAGAAGCCTCAGATGGATGCAGAAAAACCAGGAGGAGAGGAGGGGTCAGAGTCCACTTTTGCACCAGCGCCAAAAGCAAATCACTAGAACAGGATCTGCAGGTGCAAAAGTGTATAATCAAAAGATGCACCACAGCTTAAGCACATCAATTAATTGGGAGTCACTTTTGTTGTTGTTATGGTGACCAAGTCTAAAATGGAGTTATCCACAATTCCGCTTGCTGTTTTCTGTGTCTGGACATGAAATCTACTTGTCCCCAGGCCTTCCAGCCTCTGTGCACAATGACGCACATCCTAGTGGAGCCCACATATAGCCATCGAATTTCCATGGAGCCTTCCCAGGGGGACGGAGCATGTTTGCTCTGGAGCAGATCTGTGCCTGTTCTATTGATCCATCTCATAGACTCTGCAGCATGTTACCATGTTGCCCTTGTGGCCACAGCCATTTTCTGCTAGTGGTTGACTGGGACATCAGAGCAGCAAATCCCAAACTGTACTGTGAAGGCCACATTTGGAGAAGATGGAAAAGAAGGGCCTTTTATCCCACTTTATCACCGGGGCCCCAGAGCATACTGCTCGTGTTGGAACATTATACAGCTTTCCCTCACATGACTCATTCAAACCAAACCCTTTTCTTTGGAGGTACTCCGAACCGCTTCATCCGGAAAGGGGGACACACACACCATGCCATATCCTCACCATACATCTCTTATTTCCACTGAGTATGTTCATTTATTCCTCTATTGAAAGCTCCAGTATATATTAATTTGTGCAACTTTATTTCTGGTCATCAGAAATAGCAAGACTGGATTCCAGAGTGAGCTCAGTGGGTCCAGGATTCCCTGCTGAAAAACATTGAAGGTCAAGTAATATCCCTTGCAGCCTAACTACATGTAGGAAGGGTTTGACCTGTAGTGACCATTCTGTGAAGCCGATATTGATCCTGCTCCCAACAGAAGTTCATATATTGTATGTGGAGAGTCATCTTGAAAACAGTAAGAGGAATGCTTTCTATAGAGAAAATACGTTCTTAAACTCAAAGAAATATCTTAGTGTAACCATGCAAGATAAGGTTTTGCATAAAGGGTTAGCTTTATGATTTCTAATCTTCTTTTATGAACGAATAGCCTGGGAACTTTAGGTCACACTTGTGTCTAAGGATTTGAAATATTTTAATCCAAAGAGAAAAGCTTTCAGGAAGAGTTTAGGTGCCAGGGAATTTTTTTTCTGTAGCTCTCAAGAATAGGGCAAAGGAAGGTTAGCATAGTCCAGGAGATGGGCTCCATTAAAATCTTATTAACATGCTTTGAAGTTACAGTAGCACCATGTCCAGAGTATTTTCTCAGCCCAATGTCTGCCCCAGCTAGGATACTTGACGACAAGTAGTAGAAGCAGCCCTGAACTTGGCACTTGCTCAGTCCTGAATTCAGCCCAACTAGTAATTTGACCTGTGAGAAGCCATTGTTATTATTCTGACTTTCAGTATCTTTACATGTACATAAAGGAGTTAGAAGTGAGGATCTGTAAGCCTGGCCCTGTCAGCGTCTCTGCGGAATTTGCTACACTACTTTCATTGGTAAGAGACCCAAAGACCATGGGGTATTTCAAAACAAAGCCAAACTGGAAACAGATGATGAGCCCGAGTTACTCAGACCTCAGTTTCCATCTGTGGTGCAGACAAATATAGACAAATGAACAGCTTAAACGGATAAGTGCTAAAAATACTTGGATGCTTTATAAAATACTAATTATTAAAAGCACTAATCAGTACATTGGAGAAGTTATCTCTGAGATCATGGTATTATTTTCTCCAATCACAGTGCTCCCTTGCCAGCTATTTAAAAAACGGATTGTTCTAGTTTCTTGGCTGCCTTTGCTTTTCATTCAAAGTAGCAAAGTTGGTAAACATATGAAATGGAAATGATTACTAATCCAGGTTAAGAGTATGTTCAGATGAATAAAATTTAACTTGAGAAATGATTTAAAGGAGGAAAAAAATATCAAGGCTAAACACAGCCAACATCCAGTAGGAGTAAATTCATTTTCAAAACAAGATTAGCCCCCTTAGGGAGAGAGTAAAATTAATAAAACAGTTTTAATTAGTGGATCTCCTACTCTGCCAGATTCTGTGATACACACATACAAATATGTATATGTATGTTTGTCTGAGAGTGTGTTTGTGTTTATACACATGTGTATATGTATAGGAATACATAGTGATTTTGAATATTATGGCCTTAACTCCTATGTGTTAAGATCACATAGGAGTGATCTTCCTATTTTTCAGTTAAGGAAACTGAAATTCAGAAGTGATTCACCTGCTGCCCCTCAGCTAGTAAATTAAGAATCTTAGAATTGAAAGTGGGTGCCTTGTCCTAAAGAAAATTGTTTTCACATTATACCCTATTTTCTTAAGTGAGGGCCTTCTTGTAACATCCTGAGGGCTTGCTGTGTAGAAACTATTAAATTTAGCTTAAATAAGTTACCCAAGTTATTTAACATTTTGAGCTTTGATTTCTTTATCTGTAAAAGAGGGGGACTAAAAATATCTGTCTTAGAGGACTGCTGCCTGGCTTAAAAGAGATACAGTCAATGAAAATGTATACCAAAATTCCTGGCAGTTCACCAGCTCATGTGATTTATCAGTGACACTTTCTCCAACCCACTTTGGACTTGGACTTTTGTGTCAGGTTAGGGAAAACGATTCTCTTATTATCTGCAAGAAGTGAGAAGATACGTAATTGAATGCCTCCTATTATGTTAAAACTTTGTGATGAGTCAACGTTCAGAGTTGGTCAATGTGATGACTGACTGTAGAATCTTGTGTGGAGGATCATGAGAGGGAAATACTAAGTTCAGTCACTCGCACCGTTGGCCTTCTGGCGTCCCTAAGAGTTCAAACTGAGTTTTTGTTAAAATTAACTCTGGGATACTAAAAATAACCTTACTCTTTGCCTTGCCTACTGCGTCGATCCTTCTAGGCAATTTTCCTCCAAGGGATTTG
The DNA here is from genome assembly GCF_003009895.1 of Hyaena hyaena. NCBI lineage: Eukaryota > Metazoa > Chordata > Mammalia > Carnivora > Hyaenidae > Hyaena > Hyaena hyaena. The sequence goes on from NW_024080938.1 coordinate 740,709, forward strand.
ACAGGAAAGCTTTCCACATGTCATACTCACCTTGAAGCTGGACACAATAGATTGCGGTTTCCTTTTCCATGCATCTTGTCTCAATCCAGGCCTTCAGGGGACAGGCCTAGTACATTATCCAGTGTACAAGGGCAGGTAATTTAATAAGGTTATCATATTTTGCCTCTATAAAATGACTCAAGAACACCTTTTTTAAAAAGTCATGTCAAATGGTGTTCCATTTAAAAATCAGTTCCCGAATCAGCAAGTGGGATAGGGATCAGTGGATAGTTGGTATAACTCAGGTTTTGAGGAGAGAACTGGATTTACAGGCCAGGTTCAGGAATGTGAGGAATCTTTGGCTGTCCCTAGGTTATCAAGGCCTCTGAATTAGAATGACATCAATTAGACAATGCCAGCAAAGTCCCTTCAACTTCCATACATTAAGCATTTTAGAAATATTTACTTACATGATTATATTTTGAATCCCCTAAACTGCTTTGCATATGCGAAATTCAGACTTTTCTGAATTAATGCAGTCCCTTTCAAGGGATCTTATGAAGTACTGTCTGGCAACCCATGGCCTATTTTCCTTCTGTCTTTGTATAGTGTGTTTTTTTGGAATAATTATTTTAATGTTTATTGCAATTTTCTTCTATCTCTTTAATGAATGGAAAGCAAAAAAAAAAAAAAATGAAAGGGTTGGCATCAGAGTTAGGAGGCTGGTACATATTTATGTATAGCAGAGCTCATAGGGTAGTTGAGAGAATAAGGGAAATGAATCATTTATAGTTTTAAGAACACATGAAAACACTGGAAATGTCAAGAATTGTCTCTGAAATGTAAAGTGTAATTAGAAAAATGATAATATTTTTGTGGTTTTCTCTTATAATCAGGTTTTACAAAATGTTAGCCTGTTTCTGACCTTTAACATTAGAATTTCATGAGGGCATTCCAGAAGGCTCTGTCTGGCAAAGTAGGGTGTTATTTGTAATTGTCAAACTCCTGCTACTTTGGCTGCAGCCTGGTTCTTCTGCAGGACACAGATGTCACTGTGGGAGCGTTCTTGGACAGAAAAGATATCTCTCATTACTGAAGGCCACACGTTTCCTCATTATGGAAGAATGCGTTTCAGGATGTAAAAATCTAATGTACACAGCTGTATATGGTTTGGGACCCAGTTAACTTAGAAATTGATTCTCTTCCTCTGCACAGTCCAGATGATTGAAATAAGTTGAATGTTTTCTTCCAATACAATTGCCTACATTTGAGGCATCATGACCTAAAATTTTCCCCTGAGAAGTCATATCTCTGAAAATTTGTTACCTTTAGTCCTTAATGTTTGCTGCACAGGCACAAGGAGAAACCCAGCATGGCATACACAGTATACTTATTATTTTTTGACTCTGTCTAGGTATTTCCCCTTCCTATACTGCTTTCAATCTGCCTTCCCTCAAAGTGACATGCACTAACATTCACCACTATCATCAACATCATCATCGTCATCATCATCGTCATCATCACTATTATTTTAAATTGCAAGAATTTCAGTTGCTTTGTTTAATGTTTTTTTTGTTTCTATTGTGGTTCTAAACAAATTTTGAAATGAAATGAAGAGAGTAAATATTCGTATTTCAGAGAGAAATTCAACCCATTTGATGAAAAAAGAAACATATTTAATATTGAAATTAACCAAATTCAAGTATCCTTGGCTCAGAGAATGAAGAGGGTATAGAATGCCCTCTTTTGATTTCCAAGTATATACATTAACAGTGATACTTATATTCTTTAACATTCCTCTGCTGCATAGTCCCACGACTAAAGACATTTATATTTGTTTATGAAATACTCTTTATGACCCATTGAGTTAGGTTTGAAAAAGTGCTTTCAGACTTAATAACAATAATGTACACTGATAGAATATTATATTTAAAAACATCTGTGTAAGTATTTCTTCAGTTAATATGAGAAGAATCCATAACCCCATATTGTCTATAAGATGTTGAGACACTGAAAGGCTAAATGAAGCTGGCAGAATCAGGACTTGGATTAGATTGCCCACACCAGAGGCAATATCCTTCCTGTTTTTGTAAAAGAAAGGCCCTGTAGGAAATCCTTCTGGGTGGTGGCGTCACCAGCCTTAAGGGAAGGCTCACAACAACTCCCTCATGGGTCCCTTGTGTTGCCCTTCCCTATTTCCCCGCAGTATTTAGCAATGAACCATCATTTTCAAGGACACCTGTGCTTCCTTTTATGCAGAACAAGGAAGGGATGCCTGAGGAGGCTGCATGCACCTGCAGTGAGATGGAAGGGGGCCATGCAGATGTTTTAAGGGAGAAGGCCCAGGGGCTGGGACCACTGTAAAAGAGAAGGAAACCTGGGAACCCTGCCTGAGCTGGGAGAAGCAATCAGAGTAGACAGAGAAGAGCTGCAGTGTGGCATTTTGGTGAGGAGCTCAGAGGCTGAGTGTTGTACGGTATAAGTTGTGGATCTGAGTTGTCTTTGTGTGTCTAGCACTGCACGTAGTACCCAGAGAACTAGGTCACACGATCTCTTCCTTCGTAGCTCCCGTAAGTGAGGGCCTGTTTGCATACATGTATATTGTATCCATAAGGACACCTGCAAGTCCTCCCCAACCCTGCCTCCCTGCAAATACCCCACCCTGTCCCCTAAGGAGGACTGAGCTGTCTTCATCTTGTGGGGTCCCATGCACACCAACCTTGTCTTCTCAGGGGCTTAGATTAGCAATTATCACACTTTTTGGTTGCAGGACTCCTTTACATCTTTAAGGTGATTGAAGATCCCAAAGAGCTTTTGTTCTTATAGGTTATGTCAATACTTTCATGTTAGAAAACTGAGAAAAAGTTAATGATTCAGTCATTATAATTAATAATAAAAGCCCAGTACATGTTAATACATTTTCCCTCAGTAAATATATTTCCCTCCAATAAAGTAATAAAAGTGACATTAAAATTTTGGAGATCTTTTAGCAAACAGCTACATTCTTACACGTCCTTCTACTTTCAAATGTCGCAAGATATCATTTTCTTTGAAGTGCATAAAGAAAACATGGCTTTATAAAGATTATACTTGGAAAAGTAAGGAGTATTTTAATAAACTTTTAAGGTAGTTGTGAGTTTTCTTCTTTGATAGTCTACCAAAACTCAGCAAGTGACAATTTCTGGAAGAGTAATTGCAATTTGCAATCTGAAACCATATCAACTAAGTTGTTTTACTCTGTTCCATTAAAATCTGCTGATCACTATACCGTCTTTACAATTTCCTGTGAGTCTATAAGTACTTCAGAATAAATGGTTTTATAAAGTGAGTGAAGAATTTGAATACATATTTGTCAGAATGGCTAAAATCAACAACACAAGAAACAACAGGCATTGGCAAGGATGTGGAGAAAAAGAAACCCTCATGCTGTTGATGGGAATGCAAATTGGTGCAGCTACTGTGGAAAAGAGTATGGAGGCTCCTCAAAAAGTTAAAAATAGGACCAACCTAAGATTCAGCATTTGCACTACTTGGTATTTCCCAAAGAAAACAAAAACACATTAAAAAGGGTACATGCACCCCTATGTTTAGAGTAACATTATTTACAATAGCCAAGATATAGAAGTGTCCATCATATAATAGAATATTATACAGCCATGAAAAAGAATGAAATCTTGCTATTTGCAATGTCATGGACAGAGCTAGAGAGTATAACGCTAAGTGAAATAAGTCAGTCAGAGAAAGACAAATACCATATGATTTCACTCATATGTGGAATTTAAGAAACAAATGAAAAAGAAAAAGAGAAACAGAGAGAGAGAGAGAGAGCAAGAAACAGACTCTTAACTCTAGACAACAAACTGATAATTACCATATAGGATGTGGGTGGGGAATTGGGTTAGGTGGTAGGGATTAAGCAGTGCACTTGTCATGAGCCCTGGGTAATACATGGAAATGTTGAATCATTATATTGTACACTTGAAACTAATATAACACTCTATGTTAACTAACTGGAAGTAAAATAAAACTTTAAAAAATAATTGAATAGACTTTTCTCAATAGCAGATATACAAATGGTGAATAAACACATGAAAAAAGTTCAACATCATTATTCATGAGGGAAATGTAAATCAAAACATGTGAGAAAGTACTTTTCAAATCCACTGTGATAGTTATGATAATTTGAATAAGAGCAAGGGTTGGGGATGGTGTGGAGAAATTGGAACCCTCATATATTGCTGGTAGGAAGTTAAAATGGCACAGTCAACCTAGCTATTTATCAAAACATTAATCCCAGAGTTACCATATGACTAGCAGGTGTTTTGTTTTGGGTTTGGTTTTTTTTTTGAAGTACTTATTTATTTTCAAAGAGATAGAGACAGCATGAGTAGGAGAGGAGCAGGGAGAGGGGGACAGAGAATCCCAAGCAGGCTCTGTACGGTCAGCATAGAGCCCAATGTGGGACTTGAACTCACAAAACCATGAGATCATGCCCTCAGCCAAAACCAAGAGTTGGACGCTTAACCGACTGAGCCATCCAGGTGCCCTATGACCAGCAGTTCTAGAACTGTGTATCACTCTAGAGAAATGGAACCTTATGTCTATACAAAGTTGTATATGCAAATGTTCATAGCAGCATTATTCACAATAGCACCTAAGTGTCCATCACCGAGTGAATGGATAAACAAAATCTGGTCTATCTATGTAATGGAATATTGTTTGACAGTGGAAAGGGATGATGTACTGATACATGCTACAATATGTATGAACCTTGAAAATATTCTGAGTGAAAGAAACCAATTACCAAGGAATCCATACTTTGTAATTCTATTTATATGAGCAATCCAGAGAAGGCAGCTCTATAGAGAAATAAAGTAGACTAGTGGCTGCTTAGCACTGGGGGTGGAATGGAGAGCTACTGTAAAAGAAAGGAGTTCATTTTGGGATGATAAGAATGTTCTAAAATTGGGTTCTGGTGCTAAGTGCACAATTCTGCGCATATATTTAAATGCATTGAAATGTATACTTAAAAGAGGTGAATTTTATGATATGTAAAATAAAACATATTCCAATTTTTATTTTTATTTAAAAATTTTTTGAGTACAGTTGACACACAATGTTACATTATTTCAGGTATACAACATAGTGACTCATCTCTATATATTATGTTATGCTCATTGCAAGTATACAAGTATAGCTACCCTTGGTCACCATGTCACCTAAGACAAGCTAAACAAACAAAAGCAAAAATTAACTGTTGGGACTACACCAAAATAAAAAGCTTTTTTTACAGTGAAGGAAACCATCAACTAAACTAAAAGGCAACCTATTGAATGGAAGAAGGTATTTGTAAATGATACATCCAATAAGGGTTAATATTCAAAGTATGTAAATTTTATCCCATCATCCACTGGTCTTTCTCCCATTTGGACATTTTGCCATGCCCAAGTTGGTAAAAACCACATAATCATATGGAACAGAGTAAATACAGATCTTCCAAGTGTGGACACATCTCTTTACACAAATTAAAAAAAAAAAAAAAGACATTTGTTAGTAACACCAACCTCATCTGAAAAGTGTTTAACTACTTGAAAGTTGTCAAAGTCATGGTGACAAATTCAAGTTTTCCAAAATTCTTATTTTCCCCATGAAAGTTCAAATTGTACCATTGGCAATAAATACTACTAATTGTTTTCCTTGATGTGACACTTCATTTTTGGGAAAATACCAGTGAGATACCAATTCTGAATACCCAGGGTTTGTCTGCATTCATTCAAGGAAAAATAGTGCGTCTTGAAAAATGCAGCTAGTGTAACTCATAATTCAAGTGATCACAACATTGTTTTTCTCTTGCTGGAATTTTTTGGGGAGTAAGGGCCAGAGAACAAGTATTTTAGGCTTTGAGAGCGATAGGTCAGGCCAGATGTGAACCCAGACCAGAGCTTGCCAACCCCTACTTCTGCATATTACCATTCTTTGGTATGAAGAAATGCTGTTTTATGCTTCCTATTTTGTCACACAGTGTTAAAAATATGTACAGTCAGGGTCAAGATTTATATTAAAAGTATCAACTTTCTTTGCTTTATCAAGGACATTCTTAAGTGAAACCAGCACCCTTTCATCCATCTTCCCTTTCTTTTTTTTTCTTACTTTGTCTCTCTCTCTCTCTCTCATTCTCTCCTTCTTTCCCTCCTTCCCTCTCTCCTTCCTTTCTTCCTTCCATACAGGCATGGTGGTAAAGCGTGCAATGCCAACCAGTACACTTTGGTTATCACTGCTTTAATTCACACAAGACACACAAGTTTTACACTCACCCCCACCGCTTTTGCAACTTTGTTGCAAGTGCTAACACAATGAAGAAGGCAAATAATGTTATAAAATTATTCTGAGAAGAAATTTGACCTCACAGACCCTCTGAAAAATCTCAGGGACCTCCAGGGCTTTGCAGACCATGCTAAACTGATAGTCTAGATGTCTTTTTATATCCTTCCTTCCCATCATGTTCTCAAGGGTGAAAGAATATCACATGAAAATAACTCCGAGAATTTAGTTGACTTTAGCTGAGAAATGGTCTAGTTGGGTATTCTTAGGAAATCTACTTTAACTTCCTGAATCTCAATTTTCTCACCCATTGAATGGGGGAAATAATAGGAGACACTCATTTTTTTTAAGTAAAGAGATTTTAAGTAAAATACTCAGCAGAGTGACAGGGATAGTAACTAGTTTGTTGTCAATTGTATTCTTTTCTTTCCACATTATGAATTAGTTTCCTGTGTGCTGTTAATTATGTGTATAAAGAAATAATCAGAGTCAAAGTTAACACTCTTGCTGGTGTGAAGGGAAAGCAGGGGAAATCTATTTGGTTGTAGCCTATTTCATACAGGATCCACCAACGGAGCCTCTTAGGGATGGCAGCCCCACTTGGAGGCTTGGAGTTCTTTGTCAATTTTAAGCTCCTAATAACCTGTGACATATACATAGGTTTACAAAGGAAACTGATTGTATTTGTGTTATCAAATATTTTAAAATGTGAGGTTGCATGTGTCTTACGATTAATGCATTAAATAAAGTCTAACAGCGAGTCCAACATAAATTTGAAAAAGTGTTGAGTGAAACAGGATATTGGCAACAAATATAATGTAATATGAAAACAAATGTGATTTCTACAGTGATAAAGCTACAGGTACTGCTAACACTACTGTGATAAGTTCTCTATATTCATAAATGCATTGCAATTAGAGGGCAGTGGAAATAAAGTTGTAAGTGTCCTTACCACTAAATTTGATAGATCTCCTTGAATTTTATTCACAGACCCCTCAGGGGTGTCACACACCCTAGGTTAATAACCTCTACTCTATGTTATCTCCTTTGGCATTCTTGTTTGCCTATCTTTAGAAAGTATGTAAAAGGCAAGGAGGAAATGTAGGAAAATTGTCAATTGTCTAATGAATTTGGGAGCAGAGGCATCTAGCCAGGTCTGGTGTTTTTTTTACCTGGATCATGATTATTTGTATGCAGAGTCTATTTGCTGAATGATTCCTCATCTCCCATATAAATTTAAGCTCAGTTGACCAAGGTTTAGGAGATAGGAAAGCTGCAATATGCTTAATTACAATTTACAAAGTTACAAATACAAGCCTTTTCTGACTCTTCAAAGAGTAACTTCTCACTCTGTGGGTAGTTTCTGCTCCAATCATGGATTGAATTATACAAACTATACACATGAGCGATTTTAAATCTGAACTGAAATGTAAACACACACACACACACACACACACACACACACACACACACACACACACACACTTTCCACAGTGTAGAATCATAAGATAGACAAATTGTTTAACTTCCAACACCCTGTCTGGCCCTAATTGATTCTTCTTACCCAACTGTGCATTTTAACGTGTTCCAAGTTGGAGAAATCTACCAGCACTAATTCGATGCTGCAACTGTTTATGAGCCTTTTAATGGGCAAAGGGGGATTGATCTAATTTCTCAAGATGTCTGGGGACTATGTTAAGTGGCACCTGATTGGTGTACTGGGATGAGGTAAGAACAGTCATCCATAACCATTGGGGTAAGAAGGGCTTATTTTCATTCCACGAGAAGCAAATCCTGACAGAAAGGGGAGTTTTCCTGTAGGGATTTGAGACTTTATTAATGAGGATGCCTCTTTGGAGGATTATTTCAGTGAGAGGAAGGGCTAAATACAAGATTTTAGATGAAATGCACACAATCCAGCTTGAACTTTCTAGTTGGGACAGAACAAATGTGTCCTCCTTATCTGCACTTAAGATTTAAGATTAAACTGTTTAGGGAAATCGTTAATATATAAGGTTAAACTTGTTAAGATGGACTGGAGCTGGTTAATTTTCTTGCTCAAGTGAACACACAAATAACTGCAGAGATCCGTGAAGCACGTTTATATCATTCAGATTAAATCTTAGGCTGATACGGAATTCATCTCCAGATCATGTTTTCAGCCTCATTTGCACCTTACAATACAACACCCACTTCAGCCACCCTACCTTTCTTGCTGGTCCTGGAACAAGCCTGCTTGGTACCACTTACGGGTTATGCATTTACTTGGTGCTTGCTTATCCCTCTGCTGAGAACACTCTTCCTTAAGATATTAGCATGGCTGCATCTGACCTCAGTCAGGTTTCTGCACACACATTATTTCCTCACAAAGGACTCTTCTGATATATAGCATAATAAGCATCTTACCAATCCTGGCCCTCTCTGTTCCTCTTGATTTTGCCCGATAGCACTTAGCAGTGTTTGGCACATTGCATAGTTGTGTTTATTTGTTGATGGCCAGCCACCCTCCTCTAGAAGATAGGCTTCATGAAGGCAAAAGCTCCTATGTGAGCCATTGCTATATCTTCCATGCCTAGAAGAGTCCCATGACCTATGGTGAGTGCTCAGTAAATACATGTTGAATAAATAGGTGAATCACAGATGGTTGGTTTCTTCATAAGATAGGACCAAATCACGTTAAACCTTACTCTTGAATTCCTAAGATCTTCTAACCAATGGTGTGACTGAGAAAATTACTTAACATCTCTCAATGTCAGCTTCCTTGTGTATAAAATGGAGACAAGTAGTGTTTATACTTTGATATTGATAAGACAGTGCAAGTAAGAGGGCATTGCAAACTGTTTAGCAACACGCAAACTAAATTTTACTTATTTATTTATTTATTTAAAAAATTTTTTAATGTTTTCTTTATTTCTGAGAGAGAGACAGCATGAGCAGGGGAGGGTCAGAGAGAGAGGGGGACATAGAATCTGAAACAAGCTCCAGGCTCTGAGCCAGCTGTCAGCACAGAGCCCGACGCGGGGTTCGAACCCACGAACCGTGAGATCATGACCTGAGCCGAAGTTGGACGCTTAACTGACTGAGCCACCCAGGCGCCCCTACAAACTATATTTTAGTAAACAAGAACCAAAGTCCAGAAAGTTCTGGGCCTATCTGATTTTAGCTTCTTCCTGTTGGGGTTCCATTGAGCAGTATCAGTTGCCCAGTGCTACGATTGTGTGTGAGAACAAGACAAGAACAGAGGAACTGGGGCTAATCATTACTTTCAATAACTCTGCCCAGCAACAGATCTGCTTCACATTTGGAGAAAACATTAGAAAAATTTTGTTGTCATGACCCAACTTGGTTTTCATAATTGCACTGTAAAAAGGAAAGAGGTGCCATTATTACTATTTCACAATAGGAAATGGAACGCAGAGAAGTTAAGATATTTGCCCAGATCACACAGCTTGATAAGGTGCAGAATAAGGACAAGAATTCTGGTTTTCTAATTCAATTCCAGTATTTAATTTACTGTTTCTTATTACCTGGAATCAGGAAAGGACTTATGTCGGGGTTGTTAGTGTATCATCTTTATGAAACTCAATGGTCTGTCCAGATCTGGTCCAGTCACAAATTCCTGGTCTTCTGGTCCTCACAAAAATCATACATTGAGGAAATGCTTATAACTCTCACATCATCTCCTCAGAGACAGCCCTGTCAGAGCACAAGCACACACAGCGATTTCAAGACTGAAGGGATATGTCAGGTATTCCTTGCACACACACAGAGCAGAGAATATCAAATGATGAGCTTGCTTGGAAGGTCTTAAGGGATGACTTTGCTATTTTCCAAGGCGACTGGAAAGGTGTGTGAATATATAATATGCCACAATGGAAACCATCACCTGTCACCTTTGCAGAACGGTATAAATCGTGTTTACGACAGGGAGGATATTCCTTAAAGGTGGCATCATACTTTAGAATAGCAGTATCATTTGTTACAGAAATGTGAACAAGCTCTCGTGGAATACCCAGAACCAGTGTTTTCCTATGAAAGACATAAGCTTACATGGGAATATTTATAAACTTTCCCCCAATTTCCTACTGTCAACTTATAAAATTTAATCATCATGATCCCCACAGATCCAGGTAATGGTGATTTAGTGCTGCATGCTTATACATTTTACTTCCTAATACAGTGAGTGTTTGATCAACACCACTGCCGGGCAGTCTGACTTGTTTCTTGATGCACCCGCATTGAGACTGAGGGAGGCGGGAAGGCTCCTCATTCTGGCTGAGTGATATCCCTGACTACTACAGAACTCTTCCTGACTGATTGGGGAGCTGCAAGTTGAAGCATCTGGTGCTTATGTACAAAACAAACATAAATAAGAAATCATGTACAGATGTGACTCTAACAAATCCCCAGCAACAAGAAAAGAAGTAGCATCAACAAATGAAAGGAGAAAAATCAATACTAAAAGAAGAGAAGAAAAGAAATAGAATTCTCCAAAGACTATACTTCAGAAGTTTAATTTCAAGCTCAAATACCTGACCGAAAAATAGTATTTTTAGTGGTATTTGAGATTCTTGAAAAAGAGTTATGAGGACCAAATTATACATTCCCTATTACACTTTGCTGTCTCCCTCTAGGGATTAGGAGAGATGCATACCCAGAACAATGGATGCATATAGAAGAAAAATTAGGTATTACAGATTACTGACACCAACATTTTGTATTATCCAAAGAAGACAGGCCCCATACATTCTATTAGGTCCAAGTTAAGAAACGTGAGGTGGATTATTTTAGCTGTTTAATGCTAATTACAATGTACAAGTTAGCACAATTCGGGAATCTTACTCCAAGAACATTGGTAATATATATTGACAGGAAGATATTCCTCTTATTCTAATGTAATGTGTATACATTTGACTAGAAAAAGAAACATTTAATTTATAAATAAAATATTTAACAATAATGAGGAGTCAGATTGCTTGCTGGTTCAGAAGTATCCTGTGTTTGACCATGAGAAAATACCAATACACCTCTGTCACCATGGGTCCATGACCTCTGTAGAGTTTTCCCTGGGGTTCTGAGAGACAGGCTAGGCCAAACTCTTCAAGATGGATCACAATACCTGTCTCCCATTAAGAAAGGTATCATCTCATGCTTTTATTGGCATTGGGGGAACACATTTATATGTTCTATGTACCGTTTTCTTGGGCCTTATACTACTGTTAGAAAAAGTAAACTATGTGGATCTCAAGGGATAGAATTAGGGTCAATGCAGGGAAGCTACATGAATAGCTTAAATAATACTTAAGACACACAGAGCTGTCCCAAGTAAGAGTGGTATACGTGGTAAGTTTTCTGTCACTAGAGGTTTTCAAAATAGAGGAGAAGGAACTTTGAAAGCCTTGCTTCTGTAACTCTCGCATTTAACACAGTACCTGGCACATGGTAACTTCTCCACAATCGATTATTGCCTGATGACTACGTGACCATTTAGCAGGTTAAGGGAGGATGCTGTGCCATTGAACTAGATCAATGCTAAGGCTCATGTCAGCCAAAGGTTGTATAGTTTACCTTTTTTGGTTTTGGCCCTGTGCGAATGGTGTGGTACTATAAAGTCATCTCTTAGACTTGTTCTATTTTGTGAGTATTTGAGAGATTTTTTAAAAAGCGTGTTTTCCTCCTAATGTCTATGAACAAGCAAATCTTTTTTTGAGATTTTTGAGAGAGAAGTAAAAATATTTTATGCTATCTAGCTAAAAGAATTTTTTTCCAAACACTTTTGATTTTATCTCCTTATTGCCAACTCAGTTGACTAGTAAACCTCAGGAACCATTTTAATATTAGTGTTTTCAGGCTGAAATGAGAAAGTCTTGGAGAACCATCCACGTGTGGGCGTTTGTCTTTTGCAGCTGGTTACTTTTTGTGGGGCAACATCTTAGTCCATTGAGACAATGGAACCCTTGGCTGTAAATCTTGCACTCTCAGACACTATTTCCAAGAGGCTCAGTGAAACCCTGCAAAGCAAAATCTGATCAACAGTAGTGAAAAGATACTATAAATGAATTTGCCCTTAAGTGTTATTACGCTTAATGGAAATGTGTTTGCCCTTTACTTTAATTAACTTTTAATTTCCATGATACTGTGAAGGAGTGATGATGACAATGTTATTCTAAAGCATGATATAGGAGAGGTCAAAGTTAAGCACCCATATTGAGCCAGGTAACTTGGTTCAGCCCAGTCTCCAGTGCTGTGTCACAGCCGGTCATGTGAAAGAACTCTTCATCACCTGGAAGACTGAACAGGGAGTGGAGTATATGAACTTATATGCATCACTAGGTCTAGAAAAAATAGTAAGGCAGAGAGGAGGAGGGGGAGAGAGAGAGGTGGGGAAGGAGAGGAAGGAAGGAGGAGGGGGCTTTCAATTTGTGTACAAATGACATATAGAGGAATCTATATGGAGTAGAATATAAGAAGTTTCCAGAAGGTTCTTTTGGATGTGAATGGACAGCAATCTGGGAGGTAGGACCTAGAGAGAGAATGTAGGGCCCCACTAGGGAACATCAATATTATCCACCTACTGAAGCCACTTGCTCTTGGAGACTCAGAGAGCATTTGAGGATGTGTAGGGTAATCCCTACCTAAGTCTATTTGTAGCCTGTCTTCAGTGCAGTTACAATGCCCTATATAGCATTCTACACATTTTTAAAGGATATTTGAGTTTGAGATGTGACGTTTTGCCCCATATTTTCCCCATATTTGCTTTTCTTAAGCTATTGTTAAGAGGAATTTGCCTTCATCAGTTATAAATAACTGAGGTGGCCCAAGTACATAGTGACAATGAAAGGTTATTCTACTTGCAGAAACTCAAGGACTACATTTATTAGGAGGAAAACAATTACAAATGAATTTAGCATGAGTACTGATGACTAAAAGAAAACCACCAGGAATCATGCCAAGTAATGATTTTAGATTCAAGTTACAATGACCTACTTTGTGGTTTCTCAGCAATGATTTTTGTAGAGCTTCTGCGCATGCCTTGGTCCTTCACCACTAGCAAAGGAGTTGGAGAGGTATGTGGAAGTGAGTATGTGTTTGTTATCTACGCAGGTATGTCTTTTTTCTTTAAGTTTACTTATTTCGAGAGAGAGAGGGCATGAGTGGAGGAGAGACAGACAGAAAGGAAGAGAGAGAATCCCAAGCAGACTCCACGTTCATCTCAGAGTCTGACTTGGGGCTTGAACTCACAACTGTGAGATCATGACTTAAGCTGAAATCAAGGATCAGATGCTTAACTGAAGAGCCACACAGGTGCTTTAAAAATGTACTTAAAAAATTCCCTTTTATTTCCTGTAATTTTCTTACATATCTTTTAATATGGGTAGCAACTAATCAACTATATAGATCTACACAGGATGGATGTATATAATGACCCATAGGCATGATTCCTTGGCCTAGGCCTAGGGTGGCAAACTACAGCACATAGACCAAATCTGACTCACCACATATTTTTGTAAATACAACTTCATAGGATCAAAACCTTTCTTGATTTTGTTACATATGTGGGTGCTTTTCAGCTACAACAGAAGAGTTGAATAGTTGTTCTAGAAACTGAGTCCTACAAAGCTTAAAATACTTACTATCCAGCCCTTAACAGAAAAATTGTCAATACCTGATCTAGACTCAATTGGTGCTAGATCATCATCTTGGCTCATCTGGATTAATTACAGAAATTCCTGAATTGGTCTTATCTTTCGTCTTTCTGACTTATATCCTACTTTTGTAGGGATCTTCTTAAAACTTTAATATGATTAGGTCACTCCCCTTCCCATTGTTTCCATAATACAAATCTAGCCCTCTCCTTGGGTGACCTTTCCAAAGCCATTTCTCATTTCTCCCTTGCCAGTCAACTCTCTACTCTCCTTAAATGGGACATTGCTCTTTTTTTGTGAACCGGTGTGATCACAAATACTGATTCATTTATTTAGAGTGATTACTCATTCCTTTTCTTGGATCACTCCTTATGTGAAACCTGATGTAGACACAAGTCCACCAGTGAAAGATTTTATGCTCCCTGTTCCTATAGCACCCTGTATATATCTCCATGATCGTGTTCACCATCTGTGACACTTTATTGTCATTTCCTGACTTACTGGTCTTTTCTGCTAGTAGATGGCAAGCTCTCCTGCTCTGTTCTGAGTGCCAAGAATACATGTATTCTATATGCACACACATTCACAGATGCATTTAAAATATTATCAGTCTTAAGAAGAGGTCCTCTTTCTATTTATGTGTGTATCAGTTTTTTTTTAACTACCCCATAATAGTTCTACTGCATCAGAATCTTGATGGTAGAACTTGTTTATTTTGGGAAAAAAGATTTCCAGGTGAGTTTGATGCTTCCCTCTAATTATGAAACAATCTTACAATGTCACAGGTATAGAAGAGTAGATTTGGTCCTTAGCAACTTACTTCTACAAATAAATGTAATATCTTAGATGGATTGATCAGCAGATTTTTGAAAGCTGTGAACCACCAGAGCATGGGTAGTTGGCGAATCTGTGTACCTGGAAGCCAGCATGTTAGGCTGAGGAACATAAACGTATCATGGAGCTTTTCTAATGTGCAATGTCTTGACATCAGCTGATATTTTAGGGTGTATATAAATCTTATGTATCAAAAGAGAGGGATGAATTTTAAGCATGTCTGCATTTTTGCAGGAGGTCTTGGCTATGTGTGCAAATGGACGCCTGTGACCGAGACTGACATGAACTCTTGAATGGGTTTGGTGGGAGGAATCTTTTCTATCTATAAGGCCAGGAGTTGGAGACCTTGCCCAGAGGTGGAAAAACTCTGACAGGCGAACATTAAATAGCTAAAGAAATCTTTCTTAAATTCTGGTATCACCAGGGTTTCCCCCTCAGGGCTGAAGGGTCTACTGCCTTCCTAAACCCTATGGCTCATAATAGTGCAGAGGCAAATGGCTTCAGTTCTTTGGTCCTCAACCAAGTTTGTTTAGCCCTTAAGCTACTGTGAATATTGCCGGAAAGAAGGAAAACTGTGGTCAGAGCTGCTGAGTAATGTGGTGACAGCTTCCCTGAGTGCCCGCTAATACAGATATCATTTCATCAGTGTGATCCTCTGCGACCTCTTGCAAGGATTAATAATGGGGAATAAATCACTTGAGAGAGACTCAGCAGCAGACTCCTCATGGGAGCTCTGGGTGACTACACCAGAATCATGGAGAAAGAAAATGAAGGGGAAAAGTGGCAAATCGGGTTAACAGAGAAACACATTACATTGGAAGGGCCCTGGTTGAGAGAGTAAAACAGACCCATGATAGGAAAGTGCACTGCTAGTTCTTTTCATTTCTGGGGTTACCCCCCCTTCCATGGCTCCTGAATCCATCTGCCTCATGGGGACTTTCCCCGTGGGATGTAATTTGAATGTTATTCTCTTGCTATAGGTTGCAGAGAGGTTGGCCTGGGTCTAATCAAGACAATATATTGTTCTTTTTTGAGGCTCATTTTATAAAACAAAGACTTACATATTGTTAATGTCAATTGCTCCTCCTTGTCTTAAAGTATATTATACTTTTGAGGGACACTCTTTCCTAATGTCAGCCTGGGGGAGTTTTTAGATGTTTTCAATGGAGAGTTACAAAGAAATCATTTTTTAAAAATATTTGTTTATTGAGAGAGAGAGAGAGAGAGAGAGAGTATCTTAAACAGGCTCCATGCTCAGCACAGAACCTGACATGGAGCCTGATCCCATGACCCTGGGATCATGACCTGAGCCAAAATCAAGAGTCAGATGCTCAATCAGCTGAGCCACCAAGTCACCCCACAAAGAAATCTTTATCCTCATTTGAAAGCCTTGTAGGCAAGGCATCTCACTCATACAAGCCATGTTAAGCGTGCTTTATCTAGCGGGCTCCATCCTTGTCAGATCCTTTGAGTTCACAATTTTGTTTTCACTCCTTGGACCTGAGAGTCCTATGTATTCTCTTAGTGAACAGGACCTTCCTCTTCTGTTCTCTAGGAAGGGAATAATCAGTGGTACCATTGGGAGAGAACCAGGGGGGGATCAGTGGGTGCTAAGTAAACCTCTGCATTATATTTAAAAAAGGGATAAGAATGTGGCATTTTGGCTCAAAGGGAAAAAAAAGTGCCTTTCCTCTAACACAGTGTGAAGTGTGGGATAATTGCATGCAGCATTTGTTAATGGCTAATTTAATGGCTAATGCTTATGAAGGCCTTACTCGTGCCAGGTAATTTATAGGCATTCTTCTCTCTCATTTTCAAACAACCCTGTGGAGTAGGTGTTACTTCCCCCTCTTTAAAGACGAAGAGTCTGTGGTGGGGAGGTTGGAGAATGTGGCTGGGACCACACGGGAGGAGTGAGGGCCATCTGTGGGCTCACCGTGGACGCCCTGGCCACCTCGCTCCACTTGGGCCCTGAGCTCTTCTGTGCTGTTCTTCCACCAGCCCTTCCTCCACTTCTCCTTCCCCTTCTTCCCTTCTGACGTTGTGCACTGGTCTCCCTCTGACCTCATGTGCAACTCTGTAATCAGTCTTTTCCAGCCCTACCATGTTCTTTATATTTCCTGTCTTCCTCAAAAGAGGATTCTCGTAGTTTATTAGGAAAAGAAAAGATAAAGTTATAAAAACAAATGTGAATGTCATTTTACAATTTCCTGAGCACTTAAAGACAGAGTTCGTACTTTTGAGCAACTGTGCGATAGAGATTTTATCACATCTTTCTTAGAGATTAGGGAAATGAGGTTTAGGACATGAAACCCCTGTCCCAGATGCTTCCATCACCAGAAGAGGCCCAATGTAAACCCATATCTCTGGACTGTGAAGGATTTTCCACTTACTAACAAAAATTTCAAACTCCTGTGGTGGCGCTATTAAGGAGGGTTGGCAAAAGGGGCCCAGTGGGAACTGGCCACTTTGGGAATTTGCACCTTCCACCTAGATAGACCCCAGAGTGACTGCTTCTCAGCCCCAGGCTGCTGCTGCCATGTGGGAAATAAGGCACAGGGTTGCCAGATTCTTTCAGGATCTCAAGGGAAGACAGAAATCAGAATGTTTATGTAAAATGTCCTGATCTTCATTTTTTTCGTTTATTTATTTATTTTGAGAGGGAGAGCATTAGCAGGGGCGGGGCAGAGAGAAAGGAAAGAGAGAATGCCAAGTAGGCTCTACACCCACAAAGCCTCACGTGGGGCTCGATCTCATGAACCGTGACATCATGACTTGAGCCAAAATCAAGAGTCGATGAAGTTAATCCGACTGAGCCACCCAGGCACCCCTGAAACATCCTGATCTTTAAATGTCAGTAACTACATTTAAAGTAGTTACTCATATCCGCATGAAACCCCAGGGGAGGCCAATATGTGCAAGCTGAGTACTGTCCCACGGCCGCTAGCTCACAAATTCTCCACCAGACCCTGTGAATTCCCCATCTCATCTTAAATAGTCTGGTTTCCACTTTGACCACTATTCTCATTTCCCTTCCTTTCCCACTTGTGTTCCTTCTGTTAGCTGACCATTTTCACTGTAAACAGCCTCCTATAGTGTTCTCAGGGGCTCCCTCCTCCCCGTACCGCTTCCTCCCAGTAGCTAAGACGCTCGGTGATAAAATCACGAATGACTATTTACAAAGCAGAAGGAGGTAATAGGACGAAGGAGGCTCTGTCCACAAAGCAAGAAACCCTCTACTCAGGCAGTCGACGAAGGGAAACAGAATTGGAAATGATTTTATTTCAATTAGATTTTAATTAGCTTCTGTCTTGGAACTATCGGATCGGTTCCCAAATAATTGAAAAAGCAACCATATTTACATCTGTTGCTCCTAAGAATAGCAATTTTGTAGCATCTGATCCATATTGTATTCAGAGGGTGAGAGAGAGGAGGGAAGTTCGATGGGGGGAGGATTTCAGATGAAATAATCAGTGTCAACAAAAGCAGTGTGGTGGGTCAGCCGGGAGACTGTGAGCACTCCTCTGTAGCCTTGCCCTAATTTAACGTGGAATTAATACGGGATGGGTGGTAAGAAGCATTTCATTAGCAGCTTGCACAAACTTATTATAGAGCTGTAGCAGCTCTAATTCAAGCATGCTGGAGAATTAAGAAAAGCAGCCATTGCAGTCAAGTGCATAGCATATGGAAGGATCAAGTGAGGCACCTTAGGGAGGGAGTCAGGAATGTGTCCTTGGGGCCAGGTGCTCAGCATTGAGAGCCCGCAGGCTCCAGCTGCAGCATTCCTAGTGAGTCACATTTCTCTGTGCTTCCTCTCCTGATCTTCTGCTGAGATGAAATGTCATGCAGTGAGTGGCGCTCAGACCTGTGTCCCACCTGATTTCCCAAGACCATTCAAAGATTCTGATCATAACTTGCAAGATCTCTTTTTTTCTGACAAGACAAACAGGTTTTTGAAGGCTATGAGGTTGATGAAAATGCTTTCCCCATGGGAAAACACAAGTGGATAGCTCTGTGAATTTTCTCTTGAGGAAAATGTGGTATTTGGGAGGCTAAACAGCTCATGGCCCCGGTTTCCTCCAGGGACCAGTTCCTGTTCACGGAATAGTGTATTGCAGAAAAATGTCTCAGCAACATTTTTCTCTGTTGGTATGTGGTTGGTAATGTCTTTGAATAAATTCTTAAGGATCCCCTTCCTGCCACAAATTAACCATATACTTGACTACACTTCTTTCCCCTTTTTAGAGGACGCTGGAAAGATGATTTCTCAGTCCTGGTGCCTGAGTCACCTCTTCAGAATCTCTTCACAATTATGCAGCTTCCTCAGGCCTACGCACAGGAAGGTCATGCAATTAGTGATTCTAACCCCTAAATTCCCTTTCTCGCTCTGTGTACTTCTCTGGTGCCTGAATCTTTTCCAGTGGGAATGCACTCATGTGGTACTTGCATAATGCAAAAATAAATTTTACAAAGTCTGCTGCCTGAAAATAAATTTAATATAGCAGATTGTGATTGTGTTTCATGCAATCAGAAATAAAATTATGCTAATAATACTTTCAAGAGTCTTATATAATATAGTTATTGGTCCATTATCACAACCGTTAACCCTGTCTCCAACATTGCCAGTAGACACGTGGTTCTGCTGTAATACCATAAATTACCTGTAAGCAGGGTCCAAGCCATTTATTCAGGACAAATGTCAACACAACATGCATACATATATTCTTTCAGAGTTGCTTTCCTTAACTACCCTATGTAACCTCATAGCCTCTACCCCCTGGCACCTTTCCCTGTATTCTGTCACATTAGTTTTATTTTTTCATTGGAACTTATTTATGATAATCAGGAACACCTGGGTAGCTCAGTCGGTTAAGTGTCCAACTTCAGCTCAGGTCATGATCTCACAGTTTGTGAGTTCAAGCCCCACGTCCAGCTCTGTGCTGATAGCTCAGAGCTTGGAGCTTGTTTCAGATTCTCTTTCTCTCTCTTTCTCTGCTCCTCCCCTGCTCATCCTCTGTCTCTCTCAAAAATAAATAAAAACATTTTTAAAATTTAAAAAAAGATAGTCATACATTTTAGTTGCATATGAATTGTCTTTCTCTTCTCGACTCTTAGTACCTCAGAGCAGGAACCATTATCCCAAGTGTCTTGTTCATAGTAGGCTTCTAATAAATATTTATTTAGTTGCTCAGTGACTATTCCTAGAGAACTCCCATTAGCCAGAATATTCCAGGCATGGAAATGCAGTCATGAACATGACTGAGAAGGCTCCTTCTCTCATCAAGTGTGCAAATTAGTAGGGAAACACGATATAAACTAGAAACACATCATAGAACACCAGAATCCTGAGGGGAGGGTAAAACGCAGCGATGTGACAGTGGCTTTACACTGCACTTGAGGTGGGCCAGCCTCAGATGCCAGGGAGAGGAAGTTGAGCCTCGCAGCAGCCCCAAGTAAGAGGCAGAGCAATAGGTTCATGTTGTCATGAGGGCACCAGTAGCCCCTGATGGGTCATCCACACTGCCCCTTGTCCTGGTATGGCCTTTGCATCTCATCTGCCTGTTGGACACCTATTTTTCCTCAAGCTTTCTCTTAGGTATCATTTCCCGTTCCCTCCTTCCCCAGAAGAACTGGCCACTGTCCTTTTGCACATATATTATACTATTTCTGAACATAGTTACATTATCACTGTGACCTAATCTTTTTCTTTCTCTCATATGTTCACATATATTTCTTGATGTCCTGTGGGACTGTAAGTCCCTGTTGGACAAATAACAGTTTTCCCTCATATACCTAGAGTGTAGCACAGACACAGATTTCAGGGTTTTGATAATTATTTGTTAGATAATGGTGAGGTTGGTCCATGTGATCATGGATAAATATTTAAATGAAGAGAATAGAAGGACTCAGAAAGGCTCTTACATTGCTAGGATCTCACAATTCCTGTTTTAAAAACTTGCCCTTCCTTTCTCCATCCCAGGAACCTTCCATAACCATCAACTGCATTTTCTTTGGCTCCTTTTGTGTTTGTATGTATGATATCTGGTCCACAGCTGTTATCATCACATAAATTCTAAAATTACACTGAATCCACTTTGGCCTTAAGTATAAGTTCCAGTGGCTCCCCACCCCCATGCCAGTATACATCCATATGCACCACTCTGTTCTTCACTATGGTCTAGAGAGTTTCCTTACTCATTGATTTTCTGCTAAGACTTAAATAAATTTCAAGTCATGCACATTTCTGCTTTCAGCTCTCTGTGGTTGACTCTATCTGTCTTTTGATGTCTGTATTAATAGAGAACAAATATTAGCAGATAATGTATTGGTGGCCAAAAGATGAAAAGAGGATTCCTGCTAGCGTAATATTCGCAAAACTCTTGACTTGAACTGTCATAATCCAACGAAGCTAAATTTATTCTCAAATAGGCGAAATAACACCAGAGATTCCCCTAAAAGTTATAACATCTTAATTACTGCCATTAAAATCTAATATCCACACATCATATACATCTTGAACTTCAGTCTTGAAACACATACGTTATTTCTCAGAGAATCCTAAGGGGACAGAAGTCACACAGTGCGACTGCAGCCTGCTCATACTGGACAAATAATTTTTGGCAGAACACTCAATCTAACCTAATAGATACTGCTGAGCAAGCAGAGCCATTAGTTCTTTGAACACTGATGAGATTCTATGCAGTGTTTTCCTTTGTGTATTTGTCATTATTTGGGAAAGGCCAACATAATATTTATCTCCGGATTAGACACCATGGATACAGGCAGTAAGCCTTTTAGGTATGTCTCCCTAAGTTCCCTATTGAAAAATATAGGTGGCTAGTATTCTCTCTGGTCAATTTTGCATTTTGAAATGCATCACTTACCACTGGTTTAGGAGCCAGCATATAGACTCATATGTGAGCACGTTAGAACACAATTGTGTTCCTTCAAGCTTCCACTTCCCAACCAAAGATGGCAGAGAATATGGAACAAAAGGAAAAACATTTGTATATAGACAGTGCAGGTCAAAACCTGTCTGATTTTTCATATGAAAAGAAGAGAGATAAAATATAATGTTTTGGGTTTTTTAAGGAACAAAATTTTACTCTATAAGTGATGTCCCCATCAAAGAGCGAGCAAAGGAGGTGGTGTGAGGGGGACAATGATTCACTTGAATGTTGACATATTGCATTTGAGTTGCATGTGGCCATCAAAGGCAAGATGACAACAAATATTCCCTGCGTCTTCTAGGGCCTGGGGACTGACAAATGAGAATAACACATGGTATCTCATGGAGGGTGGGCAGGGTGTTTATAATACTTCAGGGAGCAGAGATGTATAAGCATACAGCTATAATGCAAACAAATGCAAATACAAAGTACTGCTTGGAATCTAGAAAAAAATAAACTCAGAACAGGAACCTGTTCCCAGGGCCTGAGACTGTCTAGGGAGAAACAGACTTCAGTTCTAGATCACTGATCTCAGACCTTTAACCTGTCCAGTGGGCATTATTAAGTACTTCTTGTGTACACAGTGCTCCATTCCTTAATTATAATGTTCCTGAAATGGAGGCAGGCAACTTTTGATGCTTTGTAATTTAATTGTAATCTTTAGGGATATTATGACTTCCTTTTTGTACTAAGCCCACACTTAACGAGAAGTCTCCTCCTCTGCAATTTGATCTCTCCAATGTATTTGCCCAGGAGAAGGGCCTGGCCAGTGTGCCTGAACTCCCGGTTTCTCAGACCAGGGAGATTCCTCACTGGTAATGGATATACTGTCGTGCTAGTTTGTAAATCAGTCTTCCCTCAGTTAGGTGGGCATGAATCCATCCTTCACAGCTTGATCACCTTTGGTTGAGCTGATTAAGTTGATTTTATGATCCTGCAGAGTGGAGGCCATGTCTCTGGAAAAGTGGTGACCCTTTGGTTGCCCCATTTCTGAGTGCTGCCATCAGGGACGCTGACTGAAATGGCTAATTGACCTCTTCTTCTAATGGAAGAAGTCACTGCTCCTCACTTCCAGCTCCAGATTTGTCTTTTCATTATAATATCATTGTGCTGGTAAAATTTCAAGCTAATCCAGTGTCATGGGTTGAATTGTGTCTCCTTCAAAATATGTTGAAGTCCTAACCACTGTTACCTGTCAATGTGACCTCATTTGCATATAGGGTCTTTTTAGACGTAAGCAAGTTGAGATGCTTTCATTAGGGTACATCCTCATCCAGAATGACTGATACCCTCAAGAGAGAAATTTGGACACAGACACGCAGATGGAACATCAAGTGGAGACACAGATACAGAGGGAAGTCAGCTGTATGAAGCTGGAGAAATAGACTGGAGGTTTGCTGCTACAAATCAGAGAAGGATTCAGGCTACCAGAAGCTGGAAGAGGCAAAGAAGGATTCTCTCTGAGATGCTTTAGGAGGAAGCAGGACCCTGCCTACACCTCAGTTATGGACCTATAGTCTTCAGAACTGTGAGCTGACCAACTTTTTTGTTTTAAGCCTACCTCCCCACCTCTGCGCCAGTTTATGGTGCTTTCTTACAGCAGCCTTGGGAAACTAATACATAAGGTTATGGTTAGCTCTCAAGTTGGATTTAAGAGTTCACTAAGAATTCTGATTGGATTTAGGGTTTCAAATCAGATTTTGGAATTTTTTTTTAAGTGTGTGTTCTCTGGAAGGAAAGGTTAAAGCTGAATTCCAAGGGCCCTGAAGTCATTTTGGATCTATCCACTGTGACTCTCAATATGTTCTCTTCCTTTGCCCCTTTATGAATAAAACCCCTTGTTTATTGAGTGGAATATAACCCAGCATCAGACAACTTCTTAGAAAAATAGAACTATGAGCTGGGAATTAATGACCTGCAATTGTAAAATAACAATTCATTAAATCACACAAGCTTTCCTTAAAAAGTTATTTGGAAGCAGGACACCAATAGGTTAAGAGTTACCAACTCTCTTTTTGTTCTAAATTGTTGAATGCGCTGTGATAAATGGATATTTTTTGCCTTTACATAAATTTACATATATACATTCCTTTTTATGATTAGACCCTCTCCAAAGTATAGTTCCCCCTAAATACTTCTATAGAATTGTCCTTAAATACCTAAATATATATATATGATTATGATATATGGTTATATATATGGTTTTGTGTGTTTAGATGTGTGTGTATGTGAGTGTAAGCTGAGAACCATTTCGGAGGCTAACAAATACTGTCTGAAGCCTTCCCATGGTGTATATGGGCTGAATAATTGTCCACAAATAAAGGGTATCTATCCTTTAGTTGGGATAAAGAAGTCAGACAGAAATCACACATTAAACTTTACCATTGACTTGGTCTCTTACAGTTGTAGTTTGAAGTGTGGGCTTCCACCTTTAAAGAATATAGGTTTGATCTTCTCTTCCTTTATTTTGGACTTTTTTTTTTCTGGAAAGTTAAGTAGCATTTTTTCCCCCATCACAAGCAAAGAAAGAGGTTGGGAATGAACATGCAATTAGATGCTTAATTGCCTTTTGATGAGGCTGAGGGTTGTAGAGTTAGGGCATGTGACTAGGGATTCTTTAGCTACTTAAAGCCTTGCCGAAGAGGCTGTGGTTCAACAGGACCACCAGGTTCATGGTCAGTCTTTGAGAGAGCTGCATGCTGTAAAGACCCAATAGGAGAGGTAAGCACTATGGGAAGGACTTGGGGCATGCCTCTTTCTCTTTGAATGGAGAGTAAGAGGGTACTGAAGACCACGAGATGGCAGAAGCGAGAAAGCAAAATGAAGAGGGCAGACAGGAGGTGCGTTTGGAAAGACAAAACAATTGCTATTTAATGACCATTCTTTGTAGGACAGGACAAAAAGAAAACTCTTCACATGTCAATAAAGGTCTCCATTGCCACAAGGTTTGTACGGGGCTTTCGGTGCCTACACGGATTTGACAGCCTAACTTCGAAGTGTTTAAAACTTGAAGGGAGGAAAGCAGAGAGGCAGCAGTTGCATGGGGGAGGTTGCATGGTAGGGAGAGGGAGTCAGGAGAGAGGGTCAAGAGAAAATGACTACAGTGGTCATTTCTGGCCCTATTACCAGTTATGATGGATGATTTTGGAGAGGCAGGAGGAACAGTGTCTATTTAAAGATGGCAATTAAGAAAATATGTCTAAGTAGAGGGAAAATGGCAGTTCCAATTCTGGCTGTTGATGTGTCTGATGAAGCAGGACTGATTCACCTACAAAGTGACACAGCTGCATTAATGTGGCTGAAAATAGCAGTTCTCATCTGCCCGTGATGGAGCTGTGGTGGAGAGTGCCTCATCACCTGTGGGCTTATGAATGTAGATTATTCCCCTTTGACTGAAAATCATTTCTATCTGGTTTCTTCCAAGGGTGTTGAATCACTGCCTTCCATTGTCTGCTAAATGAGCATTTAAACACCAATTTGTTGTTTGGAGTTTGGACCTCTGTTCATTGGGTGATCGTGAGGTATATTAACCTTATGCTTTTGAAATTTTCTCTTGTATTTTGTGTGAATCTTTTTTTTTAATGCCAAGTGTAATTGCTGTGATTTGCCCAATTGCTTTCATGTACATGTAGTGAGACAGGTTTATGATACTGGGATATACGAGTCAGTGAGCAAAATTAAGCCTTCATTATCTGAGTCTATGACTGTAGCTCAGTTATAAAAAAAATTGCAGGT
Organism: Hyaena hyaena; assembly: GCF_003009895.1. Taxonomy (NCBI): domain Eukaryota; kingdom Metazoa; phylum Chordata; class Mammalia; order Carnivora; family Hyaenidae; genus Hyaena; species Hyaena hyaena. Next base: position 766,174 of record NW_024080938.1, read on the forward strand.
GAAAAAAACTTGATTCTGAACTTAAAGAGACCTCGCCTCACACAGACATATTTTAAATATATCCTATGGCATCAAAACTATTGAGTTTAGTTATGCTTTCTCTGCATTTTCTGTCACCAATACTGCTGAATATCAGGATTGCTGTGTGTAAAGAGATGCATTACCTTGTAGTTTTAAATTAAAACATATTTCCATTTTTCACTTAGGAGATAACACCCATGTATGTTTCTTGTCCTTAAAAGGGTAAGACACACGTACAATTTAATGGAAAAGGTAGAGAGGCAGAATTCATTAGAGAATGGTAACCCCCTACCTTCTGCTTTTCATGGGTTATGCTCCACAAATGAATCTTCTTGGAAATCTCTCTGGGTTCCATCTATAAGCCAGCACCTCCTGGGGTTGTCTGTAATTGGGCATTATGATTTGGGATTCTGGTATTCTTTGAGGGAAGAGCACAAATAAAGGGTCTGATGATAAAGTGAGAATTGCAGAAGGGATCCTGGTGAACCAACACACCAGGATAGAGTGTGCGAGTGCAGGGAAATGTTCATGCTGTGAGCTGGTTAATCAAATAAAGGCACAAATAGGTACTTCACACACTGTCCCCATCCCAATCTTACACGTCAAGGTGGGGGCATTCCATTTAATTAGAAGGCACAGTCCAACACAGCTTTAAGAATGTTGAGATGAATTTACAAATCACATACTTACCATTTGGGGAAGTCTAAAAGCTCAGAGAAGTTGGCATGGTTCAGGTTTGATCCCTATAGTAATTGGAAGAAGCACCAGATGTGCAATAACCTTATGGGCAATTGATGAAAATCATTACAAGGGCTAAACTGATGAATAGAGAGGAGGAGAAGTGTGTGAGCAACATAAGCATATGGAAATAATGCAGACTGGGGAGAAAAAAGTGATCCAATACAGGTTCTGTTCTGCTATTGCAAACCAGAGGTTTTGCACACCTGACTATCTCCAGTGTCATTGAGCTGCTGTAAATGTTAATGGGGAATATTTTAATTTCTCTACTGTAGAAATATCTACAGATATATTCTCTGGGCTGGAATCATCTGGTTTGACAATATACAGCTAATATTATAGTTAATATTAAAGATATGTTATTAGTACACAGTTAATATTAACAGATGTAGATAGACTGGGACCTGAAATGCAGGGATTCAGGCCATTTATGAGAAAGATATGGAAAAAGTATAGCTTGTGAATTCTAACTGCAGACAGGGCGGTTTTGGCCAGGCAGACATAAAGGATAGAACCAGATCTGAGGCGTAAGGCTGTTGATATTGGCCAACGACAGATGCCAGGTTTAGAGGGCCCTGTGCCTTTAGATTTCCTATCTTTTTGCTTCTCCTCAGGAGATGAGTCAATAGGGGAGATCAGAGGCCTTTCTCAAATACTATCTGTGCATTGTAGCTATTTTGTAAGTTTCAAGGCACGTGTGTGTGTGTGTGTGTGTGTGTGTGTGTTCTCTGGACCTGTCCTGCTCTCCCATCATTCCTTTACTGACACATTCAGTAATGTTTACCCATTCATTTATCCATAACAACAGCTACCATTTCCTGCACATCCACCCCCTGCCATTGAGCTTTACAGTATTATTTCTGAGCCTTATTAGAGAGAGAGAGAGAGAGCCTTTCTTGATCCTTTCTTTGATTCCAGTTCCTCACCTGCCAAATCGAGTTAGAAATATTATCCACTTCCATAAGGATTAAGCAGCTTCATCCATCTGAAGCATTTAGCACATGACAAGCACCCAATATTTCCAAGCTGCTATTATTATTTTTAAAAATTTTTAAAGTTTATTTATTTATTTTAAGTAACCTCTACACCCAGCGTGGGGCACAAACTCACAACCCTAAGATCAGGAGTCGCATGCTTTTCCGACTGAGCCAGCCAGGCACCCCCAAGCTGCTATTATTTTTAAATCAAATTTCCATTTGAGTTAGTTCACTATAATCACCTGGGGCTAACGTGTCCCCTCCAGAAATGCCAAATTATACTTAGGTTAGCAGGAACAGGCATAGCGTGACCTAATTCTTCTAATACTGGAGCAAATAATATCCTAACTAAAACCTTCTGATAAAAGTAGGTGAGATTTAAAGTTGGAGTCATTTGGGTTTTTAATGTCAATTATTTCAGTTCTTCACTATGCTGTCAGAAAAGTTATTTAAGTGCCCTGCGCCTCTCTCTCTCTCTCTGTCTCTCAAATAAGGGTACTCTTCAGAGGGTGCCCTTTCTGGAAACCACACCACCACCTGATCAGTCCATTGTCTGGCCCACTATCCAGCACATGGTCATTCCCTTAAATCTAGTTCCCTGCCCACTGCTGCCTGCCTACTTAGTCATTTATTAGGAACTTCACTGAGCATTCTATGATTTCTAAATAACAAATATCCAAATGTTCTAGATAACTTCAAAGTGAGCACTAGCATTCTTTGGGGGCAAAGCAGAGGCTTTTCCAGCCAACATGTAATGTTCAAAAGTTTGCCATTTGTATATGGCATGAGGAAAACACTAACAAACAATAGAACAAAATCTTTTTCTCTCTGTTGGTAAATAGTAGGATGATTTTCTTGTTCCTGGAACTTGTTTGTGAATGAGTAGATTTTAATTTCATAGCAGCTTTAGTTCATAGAAAAATTAAGTGTAAAGTACAGAGAGTTTCTGCATTTTCCCTCCTTCCCTGCACACAGCCTTCTCCACAATTAACATTATGCGTTAGTGTAGTTTATTTTCTATAGTCTATCAGTCAACATTGCCACATCATTATCAACCAAAGCTCAGAGTTTATACTAGGGTTCGTTCTGTGTGTTATACATTCCGTAGGTTTTAACAAATGTATAGTGACATGTATCCACCATTATGGTATCATACCAAATAGTTTCACTGTCCTAAAAATCCTCTGTGCTCCATCTGTTCATCCTTCCCTTCCCCTTAGTCCCTTGGCGACCACTGATCTTTTTACTGTCTCCATAGCTTTCCTTTCCCTAAACATCTTCTAGATGACATTGTACATCACATAGCCTTTCTGGATGAGGCTTCATAGCTCATTTCTTTTTAGAACTGAATAATATTCCATTTTGTGGATATACCAGTTAATTTACCATCACTTACCAAAGGATATTTGCTTGCTTCTAAGTTTTGGCAATTATGAATACAGCTGCTGTAATATTTGTGGGCAGGTTTTCGTGTGAACATAATTTTTCGGCTCATTTGGGTAAATCCCAAGGAGTGTGATTACTGAATCATTTAGTAAGAGTAAGCTTAGTTTGTAAGAGAGCCAAACTATCTTCCAGAGCGGCTGTATCATTCCACATTACCACCAGCAATGAGTAATGGTTCCCGTTGTTCCAGTTCCTTGTTAGCATTTGGTGTTGTCTGGACTTTAGCCATTCTGATAGGTGTGCAGTGTTATCTCATTGTCCTCATTTGCAAGTTCCCACTGAGGAGTGGTGTTGAGCATCTCTTCAGAGTCTTAATTGCCATCTCTATATCCTGTTTGGTGAGGTGTCTGATCCTATGCCCATTTTTTAATTAGGTTGTTCATTTCTTATTGTTGAGTTTTAAGAGTTCTCTGTAGATTTTGGAAAGCAACCCTTTATCGGATGCCTTTTGCAAATGTTTTCTGCTAGTCCATAGCTTGTCTCCTCAATCTCTTGATGGGTCATAGAACTTTCAAAATTAATTTTCTGTTCATGGAAAAAGAAAAAAGTGTAACACGAAAACTTTTTTTTATCTTAAATTAAGTTACAAAGTGTTAGGAAGAATCTGATGCTGAATGGATCGATATTTGGAGACTTACTGCCCTATTACTCTGTTTTTCTTTTCTTAGTTCTGTCTTTTTGTCTTCCCTTTCAGGAGCTCTGGCTTCAAGAGTGGTGATTCCTAGTAAAGGGTATTTGTAGTCACTAAATGTATTCAGACAAGTCCTCTTTGTATGTGTTCGTACAAGCGAAACTTGTTCCACCCTACCTCATATCAGAGAAAAAATAACAACAAATACCATCTTCCCTATGGCTACATATTTTCTTATCTATTACCAAGACTCATAAGGGGAATCAGGGCTATAAAAGAGAAATTCTGTGGAAATAATGCGGTAAGAGATAAGTTAAGAGAAATATCTTCTTAACAGACAAGTAGACAGGTGATCATTAAAACAACTGAGGCCATTTTGGAAAGTGCTCCGGCCATGCTTTATAAACTAGGCTTTTCTGCTGTCTGGAGTAATCTTGGCACAAACAGAAAGGGAAAAAGACAGATCACATGGCTGTGGGATGTGTCTGTAGAAGCAAACACAGATGCTTTTTGCATTCTTCCCCCGACTTTGCCATTGCCATTGACTGGGGGCCCTTTCACTACCTGTGTTCAAAGGAAACTCTCAGTGTTCCACTCATCCTGGCAGACGGGAAGTTCAGAAGATAAGAAAGCCTTCCTGGCATGAAATGCACTGTGAAATGTGTTTGAAAATAAAGTTGTTAATGACAATCGCCATCAAAAACCAGTTCTTTCAAGTACATTTTTCATAGTTTCCAGGCCAAAAAGAGCTTGTCTTGTATTGAAATTTCAGACGGTTGGCTAACTGTGTGACAGACAAGCAAGCATATTTAAGTATGTACAAGGACACATGAAAGAGCACCTGTGCATCTGATTACCTGTCTATAAACTAGATCCACACATAGTGTTCCCAAAGACACATGGTATTTATAGTCTGGGGAGCTTCTGCCCACAGTCATTACACCTCTAGGCCTGCATATTTGTGGAAACTGCCTTCTGAGAGAGGATGAAGAAATACCTAAAAATAAAATACAAACAAACCAACCAAAAATCTGCGTGCTTAAGAAGGTAGTGGGGTCAGATATGGGCAGGCAGGGAAAAAAATAACCTAAACAGCAAGAAGAGCAAGAACAATTAATGTGAGGTGACCCCATTGGACCATAGATGCATTCCCTCATTTTGACCTAGCAACCTAGCCATGAGATATATTCCCTTTTCTGTCTGAACTCCTCCCTACCTCTGGTTCAGTCTTTTAAACTAACAGAAATTCTACCAATTAGTAATGCATTTAGGTTAATAAGCTTCCTCTGGGATGACTAAAGGGCTAAGAGGCATTCGCACATTGGTGTAAATTTGTTTAATTAGAGTTGTTTTTTAGCAACCCCCTTTTCAGATGGCAAGCTGAAATCATCTACACTGAGAAAAGAAGAAAGGTAGTGCCATTTATTGAGAGCCTAGCATGTGCCAGGCCTGGTCACTTTAGATTTTTTATTTCGTCAACTCTCCCAGTAGTTTTTCAAAGTAGGTATTATTTACTGTTGAGAAAACAGAGACGCAGTTGGGTTTAAAGACTTGTCCAATGACACCTGTCAAAAGACAGGGTGAGATTTGAATACAGACGTGGGCTGGTCATGTAGAGAAATGAAGGAGGTGGTTCTGAAATATTTAGGGTAGGCAGAGTTGATGTTTGGGCTATGGGAAGCCTTAGATTACCGTGTATCTAGAGGCCCATCTACTGTCATAAAGGTAGACTCAAAGTAATCCATTCATTCATTTAAGAAATCAATATGTTTTAAATTAGACTGTACACCATTGCTTTTAAAAGTTCTGGGGTTATGAAGACTGAATAGGCAGGTGACTACTGTCGTAAGTCTCATAGTGTAGTAAGGGGAGATAGATAATAACTAAGTAAATGCATAATTTAAAATATAGCATCAAATAATGCGAAGGACAGTGAAGAATGGGGAAAAAATCCCAGCAATGTGATAGAGGCTCCTGGAGGTACATTGAATTGCACCTTTGGATTATGTATCAGGTTATAATCCTCTCTGATCTAAGACTTGAGGGACAAAAGTATCTTTCTAAGCAAATATCTACAGGAAGAACCTTCCAGACACAGGGAAGACAAAGTGCACTGTCTTCTAGCAGGTGGAGCTGACTGAAGGCCACTGTGAGGGGAGCACAGTGAATAGGATAAAATGGAATGAGAGGGAGACTTGGCCCACATAGAAGGGTGCTCTTTCTTCTTCATGATTGATGTTTAAAGCCATGGGGACTTTTTGAAGGCAAGTGCTCTTTAGTTTTCTGATTAGAAAGGTTGCAGCTAAATAGGGATTGTATGCACAGAGGTTAGAGGGAGCAGTGAGGCAAATTACAGATTACAGTGCCCAAGTGAGAAGTGAGATGGACTTGGCCTGAGACAGCAGCAAGGGATGGAGAGAGATGGGCAGATTATATACATATATGTTGGAGCTGGAGTGGACAGCGACAACTGGTGTAAAAAAAAGGGAAGAGAGACATCAAAGCGAAGATTAGTTTTTTGGGTTTTTTTTGTTTCTGGAACAATTACATGAATGGATATTGTGTTTGGTAAGCATATAAAAGCCAAACAAGGACTAGGTACTTTGAAGAGGGGTAGGTGATGGTGCAGAAAGCAAGATTTTAGATAGAAGTAGTGATTTGTATTAGGCCTTCATATGGGAAGGTCCAGTAAGGGGTAAGCACTCACGACCGAGAATTAAATTGGGGAGTCTCCAGCACTCTGAATTCTCACAGACAAGATAAATGAGGGAAAGATGTAGGCAGAGAAGAACTTAATTTTCAAACTCTTCAGAGGTTAGCTGTCCATCAGAGGAGAGGGGCAGTGAAACCCAGAGTAGGAAAGTCAGGGAGATAGAAGAGACTATGTGTCACAGGAAACACGTGGTGGATTTTTTTGTTTTGTTTTTTGTTTGTTTGTTTGCTTGCTTTTTAGAAGAGAGTGCTCATCTCTGTGAAATGCTAGCCCATCATGAAACAAATGATTTATTTATTTGTTTTAAGTTTTTTAATGTGTAGTTTGCTTTTCTGAGAGACAGAGACAGAGCATGAGCAAGGGAGGGGCAGAGAGAGGGAGACACAGAATCAGAAGTAGGCTCCAGGCTCTGAGTTGTCAGCACAGAGTCCGACACGGGGCTCAAACTCACTAATGAACCGTGAGATCATGACCTGAGCTGAAGTCTGGTGCTTAACCAACTGAGCCATCTAGGTGCCCCGTGAAACAAATGATTTAAATAGTATGGAGATAGTTGGTGATCTTGACAAGCTATTTCAGTGCTGTGGTCGACATGAGAGCCTGATGGGGTGTGTTCAAGAGCAAAAGCACTGAGAGTAAGTGGAGACACAGAGTGTATAAAATTCTTCTGTGATGTTTTGCAGCATGGCGGGACAAAGGAATGAGGTGGTAACGGAGAGAACTGTGAGTTAAAGGAAAAGCTTCTGTTTGTTTTGTTGGTTTTTTATAAAGAGAGATGTTCCAGTTTTGATGGGAATGATCCAAGAGAGAAGTGTAATGATAATGCGGAGGAGAGGCCATGCCCACAGTTGTGAAGTCCTTGAGCAGGCAGGTAGCTGGATCCTAGGGCACAGGGAAAGGTGTTGGCTCCTGAGAGTGGCTGAGACATGGGATCTTATTTAACAAGAGGGAGGAAGAGTGTGTGTGCAGGTGGTAGTAGTTTCCCAGATATTCTGACAGTAAGAAAAGTTGGTCTCTGTGTGAGTGCTTCTGTGCTCTCAATAGTTTATTAAGTGAGATTCTAACAGCAGGGAGGGGTGGCAGGATGTGTGGAATTGAGAAGGTTTGAGGAACCTAGCAGTAAAAATAGTGTGGATACAGGGTTTGCAAAGAAGCAAGCAAACCAGAGAAGCAGGGTAGCATGACCTGGCAGAGATAGGAGCCTATCCAAATCCTAAGAATAAGATCTAGCATTCTCTTGAGATTATTGGCAAGGCATATAAGCTATGAAGAAATACGTTCAGAGATTGAAAACAGACAATTTACATACATTGTAGTATAACAATAATGAATATTCATTCAGTACACTTGGCATGCATTATTTCATTTAATCCTTTCAACTTCATGAGATGGATGCTATTAGAGTCTTCATTTACAAATGAGGTAATTGAGACCTGGAGAAGCGAAGTGAGCTACAGAAGGTCCCTTTGAGACAGGCGGGGTAGAAACCAATCTACTTAGTGACAAAGAAATGACCTCACATCTCCACGCTCAGCCTCCTCCTCAGAGCACACCTGGGCTGTTCGAAGGCAAGGCCTGCACGTGGGTGGAAACATAGACATATGGTACTTTTATATTATTAAAAATCTCAGCTGTGTAACACAGGTACCATTAGGGAAAGTGAAGGTCTTGTTTCTGGATTTTGTCTGCTTCGTTCAGCTCTCTGGGATCTGGGACTTAGGTATGGTAGGAAGCGGTACAATTGGTAGGAAGAAAGAAATATGAAACCGCTTCGTCCATCAGGGAAATGTAGGAGTACCAGTGACACTGGAAGCTGGCAGCAGGGGTGGGGCTGGGAGTGATCCCTGAGGTCCTGGGAGGCTGAGAGTCCTCAGCTGCTATGTGGCTTTGAGCAGGCTCTCCCTGTCTCCCACCCAGGAGAGGGCGGCTCTGCGCACCATCTGAGTAGATTTAGCTCTAGCGGAATCCCAGAGAGTTACACAAAATACTGTCGTGGGGTCTGTAATCACACTCTGAGCCACGCTTGCTGGCCCGAGGAGAGAAAGTAAGCAAGGAAAGGTGAATAAGAAACAAATCTCCATTTGTTTACTCTGCGTTTTAATAATTGGCTGATTATGGTCCATTTGTATTTGGTTTCACTGACCGTCAGATAGAGAGCTGGAATATCCACTCACACCTTGTAATTACCATTAATTTCTTCCCTTTTCTCTGCAGAGTCAGGACAGAGTTGGCAGAGAAGCCATGGGAGGTGGGATCAGACTGAAGTCAGATGCATATGCATGAGACAGGACCAGCCAAGGCTCTGAGGAGATGTTTGGTGGGGCGGGGTGGGAGGGAAGGAAAGGAAGAAGGCTCCGAGACGGAAAGAGAGGGGGGAAAATACCTTGAATTGGAGACAAAGGCAAATGGAGGAAAGTGTTGAAGTCAGCACAACCGCCTTGCTAGCTTAATTACCATAATGATGTAAAATAGCCCAATCAGCAATCTGGGGCTAATCTTTCATGTATTACAGGTCTCTCCTTCATAGAGCTTCACAGCTTAAATGCATTTTTAATGAAGATATTCGAGGCAAGCAGATAATTTCCCCGTCTTTACAGGAGAGAATCAGAGCACATTAAATGGGCTGTTCCTCTTGCCTGTAGCTCTCCAAAGTTCTTGCTCTGTCTGGCACATGGGAGCAGATCCTCTTCCAGAATGGGTTGTCCTGCGCCCCACCCCCCCTTCCTTCCAATGGCGGCTGGGGAATTGCTTAGATTGACTGACATGGAGGGAGAGCTGAAGCTTGTCCCAATAGGGCTGTGCTCTGTCTTGCCCGGTGCCTAAGGGATGTCTAGATCTGTTCACTAGGGATGAGAGAGGAAGGACTCTCATGGGACGTCTCCAGTCCCATGCTTTCTCAGCAAGCAGAAGAAGCTCAGCCTATCTTGCTTGTGTTCTGCTAACAGTCCAGATATGACTGGCAATCATTGGAACATGAAGCCTGGACTGAAAAGTGCATCTGAAGAAGTACCTGTGACCCCTGCATGTCAGCGGGACAAAAGAGCAGTCCAAGCCACAGCTCTAACCCTGCTTCTAGCCAGAGCAGCTGGACAGTCCCAGCATCTGAGGACTCATTGTTTACAACACATTTAAGTGATGTACAGTCAGATGGATTTGACAGGTGTAGGGTTTTTGTTCTGCATTTAATGACATTGAGACCAGAAGCTTAAAATGGCTAGGCTAAACAAAAATGCTGTAATAGGGCTCTCTTGAAAGGACAAAGTTGGAGAGCAGGTGAGGGTAAGAAAATACCAGCTACAGATTGTGAATGTCCTCAAAAGGCAAGGGGAGACTAAAAATGATCTCTTTATAATTTTAGGAAAGCTTTAATTATCTCTTTGCTAGTATATCCTCCTGTCACCAAACTGCCTAAGATACAACTTTAACTCTTTTGATGTATGTAGTGAATTCAGCAGTTTCTGGAAACTCTGTCTTCGACCCCCTGCCCCACCATATCCCATTAAACTCCCTGAGTTCCAGCCAACTGTACACATCTTCTCAGTGAATCAGTGTAGAGCAAACGAGGGTCTCGCACTGCACACTTTATTTTCAAAAGCAGACTCTATCATCTCTCTCTCTGTCAGTCTCTATTTATTATCTGTCTCTCTCTTTTGCTTCCTTGAGGTGGGAACTTGAATGTCTCTCTATATGTCTGTAAGACATTGGGTGACCTAATTAATTCAACCTCAAGCATTCATGTGTGGAATAAGAAATGCAATCATTACTTCTTTTCCTACTTTTGTGTTTTGCAGAATGACGACAAGGTGAGTAGTAAGAACTTGCAGTAATAGGGTTATAAGGACTCACATGTGAAAGTAAGTTCTTCACCGTCTAGAGATGAAAGGTTCTGCCTATTATTGGTCCCTAAGAACTCAAGATGGCAGACACTCTTCATGTGCTTTATTCCTTCCTTTGTTTGATTCATCTGTTCATTCTTTCATTCATTCAAATCTTACCATATGCAGGCTATATGTAAGGGCCTTTAACCTGTGTAAGACACGGAAGATGCTGGAATGAGAGGGATAATATAAGCATTCAGAACAACCTCCACACTCTGAAGATTACCACATTACCTCTGAATAATTACCACTTATTATTAAAGGAAACTTGGTAATGTTACTCCTTCAGACTGTTATGAACAGGCTAGCAGTCCCCAGTTACAAACATGCTTTGTTATGTAAGTTCCTTGGTTGGCTATTTGGAAATAAAAAATAGGCTTAAAATAAGGTATTGATGATGTCCGTTATTATATTTCTTGAGGAAAGCATATATAATTAAAAGAAGAAAAGTAAAGTCACTCATCCAACAAATGGAACGAAATACTGGTACCATTGGTACATATATTGTGTCTTCCCAACATAAATGGGAGAATACAACTGTTTGTAACCCACTTTTTCATTTCATAAACCATGTATATTTTTGTGGCATTTAAATATTCTTCTACCACATAATTTGCAATGGCTGTGTAGTAGTTCACCATATGGCTATACTATATTTCATTTAATTAATTCCTGCATAATCTTTTACTACTATAAACAAGAAATACACTTATAAGTAACATCAAATCACGTTTCCCATGTTTAAAAGCCTGCTCAATACATAAATAGCTGAAATGTACATTTGTAATGAAAGTTGCAGAAGTTTTTTTTTTTTTTTTTTTTTGCAATGCATGTTTTGAGGCTTTCCTATAGATTATTCTAAGCTATTGATTTTGTACTCACCACTGCCCCATTGTTCTGAGGATGTCATGTAGAAGTAGAGTGGCAAAGTCCCTGTTCTTTTTGTAGCTTACAGTTCTCTAAATCACTTAATCCCTTCATTTTGTCCAAATATAACTTTCTCACTATTTTCTCTTTCTTCTAAGAGACAAAAATTTTTCAAGGTTAATCCAAAATGTATCATATGGACTTCTTTTCATATACTGAAGCTTTAAGTAAAGGTCTTCTGTTTTTATCACTCTATGGTACATTTCTCTCTCACTTTCTCTCTTTAAATACCCATCATGCTTGGGGCACCTGGGTGGCTTAGTCAGTTAAGCGTCCAACTTTCGCTTAGGTTGTGATCTCGCAGTTCGTGGATTTGAGCCCCGCGTCGGGCTCTGTGCTGACTGCCAGCTCAGAGCCTGGAGCCTGTTTCAGAGTCTGTGACTCCCTCTCTCTCTGACCCTCCCCTGCTCGCGCTGTCTCTCTCTCTCCTAGAAATAAATTAAAAAAATGTTAAAAAATATTTAAAAAAAATAATAAATACCTATCATGCTTATCTTTCCTTTTTAAATGCTTGTTTCTTCACTGGAGGTCAAGAACCTGCCTATCTTTTTGACCACTGTCTTTTTAATGCTGCACATAGTGTCTGGCACATTATAGGCACCTAGTAAATTCATTGAATTAATGGACAAATGAATGAACCAGTGCCAGTGTTGCCAGTATGTTTAGCAAAATATTATACACATCCTGTGCCAGTGTGGTGACATTAATCTCCATCCATAAAGCTATCACTTTTCTTTTCTCTCAGAAACTTTTCATTGCTCTACCTTCCTCAATTCCGATAAGAGCCCTTTCTTCCTCTTACAAAGCACATAACACCTTTTTGTTTAATTTTACTTTACCTTATTGCTTCATTTCCCTTTGATAAGTAATAGAGTTAGAACTTAAGAGGAACATGGTGAAAAATAGTGAAAAGACCCTCTCCCACTTCTGTTTTTAGCAACCCAGTTAATGGAGACAAACTGTCAGTAGCTTTGGGTCTAGTGTATGTTTCAAGAGATATTTTAGTCATAGAAAAAATATATAGCTTTCTCCTTGATGCCCAAGTGGTAGCATATTATGTAACACTATTATTCTTTCTTATCATTTCTTCACTATGAATGTTTCTCATTAGCTTATATTCCAGGTTGCGATTTCCATGTCCAAACACTATTAACTGCATTTCTTATATTAATGATTTTAGAAATTGTGTCTTTCAGTTTTAGAATATCTGTGGGATTCTTTTCTAATAGATTCAAACATTTTGTTAAAATTCCCAATTCATGTATCTATTTCATCCATTTTTGTTCTATTTTCTTTACTAATCATAGTTATTTAAAAGCTTTGTTTGCTAACTCCAGCATAAGCACCATCCATAGGTCTGGTTCTATGTCTTCTTTTTTCTACTGATTAGCAGTGATACTTTATTGCCTCTAGTGATTTTGTATTGAATACCAGATATAGCATATGAAGGAATCATAGAGGCCACATATGTTATTCTCCTAAAGAAAAGTTTCCTGCACCAAATTTCTGTCATTAAAAAATGCTGGATGCATGAAAAGACAAGGACATATGATTGGCAATCAAGAGAAGAACGATAATAGAAATAGATTTATGTATGATTACTATATTGGGTTTAGTAGACAAAAACTTTAAAATAACTATGATTAATGTATATTAATCAGTGTTCTCCAGAAAATCAGAAACAATATGGTGTGTGTGTGTGTGTGTGTGTGTGTGTGTGTGTGTGTGTATTTATTTAAAAAATTGGCTTACATGATTTTTTTTTTTTAAATGTTTTTATTTATTTCTAGGAGAGAGAGAGAGACAGCATGAGCAGGGGAGGGTCAGAGAGAGAGGGAGTCACAGACTGAAACAGGCTCCAGGCTCTGAGCTGGCAGTCAGCACAGAGCCCGACGCGGGGCTCGAACCCACAAACCGAGAGATCATGGCCTAAGTGAAAGTCGGATGCTTAACCGACTAAGCCACCCAGGCGCCCCATAATTGGCTTACATGATTTTGGAGGCTGGCCAGGTTCCAAATCTTCAGGGTGGGCTGGCAGTCTAGACATCCAGGTAAGAGCCAATGTTGCAGTTCAAATGGAAAAGTCGTCTGTTGCAGGACTCCTTGCTCAGGAGAGATGAGTTTTTGTTCCATTAGGCCTTCTCCTGATTGAATGAAGGCCACCTACATAATGAAGCACAATCCATTTTTCTCAAAGTCAATGGATTTTAATGTAAATTTTTTTAAATAAAAATAAAACAAACAAAACACCCTCACAGAAACATCCAGAAGATTTGACCAAATGTCTGGGCTCTGTGGCCCAGCTAAGTTGACACTTAGATAAAATTAATCATCATAGGGGCACCTGGGTGGCTCAGTTGGTTAAGTGTCTGACTTGGTTTCAGCTCAGGTTATGATTTCATGATTTGTGAGTTCAAGCCCCACATTGGGCTTTGTGCTGACACTGCGGAGCCTGGTTGGAGTTCTCTATCTCCCTCTCTCTCTCTGCTGCCCCCTACTCACCCTCTCTGTCTCTCAAAATAAATAAACTTCAAAAACTTTTAAAAAAGAGATTTAAAATTAAATTAAATTAACCATCACATTTACAAAATAGAGAAGTAGATGAAACAGAATTGCAACAGAAAATTAAAATCTGTAAAATGAATCAGACTTTGAGGGGTATCTTTTCTTCATATGCACTACAATACTGCACCTAATTTCATTTGGCCTTGCAGAGGTTTTTGACCTAGCTCCCCAGCTTTCTGTGCAACCCTAGGACACAAAAAATACTTCACAATGGATACTACCATGCATTTGAGGTGATTGAAAATTTCAGTTTCTCACTCTAACTGCACACCACTGGTAAAATCTTTGTTGCTTCTCTTTTTCTTATTTTTTTCTTTTTTCCTATTTTCCTTTTTCATGGAGTTATCCTCCCTGAATAGAGCCCTGTTTCCAGCCATGTTTCAGGTGGGGTGGTGAAGGGAAAGAGGGTGATGACTCCCTCATTGGTTTTTCTCTCTCTAGAACTGACTTTATTCATCTTTATGTCTGCAGCTCGCTGGTTATCTTTAATTTATACAACATTTTAAATTGTATTAGGAAGAACATTAGTCTGTTATGACTATTATATTGTACCCAGAAACATAAGTTTTATGCATTTTTTATTCATATAATTTAGTGATTCTTGATTATTACTGCTCATCAAAAGCATGTATATGAAACTTACTAAAATGAAATGTACAGGTCACATACCACACTTACCTGATTTAGGATCCATAGCTACCTTTCCAATGACTCACTATTTGTGACTTCTTTTCTATATATGCATCCATTTCATATGCAAATCCATGCCATATCTTACCTACTCCTCTCTCCCCACAATCACATTCTGTTGGCTGCTCTAGCAACAAAGAAAGGGGCCAAAATTTATTTATTGTTAGATTTCACCCATACTGTATGTTCCACCCAGTTTTGATGCACAAATCAATGCTTTCTTATTTCCAGTTTGGCCCTATGTTTTGATCCCTTCCTTCCCTTTGTCCATTTATCTACAAACATTTATTGAATACTTTTTACAAATGTCCTTGACAATAGGTTTAAGGAAATAAAATAATAAAACACGTAACTCAGCGAAGCTAGGGAGATGGCTGCTTAACAAGTGATCACAAAATAGAGTGTTAAAAACTATTAGTTGGATGTTTCAGAACAAGGCAATGCAGGAGAGCATGATGAATTGAATGAACTATGGGTGAGGACAGGGAAGTAAAAGAAGGTTTTTAGAGAATGCAATTCCTTAGATTCCTTTCAGAGTTCTCTGTTTCCAGGCTCAGAGTTTCTACGGTTGTTCCATCTGTTAATGGTGGATCCTGGACCCGCTTCTAGTCCAGGCTGAACTAGCATGGCTCAGCATGGCTCCACACTGTTAGTGGACCTCCAACAGTCATGACATATCTATTTTCAGGGTTATGCTTTTTATACAAAATGCCTTCTTCTACCTCCTCTTCTATCAGATGTTACTCTAGAATGAATTCCACACTTTTACTGCTCTATTATGGTCACTACTTCATCATGTCTTGGTGATACATATATTAGTTTGCCTCTTTAAAGTTTAACGTTCACTTGTTGCAAATACTGTGCTACTTGCAATTATACATGTATGGAATTCTGTAGCCACAAGTATTTTCTTCTGATAATTACCAGACACTTCTTCTGTTTCACTGTTTTTTTTTTTTGTTAGATTGCCATTATTATCTTCTAAAAATATAGTTTTCTCTAATTTTCCCCCCAGTTGCCCCTGAAGTTTAAATTCAAAGCCCTCTTGGTAAAGCTAAGTTGACTCCTGCCAAATTCATTATTCTGTTTTTGGGAATTATGAAATGTTCTCTGCCCTTGTCATGGGGTCACCTCTGAGATAGCACAGGCATCTTTCCAGAAAACCAAAACTTATTTTACTTTAGTATCCTCTACCTAGCTAGCTGTCTGCTTCACAGATCCTATTTTATTTTCCAAAGACAAAACAACAACAACAACAAAAAAAGATATGAAAACACCACCTGTGATCCAAAGTCCTTCAGTTTCCTACCTAGGACTACAGTACAGGGTCAATAGAAGTGAGAAGCAAATTTATTTGGAACTCTACATTAATAAATTATATATACTGGCCTCCCCTGGCTAGATGGATTTGAGTTTTAAAGAAACATTCTCCTTTCATAGTGGGTCATCTTCAAAAGCAATGCAGAATCCCACCCCCACACCACCACAGCCATTTGAAACTTCCATTGTATGATGACATGATAGTTCTTCCTTTAAGATTGAATATGAAAGCCTCAACCATCACATCAAGCCACAGATCAATCATAGCCACCACATAGAGAAAATTACCATTTGGCCACATCCATCATCATTACAGATGCTAACCACAACCTTCATCACCTGAGCTAGCATCCATTGTTGCTACTTAGGCCTGTTTTCAGTGAGTCTGCATGTCAACTAAAGGCTCTTATTCCCTTTTCTTGAGACAGGACAGAAACACAGAAGTGCTTTTATGAGGAGAAACTTTCTGATCCTGGGTGTCTCTTGATGCTCTGTTCACCTGTGATTTTTATGACATCAATAAAGAACTGCACTTCCTCATTATTTGTTGACTCGCTCTACTAAACCTCTCTTCCCCTTGCCCCACTGACTTTGAAAAAGAGTTGTATAGCTATGGAGAGGAGACTCTAATCTAGCCTAGGATGAAGAAAAATGCAGACTGCACATCTGTTTTATATCTGGGTCATGGAAATGTTACAGTGCAGGCTGACAAAAGGCCAACAAGTCTCTCTAGGCTCTTGAACTTGCTTCGAAAATCTCAGTTCTCTTCATCTCCTGTGAGTAGTAGCCTTGCTCCCTGACCACCCAGGTATTGGGTATCTCCTCGTACTATAAACAAGAAGTCTTCTGCAGTTGTGTTGCGGAAATCTGGTCTGGATCTCTGGTGAAAGAACCAAGTGGCACTTGGAGATCTTGGAAGGGAGGAGGTTTATTTTACTCAGAGATCATTCTCCAGAGATCTGAGCCCCGAACAAAGGTGGTCCTTTGCTTATAAAGTTAAAAGAAGCCCACCCATACCGGCAGAGGTGTTTAAAGCTGATTGGATGTATAGGGGTAGGGTGACTTGGGGTCATGGCTATGCAGAGGTAGGGAAAGGAAGTGGGTGTGGGGAGCACATGGCCTGGGCAGTTTGGGCAGTTCAGGCAGTTCGCCATTATGACCTGTATGACCTCAAGGCGTTTTACTTTATTTTCTCCAGTATTTGGAGAGAAATGTACATGTCTTTTGTGTGAAAGTTTGGCCATGAGAACTGAATGAGACATAGAATACATAGTCACTAAATAGACGTGAATGTAGAATTACATGAATTATGCATGTGGGCATTTAAGATATTCTAGGGAAAGGTCAGGAAACTGTGGCCCATGGTCAGCAAGCCAGCCTACTCCCTAGTGCTGTTATCACCTATGAGTTACAAAAAAAATGGTTTTTACATCATTAAATGATTGAAAACAAATCTAAAGTAGAATAATGTTTTATAATATATAAAAATCATATGAAATTCAAATTTCAGTGTCTTTAAATAAAGTATGATTGGTACATGCTCATCATATACATGTTGTCTACAGATGCTTTCAAGGGGTAGAAATGATTATTTGTAACAGAGACCACCATATGGCCCACATAGCTTAAAGATTTATTATATGGCCTCTTACGGTAGTAGCTCGCCAAGCCCTGTTCTAGAGTAGAAGAGAGTCCTAGGAGAGGCTGCATATCCATGATCATGTAAATCATAGTACCATGCAAACAGGAATCAATATCATCCCACATGATTTCTCATGATGCTTAGAACCCCCCTGGGTCCTCTGCCCAGCCCTTCTCTTATTGGACAGTGCAGCTATCCCAAACAATTTCATTCTCTTCCCTCTTGCACCCTCCCTTGCTACCCTTCAGAGTCTCATCAGCTGACTATGTTTGATGAAGGTGAAGACAGGGGAGTTTAGTGGACTGAGGTAGTTTGACATTGCTGGAAGGAAGTGCTTTAAAGGGTCAATGGTGAGAGTGAGGCTGGAAGAAAGCAGATCATGAAGAGTTTCTATAACAAAATGTTTGGACTTGATGTTGACCACCCTGACATGGTGAACCTTTAAAGAAGTTCTCTCCAATTAAGATAGAATTAAGATAAGATTGAGATTGAAGACAAGGATACTGAAGAGATGAGAGAGCTCCTACTGTGGGTCCTGTGGCACCACAGTAATGAGGATGTGGATTTCTGATGAAGACAATTGGATTTTATAGTGTACATTACACATTAACATGATAATGTAGGTGGTTAGTGTCTATCATTGTGCTGGCCATTCTGTAGAATTAAAGAAGGTTTTGTGGGTTCACTTGGTAAATTAATTAAGTCTCTTAATGCTCTTTCTATGAGAAAAGATGTTTTGGGTTCTAATAATCACTTTCAAAATGGACTAAAAAATACTACCTAAATATAATTCAGGCATTGTTTCTAGGTATGTTACAGATTTTTAAAACAATATATTAGAGAAATGCACATGAAGTCAGAATCAAAATTTCCTTAAAGCATCATCAAAATGGAAAGCTATATGAAAAGAAAGGTAGCAAATGCACAGAAATTAAATTCAAAGGAAATCAAATAAAGAAAGAGAACAAATCTGAGTCAGAAAGGGAATATTTTATTGATTTTCATTGAAGTTTAACTTTATATTAACCTAAGAGTTTATATCTTACATAGAACATATTAATATTTTCAGGGAGATCTCATTTACTAAGTCATAGATGGGAAAACCTGTTTTCTTTTAAGAAAGCTTCATACACAGCACAGAGCCCAACACAAGGCTTGAGCTCATGACCTTGTGCTCAAGACCTGAGCTAAGATCAAGAATCAGATGCTTTACCAACTGAGCCACCCAGACACCTTGGCAAACTTCTAGTTATAGGACTTCTATGAAGATCTAATCTTTCTTGCTTTCAACAAATATTTTTGACCAGATACTATATGCAAATCACTATATTAAGTACTAGGGAAACATAGAAAAGTAGTATTGAAAATAGACGACCGCCCTCAAGGAAAATTTAAGTTAGTAAGATAACTAATAATACAATCTTTGTAATAACAGAGTAGGAAATGAATTAGTGATAAGATAGTCAAGATCATTGTAGTTCTGAGGAGTGAGCAATTAAATTTAGCTGGAAGTGAATATTAGTTGAGCTCTAAATCTTGGATCTACTTTCAATAGGCAGAGAAAAGGAGGAATATCATTTGGTTTTCTACTTCATCATGCTATTGAAACTATACTCTAAAACATTTCCAATAGCCTCCTAATTGCTATCTCAAATAGTATTTCCTCAGCTTTCATTTCATGTATATATGTATATATATATTGCAGAATTTAGCTTTAAAATTTTGTCCTCTCTGGTTTCTATAATGTGAATTTTCTGAGTGTCAGTGAAATGGTAGTTCTTTGGTTGGATTTCTTCACCCTCTGGTGTGGGTCAGAAACATTTAGTGCAACAAATTATATTATTCCTACTTTTTATTATCTCCATTGGTCAGGTTCACCTGACACAGATAGTAAAATGGAGGAAACTGATTTGCAATTCACAATGACAAGTATAAGGACTGTCCTGCTAGGCTTCTGGGAAGTGGAGTAGATCGGCAGTCTTCAATCCTGGCTGCTCATGGGGTAATGGTCTAAATCTGAATATGTTTTTTTCAATAGCTTTCCCTCCTTAAAATTCCAAATCTGTGAAACTGATACATAGCCAACAGTGAGAAATTTTAGGTTAAGATTTGGGGGGAACCATTCTAGGATAGATATTTTTGTTGCCAGACACTGTATCTAAGTTGAAGTAATGAACAAAGATATAAAAAAGATGGCAAATCGCTGCATGTTCTGTGGTTGTGTTCCTTTTGTCCTATGACCAGGTTGATACTTTAATCCATTTGCCTATTGATGGAGTATTATACTCTTAAAACTCATGGCTGCTGTTGTTATGCTTTTAAAATAGGATATGATTGTGCTGCCATCTCTGCATTTGAACCCTTGGTGGGCACTTACCTTTCCAGTTTCTGAGTGATTAAAGCACTTATTAATTTCCTGTAGGGATGCCAGAACTCTAAGACAGTAGAGTGGTAGGAGTTCATCAACATGTGGGGCTCTAATTAGCCAGCAAAGGAATTGTTCCCGTCCTCACTCTGATATCTAACATAGCTATAAATATAGACATATGAGGGGGAGAAAACTCATGAAACCATAACCAAAAGCAAGACGTGTTGACATGTCCAGGGCAGATATTTAAACCAAAACTACCATTCTGTTTTTCTCCCTCACACTCTCCCAGGGGATACTCAGCCTCTTCTAGAAAACTACGTGTGGATGGGATGGCACAGTATGGAAGAGAATCTGAGGGGGTCTAGATCAGCCCTGGAAATAATTATCAGTTGAACTATTTTAAGGCCCTTACAAATCTGTGATTCTATGAATAGAAAGTCTAAGGAGAGTTAAAAAAACCAAAAAGTGAAGTTCTTTGGCATTGAAAAGAGAAGAAAGAAATGTAATAATAATCTTTATGTCTGAGTAAGACATAGAGCTCTTGATGACCACCTTCTCCATTACCTAAACTAGAGAGGAAACAAGTTTAGATTACAGCTGGGAGTAGTTTGACTGGCTAATTATTATTTTGGGGGTCCTTTCAAGGTACTAAACCTTGTGGAGGGAGCTGGTAGTACACATCTCTGGGGTAGGGCACCTAAACCTGTGCTAGATGTGCATACAGAATACCCTCACATGGACAGTAAATCAATTAGTTGAGGCTCCAGGAGGGACCCTGAAGATTGTTAAATGCTGGAGTGAATTCCCAAGCAGATGGCATTTGTTCCTTCCCCTCTGAACATTCTTATAAACAAGAAAGAAATCCATCAAACTGAGGATAAGGATCTGACCTGACTTGAGATGGAGAATCGGTCTACAAAGAGCCAGCCCTTAGGATTCAAGAGAGGTACCCTCCCCCACCCTCTCCCACTTGAGGTACCAAGAGCACGCATCCTAAAGGTACTACAAATTCCATGTTCAACATTGCTTTTTTGGTATTTTCTTCAGATTGGAATCTAGACATACTGGTGCTTAGAAATCTTCATTACTAGAATCCTTCCTTTATTACCACACCTGTAACCATCTAGGTAACATTTACCTGGGGGTGGGAATTCCAAGTACCTAACAGAAAGATTCCCAGGGCAAAACTTTATCTGTGGACTGACCTGCCATTGTATGTCCATGGTATCTTGATTTCACTTCATTCATTTCTGGTAGCCTGGACAAAGAAATGGACTTTGGAAGCCCATTTGAGAATGTGGGAGAGAGAGGAGGCTGTTTGTAACTGTTATCAAGTGAAATAACTCAGCACTTTCAGATCTGGCTTCTTGGCCAGCCTTGTTCAAAATCCGTGTGCATTAAATGGGGATGAATATGTGCGATGCAGAGACCAGTTTTCATAGAACTTAACTATAAATCATGAATAGATACTTGGAGATGGCATTTTTTTTAATTAAAGTTTTTATTTTTTAAGATGACATTTTAAATAAATGGGCTAACAGTGTATTATGCTTATTGGATACTCCAGTCTCTTATTAACCCTAGGGAACGTTTAGAAACATAATATTAAAATGGTGTTAAGATTTACAGTCTGTAGCAAGAAACATAAAAAAATAAGCTCGATAAGCCCACATGAGCTTAAATGAAATAACTGTGGTAAAGTACTTCGTGTGGTGCCAGGCACAAAGTGGGTGTACAGCAGGTGTTAATTACTGCAGGTAAGTGCTTTCTTCCAGTGAGGTTCCTAAGTCAGCACTCCATCATGGGGCTGGGGTGAACATGCCCCTCACATTTATGCTTACTGCTCCCCTTCCTCTTCCCACATCATTGGGCCTACCAAATGCCATAATCCATGAGGATAAGGGAAAGGAGTCTTTTAGTCATTTTTGCCATTGCTTAGCTTCAGTGACTGGTTTAGTAAGGAAGATATTAACACTATTGATCAAAATTATTTTAGCATTAATTTTTGCTTCTTCCACTGTTTTTTTTTTCTCATTTTAAATCCCAAGAGTGAGTGGCATTCCCTTCTCAGACTCTCTAGACAGCTTCTTTTAGTGCAGCCTTCCAAGGGCCACCATTCTCTGGTGTGTCGAGGAGGTGGGGAAAGATAAAGCAAAACTCTTCTCCTTTGACTTTTAGTAAAACAAGGTATTGGCATCTGAATTATATTCATAACTGAAAGCACGCACTTTGGACAGCTCAGTGTAGTGGTCTGGCCAGAGGCCTTGTTTTTCACTAAGAGACCCTCTCAGTGGACGCTCTGAAGCATATTAATAGGTCAATCGATGATGTGTTACAGTGTGTTAGAGTTACTTTCTTCTGCATTTCCCCATACTTTGCCAAGAGAACTTCCATGCAGTCCCAAATTGTTTCAAGTCTCTTTTAATAATTAGACAGCGGCAAGTATGTTGAAGGAGAAAATAATGTAAGGAAAGAAGACAATCATACATAGTCACAGTCCCATTTAATTTTCACTAATGAGTGACTTGGATACTTCATTGGTTGGGTTATATCCAGACCTAGAAGGTCTGATGAGAAGATTATCATCAAATTTTTTTGGGAAAAAACGTGGTGACCTTCAGGATCCAGCCTCTAGCCTTCCCTCCACATGCCACAGTATCATCATTGTCCTTTGTGCCTTTTAATTTTTAGATATAACGATCTTTTCAGATTTTCTTTCTCACATATTCTGTTCCCACTGTCTGGAGTTTCTTTCCTTGTGATTTTCCTGTTGAACTCGTTCTCATATTTCATGTAAAGACAGAGCAGATGGGCATGTCCCTTCCATGCTCTCCCAGAACCATGACAATGCCTCATACTGTTAAAAAGGCATAGGGCTTATCACGTTTCCCTACAATCATCCATGTAGATATCTGGCCTAGCTTCTTTAAATTATGAACCTCCCTAAGTAAAGAACTGTATTTGGTTCATGACTGTATTCTTAGTGCCTAATATAAAGTTGAACCAAATAAAATTGCTGATACTTGGCAGTTTTTAAAACCTACAGCTATATGGTACAGGAATTTCGATGTCAATTGAATACATTGGTAGCATTATATCATGTAAAATATTTCACAAGAATGAATGAATGAGTCAACAATCCATATCATCCATATCTATCCATGTGATATGTAGATCTTTTTCATTGTAATGTCTTTGTCAGGTTTAACAATCAGAGTGTTTCTGGTGGCACCCATGAGTTGGGCACTTTTCCCTCTTTCCCTATTTTCTGAAAGGTTTTGTGTAATACTGGTATTAATTCCTCCTTGAATGAATGGTATAATTTTCCAGTGAAACTAGGCCTGGAGTTTTCTTTATACGAAGTAAATTTTCCTTTAAAGTTTAGTTATTTATTTTGAGAGAGAGAAAGACAGACAGCAGGAGGGAAAGAGAGGGTGGGGAGAGAGGGAGAGAGAGAGAGAGAGAGAGAGAGAGAGAGAGAGAGAGAGAGAGAGAGAGAGAGAGAGAGAGAGAGAGAGAGAGAGAATCCCAAGCAGGCTTCACGCTGTCAGAGAGAGAAGAGCCTGATGCAGTGCTCAAACCCACAAACCGTGAGATCATTACTTCAGTTGGAGAATTGGACACTTAACCAATGGAGCCACCCAGGCACCCCTGTGAGAAGTTAATTTTTAAAATCAATGAATTCTATCCTTTTAGTAGGTATGGGGCTTTCAGGCTTTGAAATCTTCAGACTTATCTTATAGCCAAGAATGTAGTCTCTCTTGGTGAGTATTGCATATACACTTAAACAGACTGTGTGTATTCTGTCACTTTTGGGTATACTGTTTGTAAGTGTCACATCAAGTTCTTTAATGACATTGTTGAGCTATTCTGTTTTCTTGTATTTTTTCTCTACTTTCTTTCTGACAATTCCTGAGTAGAATAAAAATATCCAACTTCAGTTGTGAATTTGTTTCTGCCTTTAATTTTGTCAGTTTTTGTGGCACAGATTTTGATATTCTTTTCTTGGGTGAATGCATATTTACAATTGGTTTGCCCTCCAAGAAAGTTTTTTAATCATGTAATATTCATCATTGTATTTTCTTATTACCTCCTCCCTATTTCATAGATATGGTTTATATATAGTGTGTATTTTCCTGATGTTCATTTGTCTCATATTAATATAGTCCTATCAGCTTACTTATGCTTCCTCTTTCCATGGTGTGTCTTCTTTTCCTTTTACGTGCAACCTAAGTCTTTTTATTTAAAATGCATTTTTTATTTTGGTTTGTTTTTTTTTTATATTTTTAATTTTTAAGTATTTATTTATTTTTGAGAGACACAGAGAGACACAGCACAAGCAGGGGAGGGCCAAAGAGAGTGGGAAACACAGAATCTGAAGCAGGCTCCAGGCTATGAGCTGTCAGCCCCGATGCAGGACTTGAACACACTAACTGTTAAATTATGACCTGAGATGAAGTCTGATGCTTACCTGACTGAGACACACAGGCACACCTAAAATGCACTTTTTGTTGGCAGAGAGCCCACTTTAGATCCTCTGTCCTTCTCACTCTCTGCCTTTCTCTTTTCCTCTCTTTCTAAAAAATAAAATAAACATTAAAAAATGCATCTTGTGTAGATAAGTTATGGTTGAGTTTAACCTTTCCATTCATTCTGGTAATCTCTGCTTTTTGAGTTTTATATCCATTTATATTTCCTATAATTATTGTCTTGGTTCAATTTAATTCTACAGTATTGCTATTTTTTTAATTTGAACTTTTTGTTTTGTTTTTTATTTTTCTATTTTTCCTTTCCTAGCCATCTTTCATCTTAATTCAGTATTTTTAGAGTTCCAGTTTATGTCTTCTATTAACTTCTAGCTATAACTCTTTTTACCATTATTATTTTCAGCTCTTCTTCTACAACTAACAAGATGCATCCTTAATTTTTTACACTTCACACTTGACACTCCTTGATTCTCACTTCCCATTGACCACTTCATTTACCTGTCTCCTGGTTTCTGTGTGATTATTGTCATATCTTTTACTTCTGCATATGTTTTGAACTCCACCTTAAACTGTTATCCTTTTGCTTGAAACAGTCAGTGATTTTTATGTAAAATGTGAGAAGTAAGTAAACATAGTCCTTTATATTTACTTACTTAATTTACCATGGCTGGTGCTCTTCTGTCCTATCTACAGATTTGAGTTTCCATCAGTTATCATTTTCTTTTGAAGAGAAAAATCTTTTAACATTTCTTGTTTTGCATATCTGCCAGCAACAAATTTTCCAAGCTTTCACTTATAGAAAATTTATTTATTTCACTATTGCTTATAATATTTTCACTGGTCATGGAATTCTGGGTTGACCTTTTCTTTTCCTTTAGCAATTTAGAGAGGTTGTCCAAACATTGCCTTCCATAGTCTATTTTTCTGATGATAAGTCAGAGCATTGTGATTGTTCTTACCTATATTTAAGATGTCTTTTTTCTTTGATTTTTCAGCACATGACTATGGTGTATGTAGGGTGTGGCTATTTTATATTTATCCTGTTTGATGCTTGCTGAACTTCTTGGATCTATAGATTCGTGGGATTTTTAAAATAAAATTTGAGAAGTTCTCTAACATTATATTTTCAAATATTTGCCCACTATCATTCTCCTTTTGGTGGGGACACCAATTACACATAAATTAGCCATTTTGATAGTATTTTATGTGTCCCAGAGGCTGTATTTACTTTTATTAAATCTTTTTTTCTTCCCAGTCTTAAAATTGGATAATGTCTATTTGTCTGATTTCAGATTCACTGATTTTTTCATGAATCTGCTATTGAGTCCATTCCATGAATTTTTCATTTTAGTGGTGTAATTGTCAGTTCTAGAATTTTCATTTGGTTCTTTTTTTTCCAATAGTTTTCATTTGTATATTGAGATTCTCTGTCTGCTTATGCATTTAGACTATATTTCCCTATAATTCTGTGAATACAAATTCTGTTTAATTCTTTGAACATTTTTATGATAGCTGCTTTAAGTATATCTGCTAAAGCCAACATCTGGGTGTCTTGAATTCAGCTTTTACTGGCTGCTTTTATTCTTAAGTATGGGTCATATTTTCACTTTCTTTTTATAAATATTGACTTCTGATTGAATATTGGAATTATGGATAATACATTGTCGAGTCCCTAGATTCAGTTACCTTATTCTGAAGATGATCACTTCTCATTTTAGCAGGCAGCTCAATCACAGACTTGATCACATTGACCTAACTTGTCAAGTCTCAACCTCCAAATTCTGTATCCACTTTGCATTTTGGTATGGCTTCATTTTAGGCTTTGTTAAGAGTGTCTGGAGTAGTCGCTGCTCTGTTGTGGTTCTGACTCCTCAGGTCCACACTTTTGGTGTTTCAGCTGGAACCCAGTGTGTTAAAAAGTAGATCTGATCCTTCTAGCAGGGTACAAACTCCGAATCTATGGGCATTGCTTTCCCCTGAGCACTGTCTGAGGTTATCTATGTTGTATTCTTAATTCCACAGCAGCTGTCATCTGGCATACCTCTGGCTATCTTGCCCACTCAGCAACTCCCTCCGCTACCGATTTGTAGGTGACTCCCCCAGTGACTTCTCAGGCTACCTGTTGGCACAGTTTTCTCTTCTCTAAGGCCCTACCCTGTAGACCCCAGCATCTTCAGATTTCCTGACTGTGATCTCTGCCACCTTAGCTCAGCAGGAATGCAGTGCTCTGCTGTGACACTGACCATCTGCAGCGTGTTGGGGAATTTGTCTTGAGATAGAACCCTGGGCAACTGTGGGACTTCTCTCTCAGCCATTGCAGTCTTGTGCTGTCTGTTGTTCATTATTTGAAAACAGCTGTGTCATATCTTTTATGGATGTTTATTACTGTAGGGTTGGTCTAATGTAGTTACTCCACTATGGCTGGAAGTGGAAATTAATTACATAATTGTTATCAAGTATCCTTATCAGGAACGGTAATTTTTCTTCTTAATAAACATACTAAAAATAACAGTTAACATGGCTTATAATATACAGGGCATTGTTTTGAATGCCTTGCTTAATAAACACATTTAATCCTTACAATAATTCTCTAAGTTAGGTACTGATGTTGTCCCTGTTTGTATGTGAAGAAATTGAAACACAGAGAGATTAAGTAACCTGCCTGAATTCATACATTTACAAAGGTACTGAGTCATGCGCCCGTTTGAGCTCCTACGCCTTCGTAACTGTACCATCCTGCCTTTTGATAGAAAGTGGGTCATGATTAAACAAGAGGAAATGATCAGAATAAGAAGAGCATTTAAATTCATTAGGAAAGGATGAGTATAATAAGTTGAATCATAGCAAGTCTGGGCTCTAGGGCTTCGGCTCCCTGCTACCCTGTACCACCACTTTTACTCACCAGGTTGTTCTGTATTCACTATTAAGTACCACATAAATACAGAAAAAGCGCTTGGAATAATAGTGAGATTCATTCTTATTCTCTTCCACACTCCCACCCATTGCTTTCTTTATCTTAGTTTGGATGTGAAGTCATAAATGTGCCACCCAAAGAACCTAGTTTAAAATGTAAACCTTTAGATGGAATAATATATGTTAGATTGGTCGTTTGATCTATCTGTGACAAGTGTTAAAACACATGTGCATTGATTTTTTTTTTTTGAGCAGCGTATTTCTAAGGGTAATTTAATAGTGGTATTGAGCATAGCTTTTACTAGTAGCGAGAGGAGGGGAGAACAGATGAAGAGAGGGAGCTGCTAATGGCGTTTTCCTAATACAATTGCTTAGGTCAGTGGAAAGCTGTCACAGCTTAATGCACTTGCTGTTTGAGGATGCTATCATGTATAGGATTAAGCCATTCCAAAACATGAAAACAACAGCAGCTTGTTACAGTGGAAGCTTGTTAAAGACCTTCTATCAAGTAGTTCTGATCATTTGAAGAAAGAAGCTATGGTTCTTATTTCTCCCCCTTTAATTCTAAGTCAAATCTAAGTGCTAGGAAGAAAACGCATTCAATTAGCAAAAGAAGGTAGGGGGTGGCACAAAATACATTGCTTCAAAGACCACTCTCTCCCCTTCCCCATCTACCTGTGGAAATAAGACTCTATTTCTAGGTGGAATTGAGTATTTTTGCTCTAATATATTTCTGGAACCAGGAGAAAGTTTAATCTCTGAAACGCCTTCGACTCAATACTCAGTGCTATACTCAGCATGGGAGTGTAGACTCTTCATTGAACCCACATTTTCTGATATTGAGAAAAATCTAATTTGGGGGTATTTTTTAAATTCATATTTATTTTCTGTTGATTTTTGTTATGTTCAGGATATACAATTAAGAAAATCTCACCAATAGGGAATTAACTAAGAAATAATTGGATCATAAAAAGGTTTTAGTAAAAAATCCTTAAGGATCAGTTCTTCATTCATTCCTTAAACAAATGATCACTGAGTGCCAGAAAGCTAGTAAGCATAAATTGTATTGAGTAAGTAGAGGCATGACTAATGATGAAGCCAGACTAGGTACCCAAATCTATATCAAAGAATTTAGACTTAATTTTACGTAAATGGAAAGCCATGGAAAGGCTTTAAGAGCTGGGAGGGGTGACATGATCTTATTTACATTAAGTAAGGATCACTCTGGATTCTAGATAGAGAATGAATTGGAAAGGAGGGAACAGAGTTAAGAGCTCAGAGGCTATGATGATTTGGACAAGTTAACATGGAGGGAGTGGACTGATTCCAGATATAGATTTGAGTCAAAAGTGAAAATATTTTGTGCTGGTTATGAGGAAAAAAGTAATCAAGGATGGTTTCTGGGATTTGGCTTGAACTTGGTGATTGGTCATGCTATATATTGAGATGATGATGACTGGATCTTAAAGCCTTAAGTAAGGTGGCATGGGTGGTGGTGGTAAGGTGACAGATCTATAAAGAGAGGATTCAAAAGTTGTATTTTGACATGTTAGATTTTTTTTGGGGGGGAGGATGGGTGTTGGTTTTGAAATGCCTTAGAAACACTGATTTCCAAAGTTGAAAATTTGATTCAGTACAAAATGTAATTATTTGAGGGTAGGAACATCATCTGTTCTGTATAACAAGCATATAGAATCATGTGTGGTACATAATAGCTTACAATAAATATTCCTTGAATTAATGAGTCTAGAGCTCAGCAGATAGGCTAAGACTTAAGTATGAGAAATGACAGCATCTATTTTAAACACAAGAAAGAGAAAACTTGATATAAGAGAAAGTTCTTATTTGTCTCTAAATACAGTTTCAAATTATAATCTCAGAATTTTCTAAACTGCTCATATTCAATGCAATTTATTTGGCTTGGGAAGTTTCTTAGGATTATGTAACAAAACAACTTAATTTGCGTTCCTCACATTTATTATGCTAGGAACCGATGGTATCTTATTCTGGTATATAATGACAGTGAACGTGAACTGCTGTTCCTATTCTGGAAGACCTCATAGTCACTACAAGCATGAATCTTTGGGACTTCTGGTATAAGAAAGATCAAATGGAAGTCTGTATCAAAAATCATTCTAAAGCAGAACTATCAGTGGGTTCTTTTAAAAGGCTGGCAAAGTCGACAAATCTTTTTTTTCTTTTAATCTGAGTATAGTTCACACAGTGTTACATTAGTTTCAGGTGTACAGTTTTGTGATTGACAAGTGTGTACATTATGCTGTGGTCAGCACAAGTATAGCTACCCTCTGTCCCCATACATCACTATCACGATAATCACAAAATTGACAAATCTTTAGCTAGACCAATCAAGAGAAAGAGAGAGAAGACTCAGCTTACTAAAATTCAAAATGAAAGAGGGCACATCACTACTCATCTTACAGAAATAAAAAAGGATGGTAAGGAAATATGATGAATATATGTCTTCATATTACAGAACTCACAGTAAATAGACAAACTCTAAGATAGATGTGCACTGCTAAAATGAACACAAGTAGGAACTGAAAATCTGACTAAAGCCATGACAAGTAAATAAGTGGAATTAGTAATAAAAAAATATCCACAGAGAAAAGTCCAGGTGCAGATGACCTCGCTGGTGAATTCTACCAAACAAATAAAGAAGAAATAACATCAGTTTTTCACAAACTTTTCCAAAAAATGGAATATTGGGAAATAATTTATAATTCATTCTGTCATGTCATTATTACTCTGATACTAAAAATAGGAACCATGAAAGAAAATTATAGAACAATATCTCTTAGAATATAGATTCAAAATTTCTCAACAAAATATAAGCAAACCAGTGATATATGAAAAAAGATACACTATGACCAATAATGTAAAGTTTGCTTAACATCTGGAAGTCAACTAATATAAACTATCATATTAACAGGATACTGGGCAAAAAAACACACATGATCATCCTATTGGCACAGAAAAACACTTGACAAAATCCAAAAAAGCTTTTTTGGGGGGAAAACAAGAAATTAGAATAGAAAGGAACTTCTCAATGTGCTATGAAAAATCTACAGTTCACTTTATACTAATGGTGAAAGGTCAAAGACTTTTCCTCTAAATTAGAAACAAAGTAAAGATATTCACTCTCACCACCTCTATTCAACATTTTACTGTGAGTTCCAGTTAAGGAAGTTACTCAAACACACACACACACACACACACACACACACACACACACACACAGAGGCATTCAGATTAGAAAGAGATAAGCAAAACAACATCTTCTTTACAGATAACATGATCTTGTATATAAAAATCCCTAAAGAAACCACTATAACTCTATTACAACTACTGAAAGAATTAACCAAGATTGTAGGATAAAACACTATTAAAAAATCGCTTGTATTTCTATATGCTATCAATGAACTATTCAAAAAATGACAGTAAGGAAATAATTCTCTATATAATAACATTAAAAAGAATTAAATACTTAGGAAAAATTATCAAAATAATTGTAAAACTTATACTCTGATAACTATAAAACATTGTTGAAAGAAATTAAAGAAGACCTAAATAATGGAAAGATACCCAGTGTCCTCAATGCCCATGGACTGGAAAAATTAAAATTAAAAAAAATGAAGGGAATATTTCCTAAATTGATCAACAGATTCAGCACAATTCTTATCAAAACCTCAGTGGTCTTCTTTTCTGAGTTGGATAACCTGATGATAAAATATATAGGAAAATATAAGGGTCCAGAATAGCCAAAGAAACCTTTTAAAGTAACAAAGTTGTAGGAATCACACTTCCCAATTTCAGAACTTACTACAAACCTGCAGTAATCAAGAAAATATAATACCAGCTTAAGGGTAGACAAAGATCAATGAAATAGAATTGAAAGTCCAGAAATAAATCTTCACATTTGCAGTCAATTGGTTTTTGACAAGGTTGCCAAGACAATTCATGGGGGAAAGAATAATCCTTGCAACAAATGGGCAGAAATCACTGCATATGCACATACAAATAATGAAATTGGAACACTTTCTCACACCATACATTAAAAATAACTCAAAATGGATCAGAGACTGTATGTAGTAGCGAAAACTGTAAACTTGTGGAAGAAAATATGGGAGTAAATCTTCATGACATTGGGTTCTGAAAGGAAAGCTTAGTTTCTCCCTCTACTGACCACTCTATCAACACCCAGCACTTGCTAGAACATTTCAGATACCAGATAATTTTTCCCACACCAAACGATTCTCCAACACCAGCTGTGTGTCCTACAATTTACCTCAATTCTGACATGAAATACCTGGAGTTAGTACAGACCTTAGAGGCTAAGGGCTTAGTCCTACAAGATGCCCACCACCTTCACAAAAGAAATTGCAATTGATCTTCATTTAACTAAGATCCAACTGCTGCCCAACTTGACTACAAATCAGAGGTTCCTATGAACCCCTCTGCAGCCTTGATCATTTGTTAGAACCACTAACACAATTTAGGATAACAGTTTCCTTAGCAGATTACTGGTTTATTACAAATGATATATTAAAAGGGCACCTGGGTAGCTCAGTCGGTTGAGGTCTAACTGTTGATTTCGGCTCAGAGTCATGGGATTGAGCCCTACATGGGGATCTGCACTGAACATGGAGCCTTCTTGAAATTCTCTCTCTCTCCCTCTGCCCCTCTTCCCCACTTGTGCTCTATTTCTCTAAAACACACACACACACACACACACACACACACAAAGCATATATTAAAGGATACAAATGAATAGCCAGATGAAGAGATATTAATGGGGAGGTCCGAAAGGGTCCCAAGTACAGGAGCTTTTGAGATTGGGACACTCTCCAAGCACAGATGTGTTCTAGTTCACCAACCCGGAAGCTCACTAAACCCTATACCTTTGGGATTTTAATGAAGTCTTCCTTCTGAAGCACGATTGATTGATTAAATCATTTGCCATCTGGAATTAATTCAACCAACAGTCTCACTCCTCTCCCTGGGAGTGTCGAGTGAGGGGCTGAAGTTTTCAACCCTCCTATCACAGAGCTGGTTCTCCTGATGACCAGTCTTCACTCTGTGGTTAGTTAGGGGGTATCCAAAACTCACCTCCTTAACATAAACTCATATGTGGTTGAAAGGTGGTTGTTTTGAATTAAAGAAAAAAAAAGATATCTTTACCACTCTGGAACTATGTCAGGAGCTGGGAACAAAAACTAAGTTATAACAGAAGATATTCTTATCACTTTGGAAATTGTAAGGATTTTAGGAGCTGTGTGCTAAGAGGAGACAGGTACCAAGAAGAAAATTTTAATTAAATCACAATATCATAGGTAGGTGAAATCTCCTGTATATCACACCAAAAGCACAATTGACAATAGAAAAAAAATTAGATTTTATGAAATTTATAAACTTCTGTACTTCAAAGGATTCTGTCCAGAAAGTAAAAAGGGAAGGCACAGAATGGGAGAATGTTTGCAAATCATATACAGAAAATGAACATTCATCTAGTATATATAAAGAACTCTTACCCACCATAGTCATCAGACAAATAATCTTAAAATTGTAAAATTGGGCAAGCAAGTTGATTAGATATTTCTCCAAAGAAGATATAGAAAAGGCCAGTAAACATTAAAAAAATGTCTTGGAATTAGCCATCAGGAAAATACAAATCAAAACGTCTTGGAGTTAGTCATCAGGAAAATACAAATCAAAACATATTGAGAAATCCCTTCATGCCACTAGGCTGACCACAACCAAAAAGGCATATAATAATTAGCATTGATGAAGATGCAGATAAATTGGAAACCCTATAGATTGCTGGTGGTAATATAAAGTGGTTCAAACTCATTGGAAAACAATCTGGCAGTTTCTGAAATGGTTAAACCAAATCACCTACCAATTCTACCTCTACATACATAATCAAGAGAAATGAAAACATATATCCACATGAAAATTTGTACACTAATATTCATAGCAGCACTATTCATAATAGCCAAAAAGAGTGGAAACAATCTAAATGGTCATCAAATAGTGACTAGACAATTAGTATTTGGTATATCCATACAACTGAATATTATTTAACCATAAAAGGAAATGATGCACTGACACATGCAGCAGCATGGATGAATCTTGAAAACAGTACGCTAGGAAGCCAGTCACACACACACACACACACACACACACACACACACCCCAAAACCACATAGTACATGATTCAACTTATAGGAAATATCTAGCAAGTAGATAAATGGTTTACCGGGGCAGGGAGTGGAGGGGCAGTGATGGAAATGAAAAATGGCTGTTCAGTGGCATGGGCTTTCTTTTGGGGAAAATGGGAATGCTCTGAAACTTTCTGTGATGGTTGTACAACTCTGTTAATATGCTAAAAACAGTAAATTGTACACTTTTTAAATTTTTTTAAATTTATTTTGAGAGAGAGAGAGGGAGAACAAGGAAAGGAGGGGAAGGGGGGGAGGGAGAGAATCCCAAGCCAGCAGAGCCTGATGAGGGGCTTGATCCCATGAAGTGTGAGATTCTGACCTGAGCCTAAATCCAGTGTTGGATGGCTTAACCAACTGAGCCACATAGGCACCCCAATTGTACATTTTTATTGATTTATTTTTTATTTCTGAGGGAGAGAAAGAGAGAGAGAGAGAGAGAAACAGCGTGAGCAGAGGAGGGTCAGAGGGAGATACAGAATCGGAAGCAGGCTCCAAGCTCTGAGCTAGCTGTCAGCACAGAGCCCGACATGGGGCTTGGACACATGAACCACGAGATCATGACCTGAGCCGAAGTCAGATGCTTAACCGACTGAGCCACCCAGGCGCCCCATGAACATCTTTTTGAATATTTATTCTCCATTCAAGCTTATTCTTCTGGTTATTGCCTGTTCATATCCTTTATCCAATTTTTTTTCCCAATTGGGTTTTTCCACTGTGTGTTAAGATTCTGAAGATTTTCTATGACATAGGGCTCAGTCTCAACAACTGTGAGATCGTGACCATAGCTGAAACCAAGAGTTGGACACTCAACTAACTGAGCCACCAAAGCACTGTGTATAAGTTTTCCTTTTTATACTCATTCAAAAATATTTTTAGCAGAACTGTTTTCCTTATCATTTGTAGAATTATTCCTAAACACCTTTTAGTTTTTACTTTCATTTTAATGGGATTTTATATATGCATCACATATCTAAATGAAATTATATTTTAATACATTTTTGCTGGTATATAGGAACACTATCATTTTGTGTACTTGATTTTGTATTCTTACGTTTAAAAACACTTTTAAGTCAAATAGTGTGTATGATGTTGTATTAGGGTTCTCCAGAGAAACAGAACTAATAATATGTACACACACACACACACACACACACACACACCACAGAAAGAGAGAGAGAGAGAGAGAGAGATTTTAAGAAATTGCCTCATGATTTCCAAAATCTTCAGGGTAGGCTAGTAAACTGGAGACTCAAGGAAAAGTTGCATTTTGAGTCTAAAAGCAGTGTGCTGTCAGAAGTTCCTCTTCATTAGGGGAAGTCAGTCTATTCTTAAGGTCTTAAATTGAATAGATGAACTCCACCTCCTGTTATGGAGGGCAATCTGCTATAGCAAAATATGCTGATTTAAATGTTAATCCCTTTGGGGCACCTGGGTGGCTCAGTCAGGTCAGCATCTGATCAGCATAGGTTATAATCTCACACTTTGTGAGTTTGAGCCTCACATTGGGCTCTCTGCTGTCAGCACAGAGCCCACTTCAGATCTTCTGTCCCCTTCTTACTTTGTCCCTCCCCCACTTGAGCATGCTCTCTCTCTCTCTCAATAAACAATTAAAAAAAGTAAAAAAAAAAAAAATGTTAATCCCTTCAAAAAATTAGCTTCCCAGAAACATCTACAATATTACTTGATCAAATATCTGGGTATCATGACCTAACCAAGTTGACACATAAAATTAACCGTCTCATGTGTCCCCTGAGATATTTCACATCATTAATCATATATCTATAAATAATGACAATTACACTTAAAATTTTCTTAAAGATCTATTTCTTTGGACGTTTTAATAGTGCAGTCTTTATGCTTAAGTAAAATGTTGCATAATAGAAGTGATTGCAATCACAGTTTTCTTGTACCTCACTTTGAAGGAATGCTTTTTATTATTTATTTATTTATTTATTCATTGTATTCTTTTATTTTTTATTTAGATCCACATTAGTTAACATGGAGTGTAATAATGATTTGAGGAATAGAATTTAGTGATTCATCACTTGCATATAACACTGAGTGCTCATCCCAACAAGTGCCCTCCTTAATGCCCATCACCAATTTAGCCCATCCCCCCCACAATACCCGCCCAGCATCCCTCAGTGTATTCTCCGTATTTAAGAGTTTCTTATGGTTTCTCTCCCTCTCTGTTTTTATCTTATTTTTGCTTCCCTTCCTCTATGTTCATCTGTTTTGTTTCTTTTTTTTTAATTAAAAAAATTTTAAATGTGTATTTATTTCTGAGAGAGACAGCAGAGGAGGGTCAGAGAGAGAGGGAGATACAGAATCTGAAACAGGCTGCAGGCTCTGAACTGTCAGCACAGAGTCCAACACGATGCTTGAAACCACAAGCCATGAGATCATGACCTGAGCGGAAGTCAGACGCTTAGCCTACTGAGCCACCCAGGCGCCCCTGTTGTGTTACTTAAATGAAGAAATGCCTTTACTCTTTTACTATCAAGTACCATACTTACTATGAATTCTGGATAGAGGTGCTTTTATTGGGAGTGGAGGATTATTTAAGAATAATACTTTGTATTTCTAGATTTCTAAAGTATTTTTCTTTCTAATCAACAATTGGAATTTGTTTTTTATTAAATTCTTTTACTATGTCTTTGAAATTACTTTTTTCTTCCATAATTATCTGATTCCTAAATTACACTTAATACCTAAATTCCTAAAATAAACTCTATTTTATTTATGTCTGGTTTTACTTATACATACATGCACACGTGTTCATACACATAGATTGCTGGATTTGATGTATTGATACTCAGGATTCTTTCATTTTTGTTTGTAAATCTGGTCTATGTGTTTTGTTTTTTGTATTATTCTTTATGAGTTTGGGTATCAAACCTATATACTAATGAATTAGTAATGAATTAGTTGTCCATTGCTGCCCATTAGCTTCTGTCACAGCCTCTTACAAAATTGTAGTAAAGATGTTGGTTGGGGCTACAGTCATATGAAGGCTTGAATGGGACTGGAAAGTCTAGTCTCATGGCTGGTAAACTGGTGCTGGTTGTTGGCCAGAAACTTCAGTACTCCTCTACATGGGTAGCTCTCAGTATTGCTTGTGTGTTCTCATGATACAGCTTTTAGTTTCCTTCAGAAGAATAATTCAAGACCGAAACTGCAGTGTGTTTTATGACCTAACTTGAAGTCATAGAGTAACAGTTCTGCAGTTTTTGATTGGCAATAGACCAACCATAATTCAGCATGAGAGGGGCCTAAACACCAGGAAATGATAAACATTGGCTCATCTTAAAGGCTGGCTATTAAGACTACCTATATGAAATGTGTGTATTCTTTCTTATCAGCTGGCAGAACTTGCCTTACATAGAAGTCATGGATGTTTGAAGAGTTTATAAAGTCTACCAGTTAAACCATCTGGTGCTTAGTTTGAAAAAAAGTTATCTTTTGATTGAACATTTTGGTGCTGATAAGTCTAATCAAGTTTTCTTTTAAGTTTTCTTTGAGTCAATATTAATCATTTAATATTTAAATAAAATTTGCTTATTTCATATATGTTTTGCATCATAGGTATTAAGTCAACCATGACATTTTTTAAAAATGTTTTTAAGTTTATTTCAAAAGAGACAGAGAGAATGAGTGGGGGAAGGGCAGAGAGAGAGAGGGAGGGAGAGAATCTCAAGCAGGCTCAGACTGTCAGCTCTGAGTCTGAACACAGGGCTGGAACCCGTGAAATGCTAGATCATGACCTGAGCTGAAGCCAAGAGTCAGGTGCTTAACTGATGAGAATCATGGCATTTTCTTATGTTTTAAACAATCGATATTGAATTTCTGGCATATATATTCCTTCATTAATAATTTGCTTACCTTCATTTTACCTTTGTTCTTTTTGTTTGTTTTTTTATTATTTTGAGAAACAGAGAGAGACAGAGAGAGACAGTGTGTGAGCAGGGGAGGGGGAGGGAGAGGGAGACACAGAATCTAAAGCAGGCTCCAGGCTCTGAGCTGTCAGCACAGAGCCTGATGCAGGGCTCAAACTCCCAGACCAAGAGATCATGACCTGAGCCAAAGTCAGACGCTTAACCGACTGAGCCACTCAGCTGTCCCTATTTTACCTTTACTTTTGATCAGTATTGGAAAAGATATATCTTTTTAATTATTCTTTTCAAAGAAAAGTTTTATTGATCCTCTATTTCATTATTATTTATTATATAAATAAAATTACATATAGCACCTATAAATTATATAAATACAAGTAAATTTATAATTATATATTTCCATAATATAAATAACATAGATAACATTCTTACCTTTATTTCATTTTTTAAGTTTTATATATTGTTATTTTCTAATATTTTCAATTGAACACTTAGATAATTAATTTTCTTTATTCTTTCCTAATGTATAAAATTAAGGTTACACATTTCCTTTTATTTACTACTCAAAATGTACTATTTTGTGATTTGGGTCTACATATTTTATAATTTTATCATAATCTTTTTGATCAATGGATAATTAGCCTGTGCTTAATATTTCATACCAACTTTTAATGATTGACTAGAAATTTTATTTCACTTTTTAATGCTATATTTTCTCTGTGATAGTGATTCTATGGTACTTTTTTCAGATTAAGCTTATGTCTTAGAATGTGGTCAGTATTTTAAAATATTTAAGCGGAACATTCAGTTTTTAAATCTTGTAGTTCAGAGTTTTAGATATGTTTATTTGGTTAAATTTGCTCATTATATTTACCCTAGTTGATGTCATGGCTTCTGGAAGATGTGTACTAAAAACTTATGCTACAATTCTGGACTTTTTCAGTTATACCCTATAATTCTGGTAGGATGTACCTCACAGTATTGCTTTGAATTAATGAGTTAGTTACTGGGCTTAGTATGATGCTTGAAACATAGCCATGACTCAAAAATGTTAGTTGTAATGAGTTTTGCTAAAGTTTTATCAATTTTGTTGATCTTTTCAAAGAACCTGCTTATGGTTTCATTGATCTGTTGTATTGGTATTTTGTTTTGTTTTGTTTTTAGTTTGTATTTAATTTATTTCTGTTCCAATCTTTATTATTTCCTTCCTTCTACTGGTTTTGGGTTTTATTTGTTGTTCTTTTTCTAGCTTGTTTAGGTGTAAGTTTATGTTATTTATTTGAGATTTTTTTTTTAATTTTTAAGATAGACCTGTATTCCTATAAACTTCCCTCTTAGAACGGCTTTTGCTGCATCCCAAAGGTTTTGGACTGTTGTGTTTTCATTTTCACTTCTCTCCATTTATTTTTTTATTTCCTCTTTGACTTCTCTGTTGACCCATTCATTGTTTAATAGCATCTATCTATCCTCCTTATATTTATGTTCTTTCCACATTTTTTCTTGTGGCTGATTTCTAGTTTCATAGCACTGTGATAGGAAAAGATGCATGGTGTGACTTCAATCATTTTGAATTTCTTGAGACTTGTTTTATAGCCTTATATGTGTTCCAATCTAGAGAATGTGACATGCACACTTGAAAAGAATGTTCATTCTGGTGTTTTAGAAAGGAATGTTCTGCATATATTTGTTAGATTCATCTGGTCCAATATGTCATTCAAAGCCACCATATCCTTGTTAATTTTCTGTTTGGGTGATCTATTCATTAATATAAGTGGAGTGTTAAAGTCTCCTGCTATTATTGTATTACTGTCAATTACTTCCTTTATGTTTGTTATTAGCTGCTTTTATGGACCTGGGTGCTTTCTTGTGGTGTGCGTAAATATCTAAAATTGTTATATTTTCTTGTTGTATTTTTCCCTTTATGATTATGTAGTTTCATTCAACTCTTGTTAGAGTCTTTGTTTTAAAGTCTATTTTGTCCAATATCAGTAAATAAAGCCTGGCTTTCTTTTCACTTCCATGTGCATGATAAATGCTTTTCCTAGCCCTTCTCTTTCAATCTGCCTGTGCTTTATAAAAAAGAGAGAGGACTCAAACAAAATTAGAAATAAAAGAAAAGAAATAACAACCAATGTCACAGAAATACAAAGGATTTTAAGATAATATTATGGCAAATTATACACCAACAAATTGGACAACCTAGAAGAAATGGATAAATTGCCAGGGACATAACCTCCCAAAACTGAATCAGGAAGAAATAGAAAATTTGAACAGACTGGTTACCAGCAATGAAACTGAATCCAAAAAATTTCTCAGTAGACAAAAGTCCAGGACTAGATGGCTTCACAGAATAATTTGACCAACATGTAAAGAAGAATTACTATTTTTCTCAAACTACTACAAAAAATAGAAGAGGAAACAAGGCTTCCAAATTCATTCTATGAAGCCAGCATTACTCTGATACTAAAACCAGATAAAGACACTACAAAAAAAAAAAAAAAGAAAAGAAAAGAAAAAAGGAAAAGGAAAAATGAAGAAAAAGAAAAAGGCCAGTGTCTCTGATAAGCATAGATGCAAAAATCCCCAAAAACATATTAACAAAATAATTCTAACAATACACTAAAAAATCATTCATCATGATAAAGTGGGATTTATTCTTGGGATGGTTCAATATTTGCAAATCAATCAACAGGATACAATACATCAGTAAGAGAAAGGATATAAAACATAAGATCATTTCAATAGGTGCTGAAAAAGCATTTGACAAAGTACAACATCCATTCATGATAAAAATCCTCAACAAAATAGGGCACATACCTCAACATAATAAAGGCCGTATATGAAAAACCCGGAGCTAACATCATATTCAATGGTGATAAACTAAGAGCTTTTCCCCCAGATCAAGATCAAGGTGAAGATATCGTATCTCGCCATTTCCGTTCACCATAGTACTGAAGGTTTCAGCCACAGCAATTAGACAACAAGATGAAAAGAAAGGCATCCAAATTGGTAAGGACGAAGTAAAACTTGCACTATTTGCAGATGACAAAATACTATCCTAAAAATTCTTCACACAAAAAGACAAACAACAACAACAACAACAACAGCAAACCAAAGTAGACCTAATAAATTAATTCAGAAATGTCACAGGATACGAAATCTATATACAGAAATCCATTGTATTTCTAGACACTAATAATGAAGTAGCCCCATCTTGCTTTTTTTTTTTAATATAGCCCTTAGTAATGGTCTGAAACTAAACTACAATTCACCCACTTAAAATGTGCATTTCAATTGTCTTTCTTCACCAATCCACAGATATGTGTAACCATCACCACAGTCAGTTTTAGAATATCCAACCACCACTACCACTACCACCATCACCCCTCACCCCAGCCATAAGCAACCATATATATATATATATATATAAAATAGTATTTATTCCTTTGTGACTGGGTGACTGGCTTCTTGGAGCATAAATCAGTACTATATTCCTTTTTGTAGCTAAATAATATACCATTGTATGAATTTAAAAATTTTGTTTCTTCCTTCATCAGTTGATGGGCATTTGAGTTGTTTTGACCTTTAGGCTTTTATGAATAATGTTGCTATGAACATTCATGTAAACATTTTTGTGTGGACATATGTTTTGATTTCTCTTGGATATATACCTAAAAGTGGATTTCTAGTTCATATGATAACTGTATGTTTCGACTTTTTAAGGAATTATTAGAGTGTTTTCCAAAGCAGGTGAACCAGTTTTACGTTCCCATTAGCAGTATATATATGCTCCAATTTCTTCACATACTCACCAACATTTGTTATCCCCTTTACTGTAGATATCCTAGTGATTGTGAAGTGACATGTCATTGTCCTTTTGACTTCTATTTCCCTCATGAAGAAAGATACTTAGCATCTGTTCATATGCTGCTGGTCAGTTGTACAACTGCTTCATTTCTTCTTCTTTGTTGATGAAATGTCTATGACAATCCTGTGCCCATTTATTAATTGGGTTGTCTTTTTATATTGAGTTGAAAGTGTTCTTTATATATTCTAGATATGTCTATTATCAGATATGTGATTTGTAAATATTTTCTCCCATTCTTTGGTTTTTATTTTTCACTTTATAAATGGTGTCCTTTGAAGCACAAAAAGTTTTAAATTTGATAAAGTCTAATTAAGTCATATTTCCTTTTTTGTTCATACTCTTTGTTTTATATCTAATTTTTCCCCCAAATCAAGGTTATGGAAATTTAGCCCTCTATTTTCTTCTTAGAGTTTTATAGCATTAGTTCTTACATTTAATTCTATGATCATTTTGAGTTAATGTTTGCATATGGTGTGAGATGGGGGTTAACATTCCTTAGCATGTGACTATCCAGTTTTCTTGGAGAGTTTCAACAATTTGTTGAAGACTGTTCTTTCCCTATGCAGTGGTCTTGGCACCTTTATTAAAGATCAGTTGACCATAGATGTGTGGATTTATTTCTGTACTCTGAATTCTATTTCATTTATCTATACACTTATATTTGGGTCAGTATTATACTTTCTTGATTATTGTTGCTTTATAGTAAGGTTTGAAATCAGGAAGCATGAATCCTATTTTTTTTCTTCTTTTAAATTTTGTCTATGTCAGTTGCAATTCCATATGAATTTTAGAATAAGCTTGCCAATTTCACAACTTCATTATTTGCCTGAGTGATGGAGACTTTAGGCTTTTCTCATGTACAGATTATTTGAGTGTCAAATTCTAGGTTGAAAGATTTGCTTTGATTTTAAATTATCATACTGATTTGGTTATTTGATGGTTTTCTGCTCTATGCTTTTGCTGACAAAAGTCTGCCATTATCAGCCTAATTTTTGTTCTCATGTAGTCTATAATTTTTTTCTCTCCTGTTACTATTTAGAGAAACTCTGTGTCTTTGGTGTAATGTAGTTTAATTATGATATATCCATGTTTAGATTTGTTTTTATTTTTTTGCTTAAGATGAAGTATACTTTATAAATCTAAGGCCTCATGCCTTTCTTCTTAAATTCCTATTAGTAATAGGTTGGACCCTTGCATTTATTTACTTATTATTTATTTATTTAGAGAGAGCAGTAGCAGGAGAGGGGCAAAAAGAGAGAGAGAGAGAGAGAGAGAGAGAGAATTCCAAGCAGGCTCCCTGAAGTCAGCATAGAGCCGGATGCAGGGCTTGAACCCATGAACCATGAGATCATGACCTGAGTTGAAATCATGAGTCGGATGCTGAACCCGACTGAGCCAGTCAGGGGCATCTGGACCCTTCGATTTTAATCTCTATGACTTTCATATTCTCCACATTTATTTATATTTTCTACATCTTTTCTCCATGAGTAGTCTGTAGGAATTCCTCATATATATTTTCCACTTCCTTTTTGTTTACTCAAATATATCCAATCTCCGTCTAGTCACTGAGTTTGATTTAATGGCTATACTTTTCAATTCCTGAAAATGTTCCATAGTTGCCCGCAATGATAAAGGGAAAACTCTCTGGTACAAGGTAGTCTGGATTTAAATTCTGACCTTAGTCCTCAAAAGGTGGAGGTTCTTGAGCTGTGTTTAATATCTGTATGTCAGCGCACCTGGGTGGCTCAGTTGGTTAAGTGGCCGACTTTGGCTTAGTTCATGATCTCGCAGTTTGTGAGTTCCAGCCCCACGTTAAGGTTCTGGGCTGACAGCTCAGAGCCTGGAGCCTGCTTCAGATTCTGTGTTTCCCTCTCTCTCTGCCCTACCCTGCTCACACTCTCTCAAAAATTAATAAATATTTTAAGAAAATATATCTGTGTTTCCAAGTTTCCTCATCTCTAAAAATGAAGTAAAAATAGTGTCTACCTCAAAGGATTGTTGTTAAGATTAAAAAGATTGGATGAGGTAATACATATAAAATCCTTACCAGTGTCTAGCATTTAAACCTTCTGCTTTTGTTTTTAAACAAGGTTGTCTACATTTTTTTTGAAAATAATCCCCCATTCTTTGTATTTCGTCTGTTGTTTTAATTACTTTAAACATAATCACTGTGTTGTCTTTCACCTCTGAGTTTGGTGTGCTAGTAGACCTTTTGTTTATTCACTGACTCATGGCACTATGGTTTGTTTCCTCAGTGGTTGCAGTTTTCTGAGCTCTGCTTGTTTACTTGTTTTTCTGTTTCCTGTAGGGCTCCCTCTCATTACTTGTGAGTTGGGGCTATTCCCCAAGGGCATGTTTTGCATAGGTTTTACGGGAACCTCTGGTGTTTCAGAATTTGCAGACCAGAGTTT
Organism: Hyaena hyaena; assembly: GCF_003009895.1. Lineage (NCBI taxonomy): Eukaryota > Metazoa > Chordata > Mammalia > Carnivora > Hyaenidae > Hyaena > Hyaena hyaena. The sequence goes on from NW_024080938.1 coordinate 809,907, forward strand.
CTGTGAGATTTTCGTACCATGTGATTTCAGACACTGCATCTACATGTGACTAAGTTTTTAACGAATTTCCTAGTCACTTTCACTCAGAGTACAGCACAGACAGATTCTCTGCTTCTCTGGGTTGATAGGTAGAATTTCTGGGTTCTTTTAGTTTGCTTGTTTCCTGGGACACAGAAAAGCCTTAGAGAGGAGCGTCTTCATGCAAGGCTCTAATTTCCAGCTTCCAGTTTGAGTAAGGACTCTTGGCCACATCTGTTTCTGTATGGATTTTTTAAAACTTTACTTTCCAGGCCCAAGGTCCATATCAAGATTTAAAAAACCTGCCACAGTATCAGCTCACTGGAGTACTCTGGTTTTAAATTCCTTCTTGTTTTGTTTTTCTGCCACTAGGGAATTATTTTATGCTTTTGAGAACAGGTATATATTTAATTATTTTCGTCATATTATATTGTATCATATCTGACATCTCTACATGTTTGCAGAAAGAGGACATACATCTTTATTACTGAGTTTGCCATGTTGCTGAACCCTATGTCTCCCATTGCTTGCATTTTCTGCTTCAGTTTATTGAAGTTCAATGAACACCGATGTGTCTACTCAGCTAGCCCTATGTCTGCAACTCACAGAATGGTCCTCCAAGGTACAGAAGCATGAGTTAAGAAAGATCAGTGCCAGGGTCAGTGCTAAATGTTTTACTTATAATTTCAGTGTATAGTGTTATTACTATTCCCACCAAATAGGTAGGGAAGCTAAGGCTCACAAAGATTAAGCTTGATTTAGAGTTTATGATCTCTACATTATGTCAATGCTGTATGTCCTTAATGCAAAAATGAACTCACTACATAAAATATTTAACTCTCTGACTAAACTTCACAGGTCACGTTTGTGATAATGTTGAAATACACTTTTATTTTCCAAAGTCAAAGCCCCATTTAATTGTCCTTAAATCATACACTTAGGCTTTATATTATCCATTGTTATTCAGCGAAGTAAAACATCATGTAGGCGTGTAAAAATGATTTAATTATTCTCTTATTTATTCATCCGATAATTATCAATCTCCTCTTAGATGCTAGCAGTGAGCTAGGGTTAGGGACAGGATTGCACTTACCTAGGCAAGGGTGACATAGACACTGGATATCCCACCTTCCTCCCTATGCTTCTGCCTCTTCCCTAAAAAGGAGGGATATACAGATCTGAAGGAGATGGCCACCTGTGATCTCCCTTTATAAAGTGTTCTGGGTACTGAGATCACAGATCCCTCACCAAAACCATTCCCAGCCCCTCCCCCAAGGCTCTCTTTCCTGGACAGACACCCAGGGCTCATTTGCAAAGGGTGGTGGGCATAGCCTGGAGGTGTGGCCTGAGCTGTCCCCACCTGTATACACAGATCCTTCTCAGAGCAAGGTGGATTCAGGGGAAGAGGGGGATTAGGAGAGGGTCAGGATCCAGGACAGTTATCCTCATACCATTTTCCTGGCTTTGGGTAATCCAGAGGTTCTAAATCTGGACCTGGCCTTGCAGGCCATTATAAAGGAGTACTTACCAAGGTAGGAACATAGAATATATTTTAATTATAATGTGATGGCTTGATTTATAACTTTGAAATGTATAGGCCTGGCATGTGGGCCTCCATTTGAACTCTCGCCCTGGGCCCTGCAGATGTTAGGAGTATACAGAATTCAGCTCTAGTATCAGAAACAGATTCTTAAAGAGAGCATTAGAATAAAATGTGTTAAGTGCCACGCAGAAATGCTCAGTGTGTTATGGGGATAGAGGGGAAGAGCACTAACTCAGCTATAGCTTCCACGTTAGGAAGGAGTTTGCCTGGAGACACAAGGGATTTGGGACTGCAGATATTTGAGAGGCACAGACAGCAGCATGAGGGTGGAAATAGCAAGGCAGAAGTGGGGGAGGTTTCAAGAGGAGCTGCATCGGTAAGGCAAAATGAGTGAAGGAATGAATGTTTGGAATTGGCCAACTAGAAGGTGAGGCTAGAGTGGGAATTGGCTACCCTGGAGAGGGTTTAGACGGCTTGCTCCAGTAGCTGACTCCCTATGGGAGTCACTACAGCAGGGCTGGAAGGTGCTAGAGATGCAGCCAGGCCCCTGTGTCCTGTGAATGCTATTGGAGCTGCAGAAGCAGTCTTTGGCTGACAAGACCTAACTCCAGGAGACTTCTCTAGGAAGTTGTTAGGTGGGAACTTGGCAGGGTCTTAGTACTACTGAGAAATGGGGACAGTGTTGAGAAATATTTAGGAGATGACATCTGCATGGTGAGAATGTGCTTTCTTCAGGCTGGCAAGTGCCTGTGCCCTAGGAGGTAATCACTTTTCAGGCTACACTGAAGTTAGGAAAATAGAATTGGCATCAGCCCCAAAGAGCAATAAACACCCTCAACTAATCAGAATTGATTTGATCCCCTTGGCTGGTACTAATCCTGCCTCTTTCACAAATGATGTTGAAAAATTTACAGATGTATCAGATATATTTCTCTTTGGCTTTAAGGACAGGGGGCCAGAATCAGAGGCCCCAAGAAGTCACTACCCTGGGCCATCTTTTAATATTTGATGTGGAAGCCACGTAAATATTTCCCTAGGCAATAAAATAAGTGCATGCACAAGACTTTGGATGGATCCTGACCTTGGGAAAGACGCAGTGCTATGTCCCTGTTTCCCACTGATTTAAGACTGCTGGGGTCCTTGGGGTCTGTACGATTGCTTCACCTACCAGGCTCTCAGGTAAGAGATGCTAGATCAGGGCAAGTAGTGCCAACAGACTGATGGCCGATACCCATCAGTGCCCCTGGTGCCAGCACCGGGAGTGGCCAAAGGCCATTCTCTCTGGGTGGTGGAGACACAGTGCAGCGGAGGGTGCCCAAGACTCCAATCAATAGACTCCCGAGCAGCTCAGCCCTGAGTCGGCCGCCTGCCCATATCTCCGTGATCTAAATTCACAGTGCCTGCGTCATGTAAATGGCGCTTTATCCGGCTGGAAATGTGAATCCTGTCAGGAGCACTGGGCTCCGTCATGCTTATCAGAAATACATTATCAGGTGGGGATTAGACAGAGGCTGGTGCTACTGTGCTGTCCATGCCTGGCGAGTAATGAATAATGAAAATTCCATGGGCTAAAGACAAACACAATTGACAGATAGGGGCTGCTGGCGCCACCCTTTCACTCAGTTTAATATGACACGCTGAGCTTCTAGAAGGCTTTCCACTTCACTCACCAGGGCTGTGGGATGCCCCCTCTCCCCCCCGCCCCCCCACGGAGGGCTGTAATCCTGGCCTTCACACCCTCTCTACCCTTCCTTCCTGGCCTGCTTCTCTGTGCTTTCAAACTTCCTCTGCCCAGCAAAGGTGTCATTTTAAGGCACCTGTGGAAATATAACAGCAGAAAGGAAAACTTGTACAAATGCCCCAAACCCTTTCACATGGATGTGGGGTGGGACTTGAGAGGATCAACCATCTCTCTCCTCTGAGTAGAGCCAGGGTGGGGAGTACTAAAGGCCTTAATTACTTCAAACTTCAAATTCATCCTTTTTCTCATAATTGAGTTGGCTTTGAACAAGGTGGTTCAAGTTCTCAGTATAATGAAGTGTTTACAATATATAGATCAAAGTTTATTTTAATTCACTACCTCCCCCCCCCTTTTTTTTGACAGTGAAGACCCAGGTGGTGGAGTAAGTAGTTATAGCAGAGAAAACAGCAATAATTACAATAATAGCAATAATTACCTCTCCACAAAAACAGTTCCCATCATTTTTATATTGTAAGGGTAGAAAAAGCAAAAATCACAAAGCCCTATTTTAAAGAAGACAAGAAAGAAAGAAAGAAAGAAAGAAAGAAAGAAAGAAAGAAAGAGAGAAAGAAAGAGAGAGAGAGAGAAAGAGAGAGAGAAAGAAAGAGAGAAAGAAAGAAAACCAGAGAAAATGAAGAGGCTTCCCACTAGTTTTTATAACCAAAAGAAATGGTTCAGGGAGAAGCAGTGTTCTCTTACTGAGAGATATTTAGACTTGGAACCAAAAGTCTGAATTTTATTCATGGCTCATTCACTTATTCATTGCTTTATTGAGCAAAACTGGGTGCCATTTGTGAAGTCCGGGAGAGCTGTGCTGCACACAGGCGCAGAGCATGAGGCTCAGCCATCACCTGCTTTTGGGGACTTTACACCCCAGCAGGAGAGAGGACATCTGGGGAAATATTCCAACACAGGCTGTAGGTAACATAGGAGAAGGAATACCAGGCTCAGGTGAGTTGCCCAAAGCTAGGACCAGACTTCTCCGGATGCCCTTGTGTGATCTGGGAGAAGTCAACCCAAGCTGAGCCCCATTCTTCTCATCTGTAAAATGTCATCATTTTCCCAGCTCTGCCAAAGGCACATGGGCCCCTAAGAATGACAGTTCCTCTTCATAGGCTGGAGTTTTCCAACACCTCACAGTTCCTTCCAGGAGAGGATGGGTTTTAAAAACTGTAAATATAACAAGTGCACATAAGGAGATATTACCAATATTAGTACTGTCACCGCTGCTACTATTTATATACTAATTACTCTTCTACAGCTACCACCACAGCTTTTTCATGATGTCCTCACAGTAGTGCCAGGAATCTAAATCTCATTTCTCCCTGGCCCTGTTTTCAGTGTGATTTCTATGGTGGATGACACTATTCTCACTCCGCCACTGTAACCAAAATATTGGAAGGGAGTTGCTCCAGTCAGCAATCCAAGTTGGTCTTTGTCTGAATGGCATGTAGGTGCATGTGTGTAAGCCTTGGATTGAAGAGGTAGAAACAGAGCTTTCCTAGCATCTGCTGCTTACAGCAGGCCTTTTCCGCTGAGGCTCCTGCTAATTGATGAAAATTCATTTCAATGAAAGCCATGTGTGGCAACGTGCATGGCAGAGACAAACTCTGAGAGTTGCCACAACCCTGGTGGATCACAGAGAGGATCCCAGAATTGGTAAGGGAACCAATAAGAGCACCAGCAAAAGGAAACACGCCCCCTGTTGTTCTGTGATGTTTGGATTGACTGCCTTCCTATTCTCCACATTCATGGACAATTTTGAACTCTGTGGTCTTGATTCCTTGCAAGTCCTCTGAGGTGTCTTACTGGCATATTAGAGATAATGCCCCAGGAAAAGGCTGCTGTGGTCTAATACAGCTGCCTGAAGCAGTGTTCAGATGGGACCTTTGGGAATTGTGTGCCTGCAGCCACAGAAGTCTTCAGCCAGATCAGGAGGGCTGATGTAGGCTAGTTACACATTGGCTTCAGCAAGCAGCCTTGCTTAGAACAGTATAGAAAATGCATTTTGAGTTTCTTCTGTGTATAATGTTTTAGACTCCCTTCTTCTTGCTATTTAAAAAAAATGTTTATTTATTGAGAGAGAGAGAGAGATTGAGAACATGAGCAGGGGAGGGACAGAAAGGGGGGGGGGGAGAATCCTAAGCAGTCTCCATGTTGTCAGTGCAGAGCCCGACTCATGAACTGAGATTATGACCTGAGCTGAAATCAAGAATCATACGCTTAACCAACTGAGCCACCCAGGCACCCCCTTCCTGCTCTATTAAGCTCTGTTGCTTAGTCTTCTCTCCCCATGGGAAATGCGGTGGGATGTATTGTTGTTGTTGTTGGTTTGGAGTTCGTTTTGATTTTTTTTTTTTCTGCTTGGTTTTCTAAGTACACCCTCTAGGTTCAGGCCTAGAGTGCTGTCACCACGGCGTTCCTCTTGGTCCATTTGTCCAGAACTAGCTCACATTAGTCCCCTTTCCTAAGCTTCCCAGCTGAGTCCAGTATCAAGTTCTGTCCTCAGCATCTTTTATCTAAACCAGCTCAATGGTTTCTCTTGTCAATTCAACTTCTTCTCACTTCCAGTTCTTTTCCTGAGAATCCATTGCCTCTCCTGACTCCTTACTTCCAGTCTATTGGCAACCCATTTTTCATCTCCCTATTAATTGTTTTCTGTTAGGACATTCATGTTCATATTACACTGGGCTTGTCAGATGTTGCCCAGACAGTGGTGAAAAGGGCTATCTTGGCCCTGCCCACCCCAGTCCCCCTGAAGCCAGATACACAATAAGCCATTGCACAAACAAATACTTCGACATTATGTTAAGTGCTATCAAAGAAAAGACAAGGTATAATAAACACAACAAGAGGAGCCTAATTTACATATGTAGAGTCAGAGAAAGCCTCTCAAAAGCAATGAGATCCAGTGGAAGGAATAACATGTTCAAAGACTGCGGCTGAAGAGCATTTGATATGTGCTGACTCACCGCACATGGAGGAGAGAACATGTGAAGGTGAAGGTAGAGAATGATGCCAACGCCAGGTTGTAAGAAGCCCTCAAATTCCTGGTGAAGATGGCAAGTTTGACCTCAAAGTCCATGGGAAGGCATTATAGAGTTTCATGGAAGGAGTGACATATGCAGGAACATGTTAGAGGAGGTATAAAATGGTATGGATTTTGTCAAACTGCCGGGACTTCAATCACAGCTCTGCCCCGTATAAGCACACAACCTTGGGGAAGTTACTTAACTTCTCTTTGCCTTCATTTATTCATCTCTAGAAGCATGATGATAATACTTCAAGGGTTGTAGTTCTTTAAGTTAATAGATAAAATGTTCTTCCTAAAACGTCTATTGTGCAGAAAGTATTATATGGGGGATGCCTGGGTGGCTCAGTCGGTTGGGCATCCAACTTCAGCTCAGGTCATGATCTCACAGATTGAGTGCGAGCCCCACATTGCTCTCTGTGCTGACAGCTCAGAGCCTGGAGCCTGCTTCTGATTCTGTCTCTCTCTCTCTCTCTGCCCCATCCCCACTCATCCTCTGTCTTTCTCTCTCTCTCCTTCAAAAATAAATGAATGTAAAAAATTTAAAAAAGAAAAAGCATCATATGAATGTTAGATGATAATGATGACAGTGACAATGAAGATGGGGATGGCAATGAACTTTCAAAGAAATCCTAGTGTTTCTTGTGTGGAGGTGAGATTGTAATGACAGGTCTGTCAGGGGAAAAGCATAAGCAAATGGACTGAGTAAAGGGAAGCCCTTTTACTAGTGCAGAAAACAGATGATGTTATCCTACATCAAGGTGGCAGTAATGGGATGAACTGAAGTTCATGGATTAGAAATATATTTGGGAGACAGATGTGATTTGAACCCAGTAAAAACTTTGAATTGTTTGTAGCAAGCACTTATAACATGCTTTTTGTTTACAGCAAAAGGAATCGTAAAATAAATTTTGTATGTCTTTATATTAAAGAGGTTTATATTTTTGTGTCAGGAAAAGAAATGTAGGCTCAGAGAAGTTGCTCATACTCATACAGTTGGCCAGTCAATTTAAATATTTATGGCTAACTCCAGAAAAGGCCTGGAGTTTCCTCAAAAAGGTAAAAATAGAGCCATCATACTATCCAGTGATTGCACCACTAGGTATTTACCCAAAGGATACAAAAATACTAATTTAAAGGGATACATGCACCCCAATGTTTATGGCAACATTATCAATAATAGCCAAATTAGGGAAAGAGTACAGGTGTCTATGAACTGATGAGTAAAGATGTGCTTTAGATAAATAAAGAATAAATATAGATAAATAAAGAATAAATTAAGATTTCATTCTTTTGATGACTAATATTCATATATATATATATATATATATATTTGCAACAACCTGAATAGAGCCAGTAGGTATTATACTAAGCAAAATAAGTCAGTCAGAGAAAGGCAAATACCATAGGATTTCACTCATATGTGGAAATTAAGAAACAGAACAAATGATCATAGGGGAAAGAAGAGAAAGGTAAACAAAGAAACAGACTCTTAACTATAGAGCACAAAGTGATGGTTATCAGAGAGGAGGTAAATGGGGGGAGGGGTGAAATAGGTAATGGGGATTAAAGAGGGCACTTATAATGAGCACAGGATTTTATGTGTAAGTGTTGAATCACTAAATTGCACACCTGAAACTAATATTGACCTGAATTTTAATTAATTAGAATTTAAATAAAAACTTTTTTATTTTATTTATTTATTTATTTATTTATTTTTTAATGTTTTATTTATTTCTAGGAGAGAGAGAGAGAGACAGCGTGAGCAGGGGAGGGTCAGAGAGAGAGGGAGTCACAGACTGAAACAGGCTCCAGGCTCTGAGCTGGCAGCCAGCCCAGAGCCCGACGCGGGGCTCGAACCCACGAACCGCGAGATCATGACCCAAGCGAAAGTCGGACGCTTAACCGACTAAGCCACCCAGGCGCCCCAAAATAAAAACTTTAAAAAGTGAACTTTTATCTAATGCTTGTGTTGAATTTGGATGCTATTTATGTCACAATGCATACTAGAATAAGTACCCCTACTTACCAGAGAATGTTGGAGAGTTCATTTAGTCTAGATAGCTCATTCTATGTGACGTTTATTTATGTTTGAGAGAGAGAGCACAAGCAGGGGAGGGGCAGAGAGAGAGGGAGACACAGAATCAGAAGCAGGCTCCAGGCTCTGAGGTGTCAACACAGAGCCTGATGTGGGGCTTGAACTCACAAACTGTGAGATCATGAAGTTAGACGCTTAATTGATTGAGCCACTCAGGCACCACTCATTCTCAAAGTCTGGTCATCAGACCAGCAGCAGCCTCCCCTGAGAAGTTGGGTATGCTGATTCCTGAGCTTAGTCCCAGACATACTGAATAGAAGCTCTGGGTTGAGGCCCGGCCACCTGTGTTTAGGGAGGCTTCCAGATGAAGCTGATGCTTGCCGACATTGTAGGTTAGGCTAGTCTATACGAGACGAACTTCCAGTTTGGGTGCTCCATGCCGTTCTCTCCCTTGATAGACTCACTCCCCAACCTGCTCCTCATCCCATATTCATTCTTGAGGAACACAGGTTTGCAAGGCTTTCAAATTTATCTGTGCAACTTCATGTACTAGGAGCCACTTTTGAAGAATGCTAAGCAAGCAGTGTTTATATATAAGAAGTGACATATATTCAGTTCTGCAGACACCTATTGAGACCTACTCTGTGAATGTCAGGTGACTGGATAAAGAAACTCCTGCATCTCACAATGAAGTCCAGAAATTATAGCAACCTAAATCAGTGCTTTAATAATTGTCTGCTTCCTGATGTAGCTTTCTCATAGTGATCTCAAAGTCCTTCTAAAATATTAATATTCCTGAGAGGCACAAAAGGTAAATGTTATTATCTTTCCCTTCCAGGTGGGTAAGAAAAGGTGAAGGGAATCACACTGGGAAATGCCAGATGTCAGAATCGGAGCTATTCATTTTCTTTGGAAGTGACAGCAAAATCACTTATTTTATTTGAGTTCTCTGAGAGATATCTATGGCTTTAATATCATTTTCCCATTTCTTTTCATTTTAGTGATTACCTTCGATTTGTACTATTGTGTGCAATTTTAAATTAATTATTACACTCTAATGCCTAATTTTGGTTAGCGCTTTAATTATGAAGTCATTTGAGCTTTTAGATGAGTTATAGCTGAAGTTAATGAACAATATTTACTTTCATTAATGACAATTTTCATTACTCTTCCCTTCCACGATCACCACACAGTGAAAGCTTTCAAAGCTAGAGGAAAAATCCAATAAAGGGAAAATTCTACAGGCCCCCTGGTCTCTGAGGAGAGCAGATGGAGCTGAAATGGGCCACCTTGTGATACTGTGGGGGGTGGGGTGTTTAATTGTGTTTAATACTGTTTCCAGCGCTTGCTTCGTCTTCCACTGTTCGTGTGAGCAGTGATTGCCATTCTAAACCCAGAGCTCCACAGATTTGGAAATCTGAGCAGGAAGGCCTGTGTTCATACAACTCTAAACTCCCTAGATGGAATATTTATAGTTTCTATTAACTCACTCTCTGATTTGTTTATATGGCTAGAAACAACTGGCGATTTAGAAGGTTTAGATCTAAGGCACCCATCTCTAGGCTAATGTCAGACTCCTCTGTAGAAATTTGCCACAAGATGCACCTGCCTTGCCTCCTGTTCCACAGATGGAGCCTAAATTCTGGGTATCCGGGGCAAGACCTAGGCATGAGCTTCTGAAGTAGCCATGTGGTTGTGCTGCTCAGAGTTGGTGATATAGAATAGTGACATAACTTTCATTTTTATCCCTTAAAAATATTTTGTATTCTGCAGATAATTTTGGTTGCTTGTTATATATTTAATAGGGAATATTGCATTGCATCTGGTTTTTGTTGTCATTGTCACTCTCTTTTGATGGAAAAAAATTGTAAATTTCTTGCTTTTTATGGAAACATTAATGCAAAGTGCCTTGTCCTCTAGACTTCTTTTCTTATTTCAAACCGTGACACACTCCATAGATTTGGGCCATGTCCATAGGGGTGAGAAGCAGGGATGGAGGGGGAGTTTGCTCTGCGAAGCCTGAGCCTGCTGCTTACTAGCTGCTGACACTTAACATGTGCTTGACCTCTTAGGTTCCCCCTGTGGTAAATAAGACAGCCCCTGTCTCATAGGGCTGCTCTGAGAAGTGAATGAATCCATATATGTAAAGTGCTTTAATCAGTTCTTGGCACACAGTGGATCAAAATGGATCATGAGTTGGGGGTGGTAGTCACCATTATGACATTGGCGTCAGTATTATCACTATTTTTAAAAATTATCTGTAGACTTAACTTCAAGCTGCAAGCTGGGTTTTTTTGGCACAATGTACGGAGAAGCTATTTTCTAAGCAAAACCATTAAGTGTAACTCACTTAAAAGAAAATAAACTTTTTTAAGATGCGTATTTTTGAGAGGGAGGAGGGGCAGCCTGTGAGGGAGACAGAGAATCTGAAGCAGGCTTCTCGCTGTCAGCACAAAGACTGGCGTGGGATTGGGATCCAAGAACCATGAGATCATGACCTCAGCTGAAGTGGATGTTCAACTGACTGAGCCACCCAGGTGCCCCAGAAATAAACTCTCTAAAAGAAATTATCATTGTGGAAATAAACAAAAACCAACCAAATGAGAACAAAGACTGTTTATTCGGAGCTTGCTGTGTCGGAGTCAGCCACTATCACTTGTGTTTGGCAAAGACTCAAAGCAGAAGAAGAGTGGAAAAGCTTTATAAAAGATAAAAGGGAAGGTGTCAGGGGTGCCTTGATGGGAGGCTATTGGCATGGGCAAGTGGTAAGCAGGAAAACTAGAAGCAGAGTGTCCTATGTGACTGATTAAGAGGTACATCCTTGGCTTACTCTGCTTTGCCCAAAGTTGGAAGCAGGAACAAAAATTAGGGAAGCTGTCATTTATCAATGTATTCCTGGCTATTTGGGGCCGATTGTTACAGGGGCCATTGTTTTGCTTCTTTGGTTGTTGGTAGAGATAGCCAGCTGTCTTCCTGCAAACCTGATGTCTAGAATGCTGGATCCTGGGCTGGTTACCATAGATAATAGGCTGGTTTCTTGGGCAGGTTGCTGTAGGCTGTGGATCAGAAGTCTCTTTCTACATACTTTCTGGACATTTGGTTTCCCATTCTGTTCATTGTATGCAAATGATTTTGCTTCTTAGACCTATCTGATCCTTAAATCAGAGTGCTAATACTTCTATTTAGAAATTCTGTAAGTTAAAAATATCTACTTAAAAGTAATAAAGTTGTATTGATTTTTTTAGAAATATTCCCATAGCAGTTGCTAGATGAATAAGTATTTTGGATCGAATTGATTTCAGAGCTTATTTTAATGCATGATAGTCTTTCTCCCACTGGGCTTAAAGTATTACTTAGAATCACTTAGATTTTTAATAAATTTAGCTAACAATTCTTTGCTCTTAGAGTGGGGGAGGGATAGCAAGTTATATTATCAAAAAGATATATTTCTAGGAAATAATTTACTAATACTTTTGAGGAGTATTATACTGTTATTTAATCAGTTTTCACCTGGAGTTTTCGCTTAGTATATGTTTACATTTTTGCTTAGGATAATTTCATGATTGAATTATATTTCTGTGAAACTCAGGTAGGAAGAGAACTCTAAAATGTGTTAGCTGATAGAGATTAACTTGGTTAGGAGTGAAATTTGTCAAAGAACAAGCCACCTAGGGAAATCAACAGTCAATTGTTTTAATGTGAGGATCCATTTTGAAATTGTTATGATGTGATCTTTAAATTTGGCCTCTTGTGTTATAGTTCATTGCCTTTTGGGTATTGGCCTGTGATGAATATGACTTTACTTTGGTAAGGGAGAAGGTTTGATACACTAAAAGGGTGAAGATATAGATTCATGGAAACTTTATGACTCTTTGGTCATTATGAGGACAAACAGGCTTAGAAAGCTGTTTTCATATTCTATCTACTAGTCAGACTGGATCCCCTAGTCTGACTCTTTTACTCTAACTTGCCTCACGTAAGGAGATGAGGGTCTTTGAGACATTTTGAAAAGAAAGAGTGTAGAGAAAACTCTTCCAAAACTCTAGTTGAACCTGAATAAACTTCATGTAGTAAGGGCGCGCATGCACACACACACAGACACACACACACACACACACATTAAACAATATAATTATCCACTTGACTCTTTGCTCCACCCTGCCCCTTATAATAAAGAAAAGGAGAGAAGCATTCCCTCCCCGCCCCCCATTTTTGTGGGAAAAAATCTTCAGGAGAAAATGTTTTTATTCTTCTGAAAAGAAGTCAGGGTGGAGGTTGGCAAGCCATTTGATCTTTATAGCTCCTGAAACTCACAAGAAACCAAACAAAAAGAACAAAAAGATGAAAATGGAGAAGCCAGGACCACCATCATCTCCTGCATAAGTGATGTCCTTCTTAGTATAATTAAATGCCTTTTCAGAATTACCTTTTCTCTGGCCAAGGTTACTCATTGCTGAGCCCCTACTTTACTAAGAAACATCCATCCTGCAGCAAAGAGACGAAAGTTTGAGCCTGTGAGAACCACAGAAAAGTCAGCCCTCATTGACATAATCCATCTCCAGTTGTGAGCAGGCAGATGTCATGAGCAGGGCTGAAGGACGGGCCTGGGTACCAGTGTGCCCAGCTGTCTCCATGGAAACCCAGTTGGCAAGAGTGAAAGATGACTTCGCAAGGAGACACACCTGCAGCTCTTAAGTCTCAGTGAATTTCCTTCTTCCCTCTCTCTTCATTCACATCTTTTCATTAAGTGAGTTGATTTGTCACCACCAACTCTCTCAGACAGCAGCCCAAGGTTTTGATCTATGGAAAAAATAAAACTTTCGTTTCAAAAATTTGCAGAGGTTTCAAGTAGTACAGAGCTGTTATAGATAAAACTAAGGATGTGGCAGCCCTTTCTGAATTGAATGACTTAATTATTCTGGCTGTTCTTTCCCTGAAAAAAAAATATATATGTATAGCAGAAGCAGCAAGATATCTTGACTATTTCTGTCACTGATAGAAGAAACCGTTGAACACTTTAGGTCTCTGGCCTCCTGGGTGTGTTAAATTTGTACTCAGGTCTGGTTTAAAAGTTGATTTAACCTAAAGATTATTTTCCTACTGGTTTCAAAAAAGTTTCCCAAATGCCCTCTCTTCTGTAAAGCCTTTCTGTATATCATGTTCTGAAGAAATAACCGCTGCTCTTGCCAAGCCTATCTGGGCGTGAAGATGCCCTGGTTACTTTATCTGTCCTTCTTGGGCACCATTTGGATGTTAACGTCTAAAATAGCCCCAATGAGGTGATAATTCTTGAATCTGCCTCAATTCCTTTATGGGAAGGGATAGAACATAAATAAATAAATGGATGTAAAAATATATAAATCGGTAAAATTTTATCCTTTTTAAATAACTAGTGTTAAGTAAGTTTTCTCAGTGAGTATTTACAAGCTCCCTGGTCAGGAATTAAGAGCACGTAGACTAGGTTTATCTTTCCTTGTTTACTAGCTGAGAGAGTGCCATGTGCAATTAGCTAAATTATTAAGGGTTTCCAAAATCAGATAAATAAGATGGTCCATCCCTTCCCACACTTGCTGGCATGTGGCAAAAAACAAAATGGGGCCAAACACACATACCCACACTCCCAACACCCCCCTGCTATGGGGACCTGGGTTGCTTACGGATTTCCACAAAAATCCTTACTTACAATCTACTATCTCTCAGACCCATCCTGAGTCCATTTGAATCTGGAACCTAATGCATATGTGAGAAAAACTAGTGATTTTTTAACCCATAATTTTCCTGTCACTTTTTAAAAATCCCACAGCATCAAGCAATGGTTATAGTACTTTTTTAGAGATCAAGCTTGGAAAAGGGTGTGAAAGGGGCATTTAGAAAAAAAAGAACATAAAAAGAAAAAAAAAAAAAAACTCTGAAAGGGAGGAAAACAACCCACTATTAGTACACTAGGGTGAAAGCCCTTGAATGTCCCATCAAAAAGCTTCTGTGCTTGGTTTTCGTACTTCTGGCACCTGCTGATCCTACTTAAAACCCCCTGCATTCATTAGAGCCAGCAAATGCTTCTCAGAATCTTACATACAATGTAGGGCAGAGATCTTCACCACTAATTAATGTGGTCATCTCCAGCCAGCAAATGGGCTCATGTCCACAGTACAGAAGGTCAGGAGAAGCACATTCCCCTCTTTGTTTACCAAGCTGCACAGTGTTTAAGGCCTGGTCATGCTTTTTGGTGGGTGTCATGATGACAGGTTTGGATTTTAGAAGCATTTGGACTTCTCTTGGGAAATACACAAGCATACACACACATTCTATTTTTCTCACATACCACATGATCTACGCCAGAATCAGAGCAGCAGTTACTGAATATTAAATTAAACTACAAAAAAAAAAAAAAAAAAAGAAAAAAGAAGAAAGGAAAGTCGGTATGCATGAAAACAAGCTGGAAAGGTTAAGAGCAAAAGGAGAATTGTAGAACAGTTTCGGTCTGTTTGGAATGAATTAATCAGACCATTAAACAAATCTTTTAATCTAAAGTATCTCTTTCATTTCTGTACCCTGTAAAACAAAGTGATGGAGAGTTGATGGCAGAATCTGCCATTGCTTCTTATTTGTATTACACAGGCTGGAGTTCTGGCCTCATTAACATTCCGCTGCAGTCAAAGACCACACATTCAGGCTGAAATCTGGACTGAAAAGTCTGGGGGGCCCTGCGGTCTCTTAGCTTGATATAAACCACCAAGCGGTTTCTTCCTCTTATGTTGTCTATCTACCTATCCATCATTGCCCATGATTTGGAGAATATGATCCAATCTCTGAGAAACTCCTCCTCCAAAAAAATATCTAAGACTATACATTCAAATTTTGAACACAATTTCAGGAAGTGCAGAGATCCCCTGCAACCCTTCTGTTGACTTTGAGGTTAAAGGTAAGAGGAAAACTTCTATTATCTCAATATCTATACTAATATTATAGGGAATCTATCTTTGAATCCTTTCAATGAGACTTACATTGTGGCACATTTCAACTTACAGAAATATACAACTTAACTTCAAGTCGCAGTGTTACCAATTGTATATCAGAATTAGATGGAAAAAAGATTCAGTGAAAATTCATTTCTGTTTTTACCAAAAGGTCCATCGATACCCAAACCATTAAGTGTGCAGGTAGGAAAGCCCAGACCTAATTCTACTTCTTTCAACACCTGAGACTAGGACTCCAGACAACTAAATTAATTTCTCAGGGTCTTGATTTTCTCCTCTGCAAATGACTTGGTGCAACTAAGTGACCTCAGAGGTCCATTTCCGTTTTTGATTCTACCTTCTTATTTGCTGAGAGAATTACAGTGACAGTAAAAGGAGCAAATAAATAAAAGGCACAACAAAAAACATAACTACGAGAATGAGACAGTAAAATTCCACCGAAAAATATGTAAAATGCATCTGAATTTTTCTTGCTGTAGGAATGATTTTCCCATGTATATAATAGTTGCTGCTACTTCATTTCTTACGGTCATGCTTTGCATTTGATTCCCTTTTTAGAAAACATTTTAATCGCCTGTGTCCCTTAGTATGGTACCTACCTATCACCAAGAAAATGCACAAGAAATATTTGTAGATGAGTAGATAGTTGTGTAGACTGAGAGAGGTGGGGAAAGGCTTGAGAGAGCGAGCGCTGTGACGGTGCAGGCAGCTGGTGGCCGGCACGGTAACTGCTGGAAGGCCAACTCAGCAGAGTTCTTGGAAACTGTAAGTTTTTTTGGAGCTGTTTGATTAATGCAAACAGGGAGCATTTGGCAAGCCCAATGGAAAAGGACATTTTATGTAAAGCTATAACGACACAACATGCATTCTCTCCCTGGTTTATCCAATCACATCTGCATTTCAATGCCGCTGCTGTCCTGTGAATCTCGTAAATTATTGTCGCTCAGTTTTCCAGGAGAATACAAACCTCGCTCTTCTTTCAGGAAACAAAGAGGATGCTTGGCTTACGTCTCTCCTGGAAGTTACTGCATCTCATTCCGATCCAGAGGAGGGGAATGCCAGATGGAAAGATGAGAGCTTTCTGTCCCTTGAGTAAAAAGAAAAAAAGGAGAGAAAAGGTTTATCTCATTACTTGGGGATAAAAGAACTAAGCTAGCTTCAAAGTGGTATGCCTTTAAACACCCATCAGAAACTACAAGTGTGGGACCAGATTGGAGTAAGAAAGCCCCTTTTCCCAATTAGCTTGCAACCTCTCCTTCTCCCTCTCTTTCCTATCTCCACCCTTCCCACTCTTTCCCTCCCCTTTCCTGAATCCAGCACGAATAAGTGGCTGACTTATCTCCTCAGTGCTGAATTTTAAAGGGAACAGCTAACTGTGTGATCATATGATTAATATTTATACCCTGTCACTGAATGTTGACAGATTAATTATGCAACATAGTATAAAAATCAGCAGGCAGTATGGACCAGCAGTTGCGAAAGTGAGGAACTCAGCTGGGGGTCTGGCAGTTGCCCCAGGGGTACAGTAAGCTCCTGGAGCCTCATGCCCCAGCCATTCTCAGGTAAGAGGCCCACTGGATTTTTCCCCCCACTCCTTACGGTTCAGCGTGTCACCTTTGTGGGCATCAACAAAGGCGCCTTCCTTGGAGCCCTCCTGGACTGCATTCTAGCTGGGTCTCTCTGGGATTTGATCCCCTGAGCCAGACAACCCTGATGCAGATGTCATAACTGGGGCACATGGATTGATCAGAACCAACTGAGCCATAATGGACACTTCCTGGATTGAATTCTCAGTCCAGAACTCCTTTTCATGGAATATAAATAATTTGTGATTGATTTGGGAGGATTTTTTGCATATAGTGTTCCAGTAGACACTTAGAGAGTACAGCTAAGTAAAGTGGGTTCCAGTCCTTAGGGAGCCTTTAATTTAGTCTGGGAAGCAAGGCTTCAGTTCAGCAAGGAGCGTGAACAAGGGTAATGCGAGATCTCCTCCCGACTTTGCCACTAATTAGTGTTCTATCTGGTGGAAGTGACTTTGCCCGCCAGGAGCTGCAGCTCCTCTGGTGGTTGGGGCTTACAGAGTTCAATTCTGTGGGACTCAGTAGAGTGCAGTCAGGAGCAATGACATTGCTGTCACATGTCTGGGACCTAGGACTGGCAGGTAGCTTGGGCAAAATATGCATCCCTAGGTACTTGTTTGTGAGATGGAATGACAGCGCCACAGGGTTTATTATGTAGATGGTATACATATATATAAAGGGCTGAACTGTGATGTTAAAAGCTATGCCATACAATGTTAAATAACACGGTGAGAGACGTTCCTGAAAGAAATAGGATGCACTGAGATCACCTGACAGCCTCAACTATCTTAGGTTTTGCTGCTTTGCATTTCTCTTCAACCTGGCCCACATGAGCTTGTGTACTTATGGAGTGATGTTGTGTGGTTCATTATGTAGCTGGCACCATTTTGGCTAGTGTCCCATATTATATCTCTCTGTGGAACCATATACTGGCACTGGCACCCTTTGAAAAAGACCAGGAAGCTCTACTGTATTCTGTGAGCCTCTGCAAGATACAAAAGGTCCAGTGTCATAAGACACTTTAGTAAATGCTGAGCGAGAAGCAGCAACATGAACAGTGATAGAAATCTTAGTGGCAGGGTGCCTCCACCCACCTGAAGGAGATTCTGCAATGGTACTTGACTGGTGGCCTGTTCCAGAGAGTGGAAATGCTATCTCAGAGTGCCTGGGATGTTTGGATGACTAATGTTACGTGTGTACGGTTTGTCGTTGTTCTTCTCAGTGAGTTTGTATGTGTGCATTTGGTGGTTATTGAAGGAAGATGAATACCTAACCTTACAGAGAAGTTCACTTGAACCAATCAGTTATCAGGTCACATAACAAAAAGCTGTTGCAATCACAACACATCAAATCAATTCTAGGAGCAATATACCTTATAATCACGCAATGCAAATAATCAAACCCAATAAGCAAGCAAACCTTCAATGTCATCAAGCAAAACTCCAGCTACAAGTAGCTCTGATAGCCTTAAATCAGCTCTTTACCCCTTCCGCTCTAGCTACGGGACTCATTGATGTGCTTTCTAAGCCAAGCTGGATAATTTAGCATCCACAGAGATGATGTTCCAGTTAACAATTTATCTTTGCTTAGCAAGTTGGCTGATTGAATTAACTGTTTAGTAATATTTTGAGATCAACTGTGAGTTAGAAAAATAATTCCACTTGTATGTATAAAGGGAACTATTCTCATATTCATTCTGACAATAATCTTTTCTGGGTGTTCACCTGTGCCAGAAACCACATTGGTGTGTTTGGATGAGAAGAAACAAAAGAAATACAAAATGTGGTGTTTTCCCTCTAAAGTGAATTGGGATAAATGGCATGCCCAAAGCAAATAAAAATACAGCGTGGTAAATGTGACCTACATATACTGATCAATACCAATTTGTTAAACACCTACTGTGTGTCTATCCCTGACAATGTGCACAGTCCTGGAGGCACAGAAAACAATCCATGTCCTAAAGGAACTGGTCATCTACTGGAAAAATACAACAGCAGAGAACATGGTGAGACTATAGGGAAGGGAACGTTAGGTGATGTCTAGGAAAAGGAAGCCAATTAATCCTGAATCCTTGAAATAAATCTGAAATTTTGTGCAACATGTGTGAGTAACAAATCTCTGTTGATAATCTTGTTTCCCTCGGAGATGTAGGTGGTCAAACTTAACTGTTTTGCAAGCAGAGGATGAGAAACACCAAAGGCTTGTGGGTGGATACCCACATTCAGAGGGAACTCGGTTTCCAATTTCCTGCACAATTGTTACGTTGTTCATTCTTATTGGTCAGAGCCTGTAAGATGAATAAGCCACCCTATGTAGGATGATGCAAGATATTTAGATAGGTGCAAGGTATTTGGATAGGTAATTAATTTAGCACTTTAAAACCATTTGAATGTCATTTAGCGCATTAGTAATAAATTAATAGTTAGCAAGTGCGGACAATTATTTCAATGTGTGGACCAGAACAGCAGGGAAGAATAGACCAGGCTGTATATTTGGAACCTATCAGCAATGCATTTGTATATGCCAGGTAACCTTCTAGAAGGTGCTTCTTTGTAAATGGGCCCTAGTGAAGCTTAACATGTAGAGTGCAGTCTGTTCAAAATGACCCACACTATAGGTAAATTGGATGGCATGACACAAGATTTATCCAGACAGGCTATGTTGTAGGACATGATTTTGGACCAGAAATCTTTGAAAGTCAAATCTTTACTATTCTACCATGACTACTGACTAGTGGGTGCTAAGCACAGAGCCTTTTTCTCTTTTTCTCTTTACAAAGCTCAATTAAAATGTGCATGTGCAATAATCTCCCGTTCAGAGCTCCCGTGGTGATTGATAGAGCGATTTCCAAGTGTGTTTATGCTCAGTGGAATCTATCTCTTAACCCATTGTGGGACCGGCACAGAGGAGAAAGAAAGGAAGGCAATACAAATTAAAAAGCCAGAGGAGGCAGATTACATTCAGAAGAAATGGAGTACAGAAAGGATTTGTCCACATGACCTATAACAGTGAGAGAGGATGGAGATGGGTCCTCTGAACTGTGCGCTCCGGCCATTTTCAGAGTAAAGAAACTTCTAGTAACAGGGTAAGAAACAGTTTTTGATGCAAAGCTCACTGCATGTTTACCAACGTGAAGGTTAATTGTGAGGCAAGAAAATGCCACCACGAGGCTAAGGCTTTTCTATTGCTGCTTTTTGTCAGGATCCCCAGGAACCCGCAAACACAGAAGAGGTCCTTTGACAGCCACGTTGGCAGCCCACGTCGCTCACTGAGATCCGGCAGGTTAATGTAGCGCTGCCAACCCTCCAGACTGAGGCAATCAGAAGCACTGCTTGATAGAAATAAAATGAAATGTGGTGGGAGGAGGGGGGGAGACTGTGGTTGGTATTTCAGCTACTGGCAAAGCCCTCCTCAAATCAGACCCTCGGTGGAGGGCGGGTATTAGCAGAGTGGCTAAGGGGCACCTGCAATGCCGAGATTAATCCCCTTTTTGTTTTCTTTTGGGTCTATCTAGGCACTGCTGAGTGGAAGAATTTATGTTGGCCTCCTTCCTGGAAGGGAGCTGCAGGCTGAGAAAAGAGGATGTGTCATCATATGTCACTTCTCAGCGTGCCTCTGTCGCTGTCTGTCTGTCGCTCTACTGCGCTAGATCTCTACCCCTCCCTGCCAATCCGTTCTACCTTCCTTCTGCCTCTCTGTGATTTGTTTCTGTGCCTTGAATTCTTATCTCCTATCAGAGCAAGACAACTACAGTCTCTGATGACAGAACCCCAAAAGGTGTCTTTATTCCATCTTCCAGAGCCAGTCAGGTCACAAGTTCAGGGCAGGCATTAAAGTGACTAAGGGGAAAGTAAGCTGGCTTTTGATCACACTCCAGCTTGGAGCCCAGAGACTCTGACCAGGTTATGCAGATGTCGTTTGCAAATTAGCTAATGCTCCGGGAGCTATCTCTGGGGGATCATTTTGAAATGCAGAGCAACCCCATCTCTCATAGCATCCTTCAATGCTTTTATTTAAGGAGAGAAGTCATTTTTTTTTTTGAAAAATAAAATACCATTTATAGTATTGATGTATAAAGCAGAAGTGGATGTGCTCTGACTGTAAAGGGGTGAAAGTGGGTTTGGAGTGGCCTGGAATCAGCCCAGTGAGTCAGGACCCTCAGGGCCATCACATCCGTACCACTGTGCAGGTGGTATTATCAGCAAGCCCTGCTGCTGGGCACCTGGTTGTGATATCCCGAAGCAAAGGTGCCTTGCTTACATTCCCACAAAGGTACTTATGAGGTGGGAGAAGCTGTGTCTGCTCTTCGAAAGGCATATTAGTTCCATGAGGACTCTCCCTGTTCCGTCTTCTAAGGTAGGATCCCATTAGATTTTCACAAAGGAGCTGCTCTCTCTCATGGTATATATCTATTAGTAACCATGGCGGGTGCCATTTTGTTGAGTGTATCTTACATGTGTTTCCAGACAGGTCATAACAAGGGTACAATTCTAAATCTTAGATCTTGGTAGCTATATTCTTCCTATTCCAGATAAGGATTGTGGCAAAATTAGTAGTTGCTAGATATTAACTATTCCTCTTCTTACTGCATCAGATGGAAGAGGTGTGTTTAACTCAGTATCTTATCTTGCCCAGAATTCTATCCCTCAGCAGTGCAAATAGTGGATGCTTTTTTGATCTAAGAATCAGAATTTTGGAAAATGGCATTTACCCTACAATGGCTATGCCCCAGGTAGAATTCTGGGCTTTGGGTTGTGTGTGGCTCAAATCCAGAGAACAGAGGGGGGACGGTTGCTGGCTCACGCATGAGCTGCTTCAACATCCTGCCTTACTGAGCACAGCTATGCTCCATTTACAAGAGGCAGCGTTAGCGCCTATCTCATGTGGTTTTAAATAGATGCGGGATGTAACCCTTTTTTTCTAACAGCACAAAACTCCTTCCCGAAAAGTCACCTTGAGTAGATATGGTTTCTTGTGAAGAATCACTGTCTGCATAGTTAAGTCCAAAAGCCATAAAACAGAACTCTGAGTTTATAGTCTGAGTGTTTCATTGACTTATTCTGTGGCTTTGGGGAGAATTATAGTTCCTCTTTGTTATTGTTAATTGGCGAAGTCTCACAAACTTGGGAATACCACAGACACGGGAGGTGCTGTGTGTATGAAAGATGCCACATAGAGATATTGATGTGGTCACTGGGAATTTTTGTCGGGGGTCTTGGGAGTCTTGGTGTAAAAATAGTAATAACGATGAGGTCACATTGCTCATCTTTCACTTCTCACTTATGCCTTCTTCCGCCTTCAGAGCCCATAGTAGGAAAAACTGGTATATTTAACTGTATTTCTTCTGCTGAATAATCGGCTAATTGATTTATTACAGGCATGGCCTTTCTGCTCTATGTTCCTTAGCATCCTGCAGTGAAGTTTGTTACCTTCTCAGCCCTGTTTATTGCATCCCTATTGTGCAAGTAACCAGAAACTTGGCACTAAGCAGATGGGGAAAAATGCATTCTATAGATATCAAAGCTTAGTGGTTAAATGTCGATCTCTTTGGAGGTAGATGGCTCCCAAGACCCTGATGCTTTTTGAAATATGTTCTAAATAACCTATTTTTCCATGTGAACACAGGGCTCAGTGGATAGAGATTATTTTCAAGTAGCCCTCAAGGTTAAAGTTGGTTGCTCTTCCAGATGGTTTCTATCTAATGCTTTGGATTATGATATTGAACCACCCTGTGATCAGAACTCCTAGTGCCAAGAATAACAAGAAGTGGAAGCCAGCCACAGCAAGGGCTGCTGCTTTGAGGGCATGCCGAGATGTAAGGGTCAAGGCCAGACCATATGGTCTATCAAGGCCCTGCTGCAGTAACCCCAGGAAATACAAATCAACTCGCAGAACTGCTCATCATCTCTGTTTCCTATTGCGTCCGTCACTGTATCCTCCGAGTGCCCCCTTCCCTAAACTCTTATTCCACTAACTTTTTTTTCCCCACAGGCTTCTTTCTGCAGTAGCTGGGTTTTCTTCCAGCTGCCAAAGATTCAACCAGACTTCTCAGGAACTTGATCCAGGAGAGCCACGTGGTTGAGTGGTATAATGAAGTAGAGGGGACTCCTAGGTTACAGATTCAAGGGTGAGACATTTATTTAGCCTAACATTATAGCAGGTGATACGGACACCAGGTCTCAGCTACCCTGCAAGAAAATCAGATGTGAAATAGTTCCCCAATGAAAAACTTACCATTTCTGGGTACTTGGACCCTAAAATGGACAGGTGGGGACAGATCCCTTGAGAGTAGAGATATGTTTGAGTTCATATTGTTTTTTCCTTTTTTCCTTATTCTGGAAGCAGTTATTCCAGCACAAAGCTAAGTGACTTTAAATATTTGCTTCCTTTTCAACAAAGCTATAGCAAGGCTGTATGCGCACAACTAAAATGCAAGTTATGAAGGCAGGAATTTGTATCTGTTTTCTACTGCACAGTCTCCAGCATCTAAAATAGTTCTGCAAACATAGTAAGTGTTCGATAAGTGTCTGTTGACCTCTGAATAGCTGCATCATGTTTGATAATAAAAACTGAAATTCTGAGTCTTTTTCTTTCTCGAATACTCTTCAAAAGTCAAGTCTGAAAGATCTTGCTTCAAAATCATTTAAAACTAGGGGAGCCTGGGTGGCTTAGTCAGTTAAGCGACCGACTTTCGCTTAGGTCATGATCTCGCGGTTCGTGGGTTCGAGCCCCGCGTCGGGCTCTGTGCTGACTGCCAGCTCAGAGCCTGGAGCCTGTTTCGGAGTCTGTGTCTCCCTCTCTCTCTGACCCTCCCCTGCTCACGCTCTCTCTCTCTCACTCTCTCTCTCTCTCTCTCCTAGAAATAAAAAATAATAAAAAATATTTAAAAAATTATATAAAAAAAAAATCATTTAAAACTACTGTTAGTTCCTTACCTTTCCCAGTGTCCTTCCCCAGTCTCTGAACAGCACACCTGCCCAGGGTCGAGACATTCATTCTAGTCTTTTCCCTGTTTCCCCCAAATTTGTCAGAACCACATCAAAAGCTGCTGCATTCATGTGGGCAGTGTGTTTCAACATCTTGGAAGGCTTTAAGTTTCCATAATCCATATTCCACTTACTTTATTTCTGTGTAGATGGTGGAGAAATGGATTAAAGTTGTGTTTGCCCCTGGCTTAGAGACAAGACAGGAGGAGAGCCGGCACTTTGACCTTTAACTATCAAAATCAGCTGTGGGGTATCCATGCTCAATTTCGCATGTACGCATCCCTTCATTCTGTTTTCCTCTTTTTATATGTTGAGGATTTTTTAAAGCTTTATTTGTTTTGAGAGAGAGAGAGCACAAGCAGGGGAGGGACAGAAAGAGTGAGAGGGAAAGAGAGAATTCTAAGCATGCTCCATGCTGTCAGCACAGAGTTAGATGTGGGGTTTGATCCCATGAACCAGGAGATCATGACCTCAGCTGAAATCAAGAGTTGGATGCTCAACTGACTGAGCCATCCAGGTGCCCCAATAATGATGATTTTTATTGCTTGACCATACTCCTTTACTTCAACATCCACAGGCAAGGTGTGTTTGAGGGAAGGGGGCACATAATGAAATAGGAATTCCATCTCTTGATGGGCAGTGGGCTTGTGCTAGCAGAGAGCACAGCAGCCTGATGCTGAGGAGGGTCTTTTCTCTTGTTGAGAGGATTCTAACATTAAATTGCCCCTCCTTGCCACTCCACTCACAGACTTTGGTTTGTGTAGATGTCTGGATGTTTTCCTTTATGGAAACCCCTCTACATACGCATTACTTCATTCATTGCAGACCCCCCACCCCTCCGGGGCTGACCTGCTGCTCCCACACCCCTTCCTATTCCCAGTAGCACAGCCACCACCACAAACCCACTCAGCAGAACAGCCTCGTCCCCTGAGGGAGCACTTAAGGAGCTGACCTTAAAGAGCAATTCCAGTCAGGACTAGAGAGGCTCAATTGTTCATAAACCTGACATTTATTACTTGGACATTCTTTCTCTACAGTACAAGCTGCTCTTTACAATTTTATCAAATAAAGTGCTCCTTTCCTCAGCACCCTGCTTTCTCCTCCTCCTCTCCTACCTCTCGCCGCCCCCACCCACCTGTGGGCTTTGCATGGGACAGCCAGGGAAACAGTGGGACTCATCCCCCATGAAGCCTGTGGCCTTCGGGAAGGCCAGGCTGGTATGCAGAGCAGACAATGAGCATCCTTTTCCTTCCTTTTATTTAAGCAGCAATTAGTGAGAGAGAAGAGAGATAATGATGCTTTTTCCACTTTGAAATGCATCAGCCTTTATGTGGTATTTTCTATGTTGCCAGGTCAGACCAACACTTAGAGTCAATTTATTATAAACATTCAGAGCCCCCAAATGCGTAACAAGTGGTAGCAACACGCATTGGTTGTTTTCCGGGTTGAAGAAGTAGAGGACTTAATATAGATCCATGTACTTATATTATTTTAATTAACAGATCTTCCAATTGTAGAGATTCTCAATGCTCCCCATTTTGACTTAATTGGACTCACATTTTGGGGAATAGATAGGTCAGTGGTCTGAAGGCAGGAGGAGGAGTTAATGGATTACATCAAATCCTACTTACATATTAGTCAGTAGCATCAAATGTAGACAGAGAGAAATCAGGGGCAAGTCCTCCCCAGTTCTGAATCATAGATGCTCCTCGTATAATCCAAGCCTGCTGGGCAGAGAACTGGAATGGTCTAGTTCTTTTTATATTTCAGACAGGAAGAGCAAGTGCTTTGTTTTCAGAAAGAGGTCTGTACAGTAGTGATTTCATAAACAGTGATATGGGAACACTTAAAATTAACCAAAGCATATAAATGTAACTTCATTTGACTCCTGACTGAGTCAAAGCCTTTTCTTGGAGAATGAATGAGCTGACTGGAAATTGGTGTCTTCTTGCATAGACAATATTCAGAAGTCATCAGTCCATGATTTCTAGTTTGGAATTATTTAAAGTCAGGCATGAGGGTGATGGTTGTAGTGGTGGAGCAATCTGAGTATAAAACACTTCTAGAGTTTTATGGTTTTCTCCTAATCTATTAGTTTGTTCTGCCCTGTAATGAAAGTACGGGTCTTTTCCCACTTGTTGGTACTGAATCTTTCCAAAGTATCCTATTTAGCTTTCATCGAAATAGCAATTCTTTTTTCATACTCATATTGTATCAGTTTATGAAGAATTTAGGTAAATGATGTAATTATATGAACAAGTACATCTGGTAAGAACAGATTTGGGAAAAGATGCAGCCGACTCTTGGTAAGCATACGGCTCAACAAGTGAATGTGTTAGTGCCTGGGTAATCCAGAGGGAGAGACCAGAATTGCAGGGAAATTCAGCGTGGACGTCAGACGGGATGACTGGCAGGGAGGACAGAGAATGCCAGCTAACTCAGCATGTCAGTTAAGTGGAAGTGAAGCAGAAATTAGTTAAGAGAGCTTTCGGTGCCTGCTTAACTTGGATTCCAGATTTCTGAATTCATGTGCTAATATTAGTTATTGACATCAGACACATTACATAACCTCTCTGAGCTTCAGCTTATTCATGCATAAAATGAGGATATTACTAACTAAACTGTGTGAATGTGTACAAGCACACCACCACCATAACCACAACCACCACCACAGAGGGCATTTTTAAAATGATGGTTTTATTTGAGTATAAGTAATAATACCAAGGGCTATTTTGAGAAGATCAAATAAATGACTATGTATGGCTCTTCTGGTAACTGTAAATGCTCTACAAATTTAAACTTCTTTTTTAACTTTTTTTTTTACTTTAAAATAATTTCAAGCTTAGAGAAAAATCACCAGAATAGTTAATAAAAAAACACTAACCTCTAAATAATTTGCCTACTGTTAACATTTTGTCACATTTGCTGATATGGACAGATGACTGGATGGATGGACAGAAAGAGTATACATTTGTATATATGAACCTTTCTCTGACCATTTTAGAGTAGGTTACAGACACCATGCCCCTTTGCCCCAGCACATCAGTGTGTATTTTCTAAGAAGAAAATAGACTCATATACTTATAAAATTAGGACATTTAAGTTTAGGATAATAACCTTGAATTATTACTCAAAAATTTCCAATGTTCCCAGTAATGTCCCTTATAACATTTTATTTTTTTGATCTGGGATCCTGTACAGAATCACACAATGCATTTCATTATCATATCTCTTTAGTCTTGTTAGCCTATCTTTCTCTTTCAAGGCATTGACATTTTTGGAGAATGTCCCTCAATTAGAGCTTGCATGATAGGTCATCATACCCAGATTCAGGTTATGTAACTTTTGGCAGGAATACCTTCTCTGTGATGTGTCCTTCTTTTTTAGGAGGCACATGATGTTGGTGTGCCTCATTATTGGTGATAATAGTAATCACTTGCTTAAGGTTTTTCTCCCAGGATTTTCCACTGTAATATTATTTTTCTCACTGAAATTAGTAAGTTATTTCTGTCAAGATATTTTGAGTCTCTCCAAATAATTTACCTGCATCAAACATTCACCTACTGATTTTCACATCCATTGATGATTCCCACTTAACTGAATTGTTACTAGTATGATTGCAAAGTGGTGAATTGTTTAAATTCCAGGATTCCTATAATTTATTACTTAGTATTCTACTGCAAGGAAGACATTTCTCTTCCCCAGTTCTTTAGTTGTTTTGTTATTTATAATTGGTATGGAGTCATGAAATTTTATTTTATTTTATTCAATGGATTATAACCACTGTATTATTTGTTTTCTTGTTTAAATTGCCCTCGACTTGGCCAGTTAGTGTTCCATCAAATTGACTCCACAGCTATTTTGATGAGTCCTTACTATTCTTTGAACACTTCCTTTCTTTTTGGCACAACACGATATTTTAGGCTCATCTTCTGCTTCCCCTTGCTCAGTCCTCAAGCCAGGCATGTCTTTAAGTTCTGTTGTGTGGGGTGTGGTATGTAGAAACAAAGATCAGGTAACAGATGTGCTTGATGCTACCAAGGCATCATTGTTTCTAGAAAGGAGGAAGAGGGAAATATAAGTAATCTTTAAAAATATTCCTCTAGGGTATTTTTCTTCTTTGAGAACATTGCCTTTGCACTGATATTCCTCCTTGATGAGAAAGGAGGACTAAATTTGGACTCTGCTCTTATGTATCCTAGAAAGATATCCACACCACTATTCTAGTTCTTCTGATAATTAAGAAAGAAAACCTTCCCAGGACTAAACTCAGTTGCATGCAAGGTAAGGGGGTAACCATGTAAGGGATTAAGAAGAACTAAAAGGGGGTCTTGACAGACAGAGTTAAAACCATAATCAATTCTCATACCTGCGGTCTATCCAGTATCCCATGTTTAGAGATCTCACATTGATGTCTAAAATTTCCTGGGAAGATTCCTCCCTTAGGGGATATTTTGGATAGTAAAAACACTGTTATTAGATATTCCTAATTATGATGGTGTTACAGCTTTTATTCAATTATTGCATTCAATCTGACTTATGACTCGTATCAGCCCTCCTCGTGAAATCCTGTGACAATGAAGAACAGAAACAAGACTGTGGATGTAGATCAAAGTACAGTCACAGCTGTATAACTGAAACACAGGGATCCTGGTATACAGTCTTGGAAGATGCATCTGAGGCCTTGTGCCATCTCCATTGTATTGAGATCTGTGGCCTCCTCAGGAAGAAGCTGGGGCAGTGAAGTAATGATTAGGCACCCTCACTCCTATCTCTGAATGGAAGGTTGTATCCTGCTTAATACCCTTAATATCCTGCTCAGATGCAAAAGGGAAAAAGAGAGTGAAAGAAAAAGTGGCTTTAGGACCAGGTAGAAGGCAGACCTAGGGCCCCAGTGGTGTTGGCTGTCCAGAAGCCAGTGGTGTTGGCTGTCCAGAAGCCCTAGTTGGGGGTGGTGGGGGGAGGTCTGCCTTGCTAGAATGTGGACTTGGCAGAGCAAGGGGAAAATACCAGGATACATTTGAGCTTAATTGCCCTTAAATGTGGCCAGAGGAATACCAAGCTCTTACCAATCAGTGAAGTCAATCCTCTTTTGCTAGAGAGGAATGAATGAGAGGTTGGGAAAAGCTAACAGATGTGTTTGTCCAATCCTATTTTCTTCTGCTAAATGGAATAGAGGTCTATGGAAACACAAGAGGGGTAGAATTAGAGAATAAGTATTTCCCTAAATGCTTACTAAGTGCCCAGTTCTATGATAAGTGCTTTTCATAAATTACTTGGATTAATTCTCAAGAGAATCTAATAAAGTATAATCTTATAAACTAATATCTCCATTTTACAGATGGAGAAACTGAGCCCTAGAAGTTTAGCCATATCCCATGGCTCATACATGGAAAACATCAAACCCAGGTCTTCTGCCTTCAAGAGTCATATGTTTACTCCTGATGTTGCCAATTTTAGGGAAGAGGCAATCCAGTGAGGAACGGATCATAGGCTGAGCGTGTTGGATTGGGGAAGAAAAGCAGTGATGTGGGGGGAGCTGAGCGCCTCGAGATAAGAAGCATTAGGCACAGAATTTCACCCATGTCTGGCTGGCCCTGAGCCACCTGCGTACTAGTAACTACTCCTCATTCAGAGCTTCTACCAAAGAGAAGCTGATAAGAGGTATTTCTTTCATTTCCTTATAATTTTCCCCTTCTTCTTTAGAACATCTCTGTGCTGGGAGATCAATGCCTCCTGCTAATCAGTTATCCAGCAGCTTAAAGAACATCTCAAAATACTCATTTTAATTTCCTTTTAATAGCAACCGTCATCATCCCTTTGAGTCCTAGAGATTTGGAGCCCTGGTAGTCTCCAGCCAAAGCAAACCCTCTGAGACTGGGAGATTGTTGGCTTGATATTCACAGACTGGTTTCTTTAACACTGGACTTCTGTGTTTGTGAGCAAAATAAATTCTCTTTGTAATAGGATGAGAGATGGGAGAGGACAAAAAATGACTCCGCAGGAGCCAGGGAGACACCAGCTTATGGTCGCCATGTTCCTAGGGATGACAACCCATCTACTGAGCTAAGCACTGCTAATGACATGAGCCAGCGACACTTTCCAAGGCTCCACCACACAGACACCTGGGACATTTGAGCAGCATGGTTTCTGTCTGCTTTTCTTCCTTTCCTCATGTTTTATATTTTAATCAGACATTTACAACTCTTGACATCAGATGTGGTCACTAGAACTATCTTCCTAGGGGTGCCCTCTCATCCAACTAACTTTTTCTGGATTTATTATTTAAAAGGGTATTTTCATCATAAGGAGCCATGGAGCATGGTAGAAAGAGCACCGCTTTGCAAGTTAGGCAGACGTGGGCATAATCCTAATTCTATCATATATTGAGCTGTGAGATTCAAGGAATTATCCTAACTGCTCTGGATCTCAAATTCCTCCTCCATAAAATGAGAGTAACACTATCCTTTGTGTTATTGAGTAGATTAAATGGGGGTAATGGATGTGGAGACCTTGAATACGGTCTTGTTCTTAGTAGGGTACTCTGTAAATTATAGTTATTCTAATTACCATAGAAATTATTTATGCAATTCTAATATCTCAGTTATCCCATTTCAGGGGTGTGGTTTTGATCTTCATAAGAGCCTTAGATACATTCATTATTTCATTTCTCACGCTGCCAAGCACAACGCCACATTCAGGATACACAATGAACACAGGTGTTTAAAGTGAATGAGCTAATCTTGTAGGTATTCTCTTTAGCTTGAAATGCTAAACCAGTTTGCATCTGGTGGTGATGACAGTGATGGTGATGGTGATGATGATGATGATGGTGATGGTACTGTCAACAATTTATTATAGAAGGAAGTGCAAGCCTGCAGATGTATTTGCTCATTGTGTGTCTTTTTGTCTGGGCTGCCAAGAAACCCAGGTTAATGCAGCATTGACAAATATAAACTCTTTCATTCCAGATTCCTCAGTTATTTCTCACCTTTTAATCACTTTGCCTCCTTCTTTGTCCTTATTACAACGATCCTGTTCAGAGGGTTTTAATATTGGGAGCATCTCTGAGATCTTTTCTTTGCTTTTTCCTTATTCTTTGTCCAAGGACTAGACAGGAAGGCACACCTCCACCCACCCTCATACATACACTTAGTACTATTAGGCCATGGCATTCATTTACTTGATTCATGCAATTGATTCTTGAGCCATAGGGCCCTCTCCACTATGGTCATGGGGAATACATGGTGAATGGTGTTTGAACCACAGCATCTGACTGAAACTGAGCACCCCAACAAGGCTCAGCTCAGCTTATGTATAGGATCCGGAAGGCAGAGGGTTGGTTTCCCAACTGACTAGTTAGCCTGGGAACAAGATATTCCCTACATTTTCTTGGCAGCCTGAGAGACTTCCTTCTGTATGCTGTCTCCTACCCACTGTGGCACAGCTCTATCAAAGGCAACTCACTCTTGTTGAAGAGTGGTACATTCCTCACCAGAAGTACCTACGCTACAGAAATATATGAATCACTCTAATTTGATACTACCTCATACCTACATTGATGTTTTCTTGGTGGTGTTTGTAGTTTTATTTTAACTGTGCAAAGGATTTATAAAATATTGACACATTAATAACCATTATCTCAGTTTACCTAATTGAATGAATGGGTATATTTAGACTATGTATAATTCTTATTTTACAAATGAATTCACTAGTGATACAAATTATTCTGTCATTCAGAATATATCAAGATCCTTATTTTATAGCTAAAATATAGTAGCCTAAATGGCTTTCCCAGAAACAACAGTTTTGAAACTATTTTTGATTAAAGAATATAATAACTGAGTGTAGTCCACAGTTCTTGAGGATCCAAGTTTGAATATCAAGAGTGAGAGTGAAATATATGTTTGAAGCAATTGGAGATATTTGACTATGGACTGATTGTTAGGTGATATGGACATTTTTTATTATGTTAAGCATGATAACTATGTTGTGTTTATGTAAAAACATACCTATATTTTATAGATGCATACTAAATATTTACAGGAGGAATGCCATGAAGCTGGACTTTATTTTAAAATGTTTAAGGGAAAATAATGAAACAAATATGGTAAAATGTTAGCAATTTTTAAACCTACATGATGAGTAAGGACTGTTCATTGTATTTAGGCTAAAGCCTATGGAATGTCCTATATTAGACAATTTTGACCCCAAAATGCCAATTTCATATGGATCTAACCTTTTACTAGTCTCTAAGTTTATGTGCATTTGAATTTTTTGTTGTTGTTAAAACAACATATAAAAGTTCCTGTGTGTCTGCATGTGTGTTCCTATGTGTTCCTATGTGTTGGTTATTATGGTAGAAAAGACCAGCTCGCAGCTTGGCCTCCAACATGGAGACCCCGAGCCCACTGTGGAGGAAGCTTTAGTCAAATCTCCTTATTTTGAACTGCTTGATTTTCCTAAGCAAGCCAGATCTTCTCCTCTGCCTTTGCTTATAGTTTTGCCTTTTCCTGGAACATCAGACTTCCACTTACCACTCTGAAAGCTACTCACATACCTAACTCAGCTCACAAGTCACTCTAATTTTGAGTTTCTGATCTCATCTTTCCCATAGTTTCTTCCTCTTTGGCCTCCACTGCAACAGAATTTCTCAGTGCTCATTATGCATCATTGCAGAGATGTTTTTCAAGGCTTTTCCCCAGTAGACTAAGTTTCTCAAAGGCAAGTCAACCCCTTACTAGTCTTTGTATCTTCAGGAAAGGTCACTCACTGTCCACATTCAGGCGGTTAAAGCCAGAGGGTTGTCTTCCCACCTGCTGTGTGCCCTGCGGCTGTCCAACTGTTGGCTGGCCCTCCCTCAGCAGAGCTGACAAGCTCGGCAACAGGCACAGGATCAGACTCTGGTGGATGCCAGCTTGTTGAATGAATGTACACAGGTTGGGTTCTGATTCTAGCTAGGTCTTCTGTCCACTCATCACTTAACATGACTTTTTCTTCCTGCTAGGAAATAAAGTTAAAATCACAGATTACAATGTGGACAAAGTCCAGGGGGACAGAGAGGTAAATGTGTAATCAAAGGCACCTGGGAATGAAAGGCTTATCTTGATCTGGTGAAGGTAATCTTGGTGGCTTGACAGTTAAATAACAGCTTCTTTGAATCATTCTTCAAGTTCTACTGCCTCCATAAGAGTTTTCACCAATCACGCCGCCTGTAATGGCTTTGTTTTCCTAGTGGTGTGTATGTGCCAAACACTCAATTTACAATTCTGCTAAGCATTTGTATCTACATTTTATATTACTTACCAGACGGCAAGCTCCTTGAGGGCAGGGATGATAATTTATTAAACTGTATTTTTCATGGTACCTAGGAGTGTTTTTTCCTAGAAGAAGAATAATAAAGGTAACAGCAGCATTATATGGCATGTCTGTGTACCGGGTGCCTTTGTTAATGTTTTATGTATATTACTTCATTTAATCCTCATATCCCCTATGCATCAGTCACTATTATTAGCTACATGAGAATATTTTATACATTTATTAAATGTGTGTATATATAGCTGCACACTATTTGTATACAATGAATACTAAATTTATATTGGCCAAATAAGAAAATGCATGAAGACAATTATATTTTCAACAGCACTCTCTCCAGTATATTGTTCTTCATGTTTCATAATATTCAGGAATACATTATGGAAATGAATGAGAATGAGGGAGATAGACTTTAAATTAAATGAATTAAAAATAATTATTTAATTGCGCACTCTGATAAGTGCTCAGAAATAGAAGTACCGGGTCCTGGCAGAGTGTATCAATCCTGTCCCTGAGATAGACGGACAGCCAGGGAAAGAGGAGGGCCTTCATGTGAGGCTGTAAAAAGACCTGAGAGTGAGGGAGAGTGGGGAGTGGGGGGCTAGATAAGTCACACAATGTGAGGACTTTAGAGGAAGGTGACCATGCAAGTCATCATACAAACTGGTCTCAGACCATATAAATGGAATTTGGGTGCCATAAATTACTATCCTGGATCCACAAGTCAAGAGTGGATGCAGGGAGCCAGAGACAGTGAGGCAGCTATTACAATAGTCCCTGAAGGAGATGATTAGTAGCTATGATTACAGAAGCGGTGATGAGAATAGAGATAAGCAGAGAAATTGCGTATATGTTAGAAGGTCAAGTCAACAAAGAACAATCGAGAGACCTAAACAAAATTCTCAGAAACTTCTCAGAAAGTAGATTATGTATCTATTACCTACCTATCTATCAATCTATCTATCTATCTATCTAGTCTTTGTCTCCCTGTGAAAACTGCAATTATGGCACAAATTTGTTAATATATGCCAATAAGAAGTGAAAAGCCTATCCAAACTTACACTGAAACTGATTTTTTTTTTTTATTTAATGCATTGAATAGGTTGGGAGCTAAATTCTTTGTAAGGAATTAGATAGAATGCTAATGAATCTCTTACTCAAGGCTCTAGAGGATCAAGTTTTACAGATTCTTTATTTTCTCTGGATTTTAGTGGGGGATTTTTTCCTACTATTCAGTTCTATGGCAGTGAATCACATTTCTCTCCAAGGCTCCTCAACAAACAATTTACAGTGTAAATATATTTGTTGGCATGCAAATCACTCCGCATTATGAGTCTTGATTAATATTATAATGTGTTGATGAAAGCCTGTAAGTGGTTCTTGGAACTAAGGTTTCAGACAAAGATGTGCTGTTTGGGTGCAGAATGTTTGTTGAATATTAGATTAGGGTTTTTTGTTTTGCTTCTCTCTCTCTCTCTCTCTCTCTTTCTATTTTAAGGAGATGCTTGGTGTGAAGTGGTAAAAAACTTCAAAACACACAATTAATTAACACAATTCATCTATTGCCCAAACTGCATAAAAACACTCCTCCCCCATGCATACATTGTGTCTGATCACACCAAGTCTGCTTTTGAGTCTGTGGGACCTTTGGTTTAGCTGTTTAGCCTTTTACTCATTGCCAACATCCTGTCTCTTGAGAAGTATTGTTCTATAACATCGTGTGCCTTTTAAATAGTGTGCATGTACGTGGGTTGATTAGACCGTGTGCCCAATTCCCAATCTGCCCACTGAAATGCAAAGATACTATTACTGGGCTTTGCTTTTGTGAAGACGATTTCTCCTCATTAATAGTGGTAAGCAGATATGCCCAGAAACAGAAATGGACCCTCCATCTCAAGCGGTGCAAGTATTGACTGGCACTTTTCTTTCACACACATAGCTCGAATAAACAATTCAGTGGAAGGCGCTTAGATTCAGAAAATAATCTGTGATTAAGAGAATTGGGTTTTGAATATGGATAGAATTTGGTTCAATGCCAGCCCTGCGCTTAATAGCTGCCTGACCTTGACGAAGTCACGTAGCCTCTCCAGGTTTATTTTGTCATTTTGAAAATGGGGTTAATAATTTATATTTCTTGAATTTGGAGTGAAAATTAAATGAGATCCTGGATTTAAAGTGCTTTCTTGGACAAAAAGAAAAAAAACATACCCAGTAAATGGAGGCTATTACTATTAGCAGATCCTCGGGTTCTGGTTCACTGATATTAAGACAATGAAGCTAGTATTTGACCTTTCCTCAAGGTTTGTGGATTTTCTTATATCCAATCATCTTTGAGTCCTCACAACCAATTCTGACACTCATCTACACTGCACCCCATTTAGCAGATGGGTATCTGGGGTTTTGTGTCAAAATGCTTTATGAAACACAGTCCAGCAGCTCGGAAACAGAGTGCATATCACTGCTACGTGAATGGGTGCCCAGGTACATTCCCAGAAAGAAAATCCAAAACAGAACTAGGAGCCCTTAAGGAATAAAATAAGGAGACACAGAATGAGATTAAGTACACAAGTTGTGTTTGGTAAAGGAAGGCACAAATGGAGGCTGAATTTTGGCCCAAACTAGATACTTGGGCATGCTCGGGGTTTGCCCTTGCCTTGTGACCCCATCGAAGAGATAGCATTTGAGAACATATGTGCTCCATACTCGAAGCAACTGGTGAGTCACTAAAACCTGTTGCCCGATTATTTGCCTCCTAAATAGATGTGAAATGTCCATCTGAAATATAGCAAGTATGCTTTTTAAATAGCTCTGGGGCAGGCCTGGAATGACTTTTGTGGGAGGGCTGAATAAGACCTTTCCTTGTGGGGGGCCTGGGTGGCTCAGTCCGTTAAGCGTCGACTTTGGCTCAGGTCATGATCTCACGGTTCATAAGTTCAAACCCCACATCAAGCTCTGTGCTGACAGTTTGGAGCCTGGAACCTGCTTGGAATTCTGTGTCTCCCTCTTGCTCTGCCCCTCCCACACTCGCTCTCTGTTTCTGTATCTCTCTGTCAAGAATAAATAAAGATTAAAAAGATATTTAAAAAAATATCTTTCCTTGTACAAAATATTCTGTATTGCCAGAGTAGGCGCTCATCTATATGTCAGGATTATTGATTCTGCAGGTTAATGTCTCTTATTTTCCTTTTTTCAATAAAACATCATGCATGGATTTGTACAGAATATTCCAATTCATTACTAGACACATAGGCACGTGTGCATAAGTGAAATTCAATAAAAGGATCTTCAGATCTCAGCTCATTCCTGTGCCTCTTCATTCTTGGCCTGTGGCTCTTGTGCTGAAAACATGGCTGCCGTCACAAGAGTGTGAAAACACCCTTGCTACCAAATCTCTTAATCCAGTGTTTTGCCTTCCTGTCTTTGGGAATGGATGGCCACCAGGTTGTATGTTTTGTTTCGTTTTTGTTTTTTAATCATAGGCTAAGCCTCCTATGCCCTGTCTCCTGCCTTTATCCCCTCCTGCATCGTGAATATCCTTTCTCTATGGGATAGTTCCCCCCAGCAGATGCATATGTGCTAATCATTTCCATCTTTGAAATCTTTCCTGACCTCTAAACTGTCTTTTTGGGAAGTCTCACATGCAGGTGCCAGCAATTAGCTTCCTGGAGACAGTCCTCTTCCTGGCTGGCAGAGAGCCCCCTCTCTAGACACCCTCACATGGCACAGGGAGACCGAGCATGTTCCCTGTTGTTTCCTCTTATCAGAGCACTGATCCCATTATGAGGCCCCCACCCTCAAGACCTCCTTTAACCCCAAGTAACTCACAAAGATCCCCATTCTAAAATATTATCACACCGAAGGCTGGGATTCAACATATGAATGTTGGGGGCCGGGAGGTCACAGATAGTCAGTTCATAATACATACCTCTCATTTTACCAGAACTGCACTTGACAGTAACACTAGTAACTTCTGACTTCCAGAATTTTATGGTTCAGTTTTACACAGATTCCACTACTCATTTTTTAAAATTATTTCTGTGGTCTTGGGACATCAAGCCACAAGCCCTTGCTTTTCCTCCTACTGGCTTTTCTTTACTGAGTACTCATTTCCCAGTCCCTCCACCCTTAGCTGCCTTGGTGACTTCATCCAAGTTCATGGTTTTCAAAACCACCTGTGTGCTGAGGATATCCACATTTGTATTTTTAACCCTGAATGACCTCCTAAAATCTGAACTTGTATTCAACTGCCTACATGGCTTCTCTATTTGAATGTCTGACAAGTTTTCCAAACCTGACTTGTCAAAAACTAACCTCTTGGGTGTTTAGATGGTTACACCTCTACCACCACCTACTCGAACACCCTGTCAACCTGCCTCACCTTCAATCTTCCCTGTGTCCTTGAACATCAACACCATTCTTCTGATTCTTCAGGCCCAAGAGCCTAGTTCTATCTTTGACTCCTCTTTTATCTCTACTTCCAAAATATATCCAGAAACTTTACATTTCTTAGCTCCTTCACCCCAGTTTCCCTGGTCCAAACTCCTGTAGTCCCTCTCTCAGAATGTATGACAATCTTCTACCTGGACCTCCAGCTTCTGCTCAGCGTATATCCTCCCAGCAGAGTAGGAGAGTAATCCTGTCAAAATTTAGAGCAGCTCATGAGAGACTCTTAAATGCTGAGAACAAAGTGAGTACTGATGGGGGGGGGAGGGGAGCGATGGGCATAGAGGAGGGCACTTGTGGGGATGAGCACTAGGTGTTATATGGAAACCAACTTGACAATAAACTATTTAAAAAATAAAAATAAAAGTGGAGCACCAAAAAAAAAAAAAATACAAAAACAAAAAAAAACCTTTAAAGCAGCTCATTTTCCTCCCTTTTGTTCAAGACCTTGTAGTGACTATTCCATATCCCTCAGCATAAGAGCTGAAGTGTTAGCAATGGGTAGCCACTCCTGCAGAATCCATCCCTCCTACCCTGCAGGTTCATCGTCTCACTCTCTCTGATGTTCACTCTCCTTCAGTCACACTGGTCTCTGCTTTTACCCAAACACAGTACAAACCAAGGCCTTTTGCATCATTCTCTGGTTTAGTTTTCTTCATAGCACTATGAGCATATTTTCATTTTATGTTTTTAACCTAAATTCCCACTAGAAGAAAAGCTCAATAAAGCTCTGTTGAAGTCATTATTGGCTCTCTAGGCCCTAGAACATCACATCGCAGGTAGCAAGCACTTAAAAATATTTGCGAACGATTGAGGGTATAGAAAGAGAGGAAGATGTCGTGAATCAAATAGGATTCCATAAAGCCAGCTGGAAGCAGAATTGATATGGCTAACTATTTATTTCAGAATGAACAAAATTCCAAAATCTTGCATTAGTGTTTTGACAATCCCCTAATGCATCATATGCATCTTGAAACCAATCTGTTATGATAACATTTTTGGAAGAATGGTTGTCGAATAATCTCAGGTTCACTTTTGCTTTCACCCTCCTCCTTTTTTTTCTTTCTAAAAAGGCAGGCAGTTGGAGGGAAAAAGCATAATAGGATGGCAAAAATAGAACCTATTGGAGTAAGGTAAGAGGTTATTATAGGGTGACACAAACTCTTTTGAGCACCTGCTTGCTAATCCCATTAAAATATCACTAAGTCATGAAGACAGCATACTGTATCCTCTATTAACCTGTCCAAAATATACTTCAGAGAATGAATTCTTCTTGACATTGCTAATACCTCTTTATTAGCCAGGTTGATCTAGTTATCTTTCTGTCTCTTTATAATATCCCCTCCCTTCTAGAGTTCTGTTTTCTGAGGTTCTGTTGGTCTTTTACCTGTGTCATTGAGTAAAGATGTCAGCAAAAGTAGAAGGTTTGAGGACTGAAGAATATACTCTGCATAGATTACAAATGCTTACAACATCCCTTAGTGGGTCCCCTGTGGTCCCATGGTTTACTGTGAAAGGAAGTGAGTTCCTCAGGTTACTAGAGGATCCTCTCTTTTGGGGTCTAGTTGACAAAACCAAACAAAAACAAAAACAAAACCTACAGTGATTGGTTCTGATTTAGGTAATAAGTGTGAGGTTTTAGACCTTCTGTAACGAGGCCCATCATCTCAGGACAAGTTTTTCTCTTTTCACTGTCCTACAAACCACTGTTCTTTCACACAACTGGCCTTTCCAGACCTACTTGTTCCCAGCTTCACACTTCTGTCCATGAGTTTAATAGCTGACTGAAATACCTCTTTGTGGTTTATTTGTTTGTTCATTTGCATCTAAAAATCCCAGGTCAAACTCAATCTCTTAATGAATTTGTTCAGAACACCAGCTCACCTTCATCTTTATTTCATTTATAGTTCTGCAAAATGACTCTCTGATTTTGGAACTTCATCCTATTACATCTTGCCTTTGTAGTCCATGATTATCATTACAAATACAATAGAAGAAAATCAAAATAGCAACAGCTACCATTATTATCTAATATATATACCCTGCTTACATTATCTCATTTAGTCCTCACAGTAATTGGAGGCAGGCTTTAATGTTATTTCCAATTTACAAATAAAAAACAAAAACCCAAAGCTCAGAGAAGTTACCCAAGGTCACACAGCCAGCAAATGTCAGAGAAGGTGCATTTCTGGCTCTGTAGATTCTTGCCACAGTGCTTGAGCCACACTTGCCTTTGAAGGACAGTACTCTATCTCATGCTTCCTTCTTATTATTTGGAGAGCCAAGCATCTGAGAAGTCCTCAGTACTTACTCCTAAATCAAAAAATTTGAAAACTTACTTCTGTGACACTAAATTATTGAAATAACATCAGTCAGAAAAAGATTCTGTAGGATTCTTATTTTCAGGTCAATGTCACTGTGGTGGGTGGGTTACAAAAGACGTATCCAAATCTATTTGTCATAAAAAATCTAGTCCCAACCACTGGTTGTCCTTGTCCTCTTTGCCTTTGTTAGGTGATGCCAGCAGGGCCTGATGGAAACAACATGACCTTTTTGGGGTTAGATCAACCTGCATTTGAAAGCCAGCTCTTAGACACTGTTGGACCTTGGGGGAAAAAATCTGAGAGTCATGGGGTGAGTAGAGAGGATTAAAGGCAAATGCAAATAAGAATGGTATCCACCCACAGAGCTGTCTGTGGGATTCCATGAGCATGAGGGCACACGTGAAAATCCTTTCACGTGGTTCCTGACATATGGTTGGTGCCCCTTATTTGCCCTTTCTCTCATAAAACGGGGTCTTTAGCAAACAGTTCAATAGTGGTAAATGAAAGCCTCAAGTCATGACCTTTGTTAGCTGCAGCTTTGTTCTGACTATGACAGTCCTGTAAAACATCCTCTCTCTCTTTGTTTGCTTCCTGAGGCCAGGAATCCTAGGGTTGGTGAGGCCCAGCCATCTTCTTTTATTTTATTTTATTTTATATATATATATATATATATATATATTTTATTTATTTCTAGGGGAGAGACAGAAAGCGTGAGCAGGGGAGGGTCAGAGAGAGAGGGAGATACAGACTCTGAAATAGGCTCCAGGCTCTGAGCTGGCAGTCAGCACAGAGCCCGATGCGGGGCTCGAACCCACGAACCGCGAGATCATGACCTAAGCGAAAGTCGGACGCTTAACCGACTAAGCCACCCAGGTGCCCCATAGCCATCTTCTTTTAGTAACACTTTAACAAAAGTCTGGGTAGGCAGGGCAAACGTGAAGGTGCTGGACCTCCACAGTCCCTCAAAACAGCCACTCTTGTTCAGTCCACTCAACTCTCCCCTGGGCAGAACTTTCTTATCCTTCATCTCTCTGAGCTGGCTCCCTTGGAGTGGCAGCTGACAGCCAGTATGACTGCCTTTGACACAAGTCTCTTCCACAGATGAGAGGCTCGAAGGCAGGACAGGAGCCTTACTGAAATCTTCTGTTGCTATATTCTGTCTTTGAGTACTGTTCTCCCCCAGTCTCAGGGCCTTTTAGCTGACCTTGAACGCCTAACCATCATCTCAAAGAAGTAGCTTCCACCTGGCCTGGCACCCACCTCCTTAATTACCCCACAGTGGCTCATTCAAGGGGAGCCGAAACTGAAGACTGAAAAACCTCCAAGAGCCACAAAAGTGGCTGGGAAGATGGAGAAAAACCCTGAAGAAAGAAAGAAAGCTTAAGACTATTGTCCTTTCTTTTCTTTTCTTTTCTTTTCAAGACAGCAGTGCCTTTTGCAGCACTTTTAAATGGTTGCCTGGGAAACAGAGCAAGGGAGAGGAGAAAGGTTATGTGAATACTGGATAAAGCTAATGCACTTTTTAAAAACATGAACTAACGAGTGCTTAAGACTCTGGAGGTTCTGGTAACATCTCATTTTCAAAGTTCCCCTTCAGAGCCTCAAGTGCCTTGATATCATCATTAACAATATTTTAATCGTTTGTAAACTCTAATTCATCTCCATCAAAAACCTGTGCTGATGGATTTTATGGAGCATGGCCTTATGAGTCAACTGTTATGGGGTACTTAGAATGAAGTGTCTGGCATGTTGGACCATGAGTCCACAGGCTTTGACTTAAGAGAGTTTGGCTCCAAATCTCCTCCCCTTCTCCCTGAGCAAGGGGGCAATCCCTAAAGCAAACTTCCAGGAAGGCTCTGTTAAATTGGTTAGCCTTATGTATGGTCATGTGAGTGTTAGTATGGTGGAAATAAAGAACATGTGTGGATTCCTGCTGGTCTGCTGGAGAATATTTATCCTGTGGGGTGATTGCTCAGGGACCCGCCTGCTCCTCCATGAACTGAATATTTATGAGAGCCTGTTCACTTCAGTGGGCATGCTCGTGAATTTTAGTCCACACTGAGTTTCGCCATGGTGACTTCTAGTGAGTATTTATAACACTTGCTCTCTGGAGTATTGTCCCACTTTATATTTTCTCTGTCCCCTAAGCATTTATTTGCTCAATTTGTACTGTATTAATTTGCGCATAGTTATTTATTGTCTTGGGTTCTTAAACCTCTGTATGTTTCCCAGTTGAGTCTTGCATGGTTCTTCCCAGCAGTGTCTAACACAGCTTAACTCTGAGTCAATGACCAAAAGGCATGTGATGTTTATGATATGGCATCTACACATCTCTGGGGCTCGTTGCTTTCTCAGTTGCAGGCAAGAGACTCTGCTTAACCAATTGGCTATGGAGCCAGCCCACAACCCCATTGTGCCAGCACTCGTGGAGGTCTGGTTGACATCAGTCGTGGCTAGGAGGGAAACACAGACCAGATTCATAGGAGAAGGCTAAGTCCAAGTATTAGGAAGAACAAGTTGAAGACGCTGGAGGTGGACAGTGAAATGATATTCTAAGAGTTCAAAGCAAGGAGCCAAAAGCATTAAAACCAAAGCACTGTAAGGCATACTTAGCCACAGCGGGAAAAGTCCAGGAATGATTCGTAGATTGTCTTTATGCACAAGGAAGTGCATAAGAGTTGGGCCAGGAGCACTTTAGACTAGCACGGAGATGTTAAGTACACTGGTCCAAAAGCAGGAGAGGAAATGCAACACCAGTATACATTTTCTGTTATGAAATCCTTTGCTTATGCCTTCCCACTTCTAGGAAGGCCATAAAACATTTTAAAACCTAGTGGATATTAACCATGGTCAGAATAGTTGAATGAGGTTTTAGTACCCAGACCAGAGTAGATGTTAAACTACAGAGATTGTTTAGCATCAAGTGGTTAGGATGGGTACACATAACATGAAACATTACACCCAGGGTCCACATTATTGCAAGGACCTCCTGCCTAAGAAAAGAGTTTTCTCGTCTCTTGTTTCTTAGAATATGAGCTGAGTTTGTGCCAAGGTAAAAATGACATACCGTAGTCCCCCCTCATTCTTTGGGGATTCCTTTCCAGAACCCCAGTGGATGCCTGAAACCACAGGTCATACTGAACCCTGTGCATACTATGTTTTTCCCTCTACAAACGTAACTATGATGAACATCATAAAGTTTAATTTATAAAGTGGGAACAGTAAGAGCTTAATAACTAATAATAGAATATAGAATACTGTAACAACATACTGTTGTTGAGTGTGTTGTCGAATGTGGTCTCTCTCTCAAGATACTTTATTATACGGTTCTCACCCTTCTTGTGATGATGTGAGGTGGTAAAATGCCCGCGTGCTGAGAGATGAAGTGAGGTGAATAACGGAGGCCCTGTGGCATGGCAATCGGGCTACTGTTGACCCTCTGACACTATGTCAGAGGGAGGTCATCTGCTTCCAGACCGTGGTTGACCCTGGGTAACTGAGACTGTGCACAACAAAGCCACAGATAAGGGGGAACTACCGTAGAAACTTTTTTGTCCCTTTGTGTTGTGTAGGTGCTGTTGTGGCATAATGGGGATGTTTAAGGCTGCTTTTAATATGAGCGTGGAGGGATACCTCAGCTAAAAGCAATTATGATCTAACCTTAGGAGGGCAAAACCCTATTCTGAGGAAAGTGGAATGAAATGTTAAACCAGCATGCTTGGTCCACTCAATTTGTATCCTGTCTTCCAAAAGGGAAATTTGAGTTTTCCTTTTGATTCCAGAAGGAGTAATATTTATATTGTTCCAACCTCTCCAAGAAGAAGGGAAGGGTAATTATTTCTTTCCCTCCCCCTCGTCTCCCCCTCCTCCTTCCCACTCCCTTCTGCTGCTGCTGCTGCTTCTTTTGCTTCCCCCCCTCCTCGTTCTCATCCTTTCCTTCCTCATCTCCTTCCTCTTCTTCTTCCTCTTCCTCCCTCTTGCTCCTCCTCCTCCCTTCCCCCCACCTTTTCTTCTCCTCCTTCTCCTCCTTTTTCATCTTCTTTAACCAAACAGAAGCTTAATAACATGTATATATCTCCTGTGTACATGGGAGCTACGCAAGAAAACTGAGTAACTCCCAAAATAGCTCAAACTATCAACTTCAATAGCACCTTTAACTAAAGACAAAAGAACTATTTGAGGGGTTGGGGAGGCCAGTTAAAAGAGATTGTTAGGCAAGTACAGTAAACAAAGGCAAGATTTGTATGCAGATTTAAATTTGGACTTTCTCCATTGATAAGAAAGATCAGATTTTGTCATCGTTCTGTCCCTGGTGTATGTGCTGCGCAACACGCACGTCTTTCTGGTACAGAGAAAAAGACAGTCTTCCAAATGGAGATTTCTTTTATGAATGAAATTTCCCTCACAGAAAGGCAACTTATTCTCAGTCTTCAGACATTCTCCCACATGAACTATTTTTTTTTAATTATTTTAATTCCAGTTAGTTAACATACAATGCTATATTAGTTCTAGGTGTACAATACAGTGATTCAACACTTCCATACAACACCCAATGCTCATCGCAAATTCCTTCCTTAATCCCCATCACCTATTTAGCCCATTTTATCACTCACCTCCCCTCTGTAACTTTCCGTTTGTTCACTATAGTTAAGGGTCTATTTCTTGGTTTGCCTCTCTTTTCTCCCCTTTTGCTCATATCTTTTGTTTCTTAAATTCCACATATGAGTGAAATATTTGTCTTTCTTTGACTAATTTCACTTATATTCTTTTTATTTACCCATGTTGCTGCAAATGGCAAGGTTTCATTCTTTTTAATGGCTGAGTAATATTCCATTGTATATATTCCATATCTTCTTTATCAGTTTATGGACATTTGGGCTGTTTCCATATCT
The DNA here is from genome assembly GCF_003009895.1 of Hyaena hyaena. Taxonomy (NCBI): domain Eukaryota; kingdom Metazoa; phylum Chordata; class Mammalia; order Carnivora; family Hyaenidae; genus Hyaena; species Hyaena hyaena. Next base: position 854,795 of record NW_024080938.1, read on the forward strand.
TATAATTTTTAACTTTTTGAGGAACCTCTGTATTATTCTTCACTGTGGGTGTACTGGATTGTATTCCCACCAACAGTGCAGGAGTGTTCTTTTTTTCTCCACATCCTTACCAATACCTGTTGTTCCTTTGGTTGTTGATTTTAGCCATTCTGAGACGCATGAGGTGACACCTCATTGTAGTTTTGATTTGCATTTCCCTGATGATCAGTGACATTGAGCATCTTGCCTATTGGCGATTTTTATGTTTTCTTTGGAGAAATATCTATTAATGTCTTCTGCTTATTTTTAATTGTATTTATGTGTGTGTGTAGAGTTTTATATAAGTTGTTCATATATTTTGGATACTAACCCTTTATCAGATATGTCATCTACATTTGTCTTTTCCCATTCAGTAGATTGCCTTTTAGTGCTGTTATTTCCTTTTCTGTACAGAAGCTTTCTATTTTGATTTCGTCTCAATAGTTTATTTTTGCTTTTGTTTCCCTTGCCTCAGGAGACCCATCTAGAAAAAAAAACAAACTTGCTATGGCAGTTGTCAAAGAGGTTACTGCCTCTGTTGTCTTCTAGAATTTATATGATTTCAGGTTTCACATTTAGGTTTTTAAACCATTTTGAATTTATTTTTGTTTATTATGTAAGAAAGTGATCCAGTTTAATTCTTTTGCATGTAACTGTCCAGTTATCCCAACATCTTTTGTTGAAGGGATCATCTTTTTCCCCTTGGATATTCTTTCCTGCTTTTCAGAGGTTAATTGACTATCTAGTTGTAGGTTTGTTTCTGGGTTTTCTGTTCTGTTTTATATTGATCTATATGTGTAATTTTGTGCCAATACCATACTGTTCTGATTACTATAGCTTTGTAATATAACTTGAAATCTGGAAATGTGAAGGCTCTCTGGCTTTGCTTTTGTTTCTCAAGATTGCATTGGCTATTCAGGGTCTTTTTTGGTTTCATATAAATTCTAGAACTGTTTGTTCTAGTTATGTGAAAAATGCTCTTTGCATTTTGATAAGGATTGCATTAAAAGTGTAGATTGCTTCAGGGAGTATAGACATTTTAACAATAATTATTCCTCCAGCCCATGAGCTTGGAATGTCTTTCCATTCTCTGTATCATCCTCAATTTCTTTCATCAGTGTTTTACAGCTTTCAGGGTCCAAGTCTTTTACCTCTTTGGTTAGGTTTATTCCAGGGTATCTTATTTTTGATGCAATTGTAAATGGGGTTGTTTTCTTAATTTCTATTTCTGCTGCTTCATTATTGGTGTATAGAAATGCAACAGATTTATACATGGATCTTGTATCCTGCAACTTTACTGAATTGGTGGAGTCTTTAGAGTTTTCTATAATAATATCATGTTGTCTGCAAATAGTGAAAGTGTTACTCCTTCCTTACTGATTTGGATGTCTTTTATTTATTTTTGTTGTCTGATTGCTATGGCTAGGAGTTTCAGTACTATGTTAAATAACAATGGTGAGAGTGGACAGTCTTGTTTTGTTCCTAACCTTAGGGGAAAGCTGTCAGTTTTTCCCCATTAAGGATGATGTTAACTATGGACTTTTCATATGTGGCCTACATTATGTTGAGCTATTCTTTTTTTTTTTTTTTTCTTAATTAGTCAGCCCTAAATAATCCTTATGTCAAAGTTGCATATTGTGGGGTGGCATATTCTGTTCCAGTTCGAATAAGAAGGGATAATTTCCTTTTTGAAATAAATTTTCAGGAAAGAAAATTCCATGATCTCACTATTTTTGTGTGATTTCTAAAAATATTTGCAAGTAGAAAGTCCCAGCTATGATCTTAAATTGCAAACTGAGGAATGACCAGTCTCTTCTATATTTAGTGTAATAAGTGCTGTGTTCATAGGATCTGGCTTCTTATTAGAAGCTCAAGTTTATTATAGTTTTGCTATTTTGAAAGGTCAAACCAACATTTAGATACATGGTGATGTCATAAATTATTGCAGGCTAAGATGGGCTGAACCCAAATATGCCCAATTCTGACCTTCACATAATCTCTTCATGGAGGGCTTTTAAGAGAGATGTCAAAGGACTGATAGCAGGAGATGAGGTAGGACATATCACTTTATTTTTGGATGTTCCAATTCCTAAAGAATTCCAAGCAGATATCTGGTAGAGTTATGCTGGGGTGAGCATGTCCTTAATGGGGCCTCCTACCTCCTTTTGAACCTAAATCTTAAGTATTTGCCATTTGCCATATGGTTTAGCAACTGGAAGTAATAACCAACATTATCAAGCAGAGAGAAAGGAAGCCCAAGAAAAAGGTCTTGGCTCAGCTTACCAATTCCTGAACATAAAGTGGAAGAAAGTCCCATCCAAGTGCATGACATTTTAATGAACCAGAACACTATTAGGAATATGGCCCCATCAGTGTTTTGTAATATGATCAATCACATTGATGACTCCATGTGTCTTGGGAGTTCATAAAGAGTTGAGAAAGAAGCATAAAGGTAAGTGGGCAGAGGGTAAATTTAGAGAAAATTCTTACTGTGACATGTCGCTTCAGACCTTACCTGCAATTGTGACCTAACTTATTTTGGATTAGTGATGGAGATTGGCATCACACAGGTAGGAACTCTTTCAAAATATTGAAGTAAAGTACTTTAATGCAGGAATATTATATATTCAGATGCCAATATATGTGTGTATATATACATATGTGTGTATATACATATATATGCATGTTTGTATACATGTTACATATATGTATATGTACATATATACATATATTTACATACATGTGTGTATATATATATATATATATATATAACATGTCAACATGTGAGTGGTGATTGCACTACCGATATGATCACCATCATGTTTCTGTGATGAACTGTTAGGATCTGTACCTGTAGGCAGCACATTTGTGCTATCGCTGATCAGACATTCTCAGCCCAGAGAATCACATCATTTTCTTGCACCATTCACTAAAGCAAGTCATTTTTAATTATTATAATGGCATAATTTTTAAATGGATGATCATCTTAAAATACATTTAGAACAATGCCATTGTTTGCATACTTTTAGTGATTAGAGTCAAAATCATGGTATTATATTATTAATAGCTTACATTATTATATGAATGAAACAGAACATTTATTGAATAACTTCACTGTCTTTGGCACTGTTTGAAGAGCATTTCATGTGTCTTCATATAATTTTTAACAGTTCTAAGAGGTTAGAATTAAACTTTTTTATTATTAATTTTATTAAATAAATAAATAGGAGAAATCTGGTCCTGTTGTTCAGTATGCTCCAGCAACAGAGCTGGGATTTGAACCCATATATTTATGACTCCAAGGATCATATTCTTTCTAATATCCTAAAGCATTAAACATGTTTCCAAATTTTTGACTGAGATAGCTTGGAAGAAATCAAGCATTGAGGTAAGGAAGTGGGTTTACTGATGAAGATGTTTCATTTTGCTCTGAGGTGCCTCAGTGTGGGGCATGCAGAATGTCAGAAACTAGAGATAGCAAACTGAAGGACGATTAAGTCTGGTCATCTCAATTTCACCCTCTGCCCCTGGAGTGAATGCATGAGTCAGGGTAAGTTCTATAAGACTCAGGATATACTAGACTGCTTATATCAGAGGCTTCCTTAGGTAGCATTAATTATAAGATATATAGACATCAGGAAAAAGTAAGAAATGTAGGGTAATGCATTCTGTAGAGCCTGTTGACACCCAATGGATGTTGGATTTGAAACTTTGGGTTTTATATCATATCATAACGTCATCATACTACCCCTTACATAGTTCCTTTAGAACAAATACTAGGTGCTTAATTAACATTATTGTATCTCAAGTATTTGGCATGATGTGCGACACAGGGTAAGCACTTAATAAATACTTATTGAAAAAACCAAATAAATGAATCAGTAACTATTTTGGAATAAATGTAGATCTCTGGTTGCCAACTTCCTTGGAAATACTGTGGTTTAGAATTGTGTTCTTGGTTCTGTAATGTCTTCTATTCATGGACCATGTATATTTTTAAAAATTAAGTGGAATGAAAATTAATTTTATTTTCAGACTATTTAAAGACATCATGGCCCCACAGAGATACTCTGGGATATTATGAAACAAACTTTGGGAAATCGCTGACCTAGATACAGTACCAAGGTGATAGGTGCTACATAAATATAATAAATTATACTGAGAGGGCTCCCTAGGCCTTTCTTTCCTATGAGTGCAGATGGTACAGAAATAGTCTGAAGAAACACTGAATAATGTCTCGGGGCAGAAAAACTTAACACCTTGTGCTGCTTTTTCCACCTATATTCAAGTTATTTTATTTAATATCAAATTCACTTATTCAACTAGTGTATGCTGATGGAATGAGTATGTTTATGATGCACCAGACACGGAGCAAGAGTTTGGGAAGATAATAGTGAACCAAACCCGTCTGTTCCTACTCCTCCCACAGAGTCTATGGTCAAGGGGCAGGGGAGTAACAGACATTAATTAAGTGAACACACAAATAGATACATAATGGATCTGTTATTACTCACTTTACTTCTTCAGTTACAAAGCAGGTACTAGAAATAAGTGTGTTAGACTCTTAGCATTTTCCCCTAATTGTCCTTTGACACGTGCTTTAATTTCTTTTTCTAAAACATCTGACTCTCCTAAGCCCTCTTAAAATGTAGAAGTGAAAGATCATATTCATATGCTGTGTTTTGGGTTTTAATTTTGTTTTTCTGAGGGGGGAGAAAATGAAAAGAATTAAGACATCTTGTCTGATTAATAATTGTATCCCTATAGTAGAAGCTAAATCAGTATTTCTCAAAACAAGTTGAAGACACAAGACAGAAACCAAGTGACTGGGTTATACCATAAGTCAGTAGCAAACTGGATGGGGTAGAGAGGAGCTTTGATATGGATTGTATCATGCAGCTTATAGAGACTCGTGGATACCATTGATGGTGATGCTCAGAAGCAGCTTTGTGCTCTGGTACACTTGAGAGATAACATCATTTAAGAATTCAGCAATGAGGGGCACCTGAGTGGCTCAGTCAGTTAAGCATCTGACTTTGGCTCAAGTCATGATCTCATGGTTTGAGGGTTTAAGCCCCCCATGGGGCTCTGTGCTGACAGCTCAGAGCCTGGAGTCTGCTTCAGATTCTGTGTCTCCCTCTCTCTCTGCCCCTCCCCTGCTTGTGCTCTGTCTCTCAACAATAAATAATTATTTTAAAAAATTAAAAAGAATTCAGAAAATGATACGATGAGCATAATTTTTACCCTCGTTTTTCTTTTTTGATCTTATCACACAACAATTTTCCCTGCCCCCAAAGTACACAAGTGCACAGCATCTTTGTCATCTGGCTACAGGTTGGTGGGCTTTTCCAGGAGACAGCTGTTAGGTTGATATTATGTCTCACCCATGGCATTTTCTGTATCCACAGCAGCTCTTTCCTTGGCTGTATAGCTGCTGGATCAGTGCCTCTGGGAAGTTCGTTTCCAGACCATCACAGCTGTTTGTGAAGCTGATTCCAGAATACCAGTAACCCTTCTCGCATTTTCACCTTCCTGGGTTTATAGTACAAGGTTGAATGCACCACACGCTGTGAAGGTTGCCTCTGCTTTTTTTTTGTTTTTTTTTTTTTAATTAATGTGAAATAGTTAATCCAACTGCAAAATAATTAAAGGGCTTAACAACAGACTACTTTCAATCAAAGACACATCTGGTATTTTCTTTTTTTTATGTCTTTATTTTATTTTGAGAGACAGAGAGTGAGTGGGGGAGGGGTAGAGAGAGAGGGAGACACAGAATCTGAAGCAGGCTCCAGGCTCTGAGCTGTCAGCACAGAGCCTGATGAGGGGCTCGAACCCATGGACTGTGAAATCATGACCTGAGCCGAAGTTGGACGCTTAACCAACTGAGCTACCCAGGCGCCCCACATCTGGTATTTTCAAAACACTGGAAGCAATACATAACTACAGTATGACAAACTAGCTGGTAATCTGTAGAAACCAAAGTGGGATGCTTTCATACATTTTCTGTAGCAGGAAGCCTACCACAAGCTGAGGGATCCTCAGTCATTCAAAGTACTCTTTGAACATCTGAAATCAGAAGATCAGCATAGGAAGATTACCTTAGTATAAGAGGGGTGCACTTGTGTGGCAGGGTGAGAGACAGTTTAAATTTCATAGGCCAAGTATTAAGCTCTATACTTCATCAGCTAAGCTTGTAATTCTCTGACACTTGGCAATGTTCCGGCCCTAAGTATGAGGTAAGAGATGCCACCGTAAACTTAAAATCATGTTCACTAGAAATATGGGAAAATCAACTCAACATTTTAAAGTCTGATCTGGAAAGAACTTTGACATAAAACTTTATTTTTTTTCCTTTTTTAGTTTGGAAAGGAATCGAAGAGTGATGTGGATTAGTTTTGATTATAAGACATTAAGCCCCTGCTGACTCCATGTGCTATGAAAAGAATGGACATGTGTGTTGAGGTTTTGAGGTTCACTAGTTCTTACTCAGACAGAGGCAATCTGCTCCACTTTCCAGCCTGTACCTCTTCTCTAAAGTGAGAATAATTACATGTATCATTCCAGCACAATGCCTGCTGGATGTTAATTGAATGCTCTCTTCTTAATTTTGTCCAGTAGAGGTATCCAGGTATCTTCCAGGATGTAGGCTAAGGGTCTGGTTAAAACTGACCAATCACATGATGGGTGTGGGGGGTTGGAAGGGTGGGGACATTTTATAGAGGTAAAATGTCAGAAAGCTTCCTAACTACATTCTGGGCATAGAGATGCTAATGGCTTTGGTATGACAAACATCACACAATTTCTCCCTGTGATCTGTGGGATGGCGGTTAAGCAGGTAGTAATTTTCTGTTGCCCAGCTCTCTTTTTCTCCTTTCCCATTTTAGTTAATCCTCATAGCACCTAGGAATTTGTTCTAAGTCTAGACTAGAAGGAAAAAGCTTGCTTTGTTACATGGCCAAGGGCCTTTGACCAAGTAATTTCAGCCAAGAAAAAAATTTCATGATGAAATAATTCAAAAGTAAGAGGAGGAAGGACTCTACACAGCATGATTTTTAATTGGGGGAAAAAGTAAAAGTAAAAGTCAGCAATATGAGAAGGGCTAAGCAAGCTATTCTATATTCATTGAAGGAATGATTTTAAATAGAAATTATAAAGAACATATAGTGCTCTGCAAATTATTATAGTGGAGTAATCAGTTAAAAAAAGGAAAATACGAATTTTACTTGTGCAGTAACTACATGATTATTTGCATAATCATAAATATAAACATATATAAAGGAGTGTGATACATAGAATACAGGTAGGATTGTATGAGTTTTCACCCTCTTGTCTTTATGATTTCTGTTATATATGTGAAACAATTAAAATTTAGGAGAATAAGTACTATGAGGCAAAATCGCATCCTAGGAATTAATCATTCACCCTTGAATAAAATAGGGAAATACCCATTGTTTTTGTCTTCACTTCACTGTGTTTTCTATCATCATCTTTATAATCCTTGACATCCTCACCACCCACCAACCCATACTCATTGAAGAATTTGGAATCAAGGTAAGTGTATTCTGTTCCAGGTTGTACTACTATCCAAGAAACATCGGTGTCCATGTGGAAACAATTCAACACTCTAACTTTGAAGACATTACTTTCAAGTACAAGGAACAAAATCTATTTCACTTTCATCATTCATACTTCACAGCCACAAACTGAATATGTTATCATTTGGGAATTGTAATAATGATCTCTTGTTATATAAAAATTACTATGAAAATTAACATCTTAAAATAACAATAAACATTGATAATCTCAGTCAAATTCGGTGAGTCAGGCACTCCAGAGTGGCTTAGCTTGCTAGAAATCACTCAAGAAGTTGCAGTCAAGATAATGGCTGGAGAAGCACCTGGGTGGCTCAGTCGGTTAAGCATCCAACTTCGGCTCAGGTCATGATCTCACAGTTTGTGAGTTTGAGCCCCACGTTGGGCCTTGTGCTGGCAGCTCAGAGCCTGAAGCTGCTTTGAATTCTGTGTCTCCCTCTTTCTTTGCCCTTCCCCCACTCATGCTCTGTTTCTCTCTCAAAAATAAATATACGTAGAAAAAAATGTAAAAAAAAAAAAAAGATAGTGGCTGGTGCAGAAGTCATAAGGCTCAACTGGGGCTAGAGGATCTGCTCACAAGCATTCCGGCAAATTGGCATTGTTGTTGGCAGGAAGTCTCATTGCCTCACCACATAGACCTCTTCACAATACTGTTTAATTGTCCTTATAACATGGAAGTGATCCAAGAGAGAGATCATGGGGGAAACTGCAATGTCTTTTATGACCTAGCCCTAGGAGTCATACACTCTTACTTCTGCTGTGTTCCATTGCACACACCAGACAGCCATAATTTTAGGAGTTTAGGAGAGTTCTACCTAATTATAAGGAGGCAAGGATGATCGTGGGCATTTCAGAGGCTGGCTACCACTGTTCACCCTCTAGCCCTTAATGCTTTACATTCCTTCAAGTTGTAAAATAAACTCACTCCCCTCTCAGAGCACTGAAGTGGCACCCAATTATAGCATTAGCTTGGAATTCAAACTTTCATCATCTACATCAGGCAAGGTATAGGTGAGGATGATGTTCCTCTGGTGTGTTTCCTTGTATCTCCTTGAGTACAATTTCTCTCAATCCAAAGGCCTCTCCTTATCTGTCCCCTCTCCCCACCACCACCACCACACGAACACACCCTCTCAGGTGCAGTTAACATGCAGTGATGGGATAGTTGTTGTGTTATTGGTAGAGATACTCCATTCAAAAAAGGGAAAACAGGATGCATGTAGGACTTACTGGTTCATAGCAATTCTGAAATCCAGCAGAGTACTGTTGACATTTCCTTGGTTTGGATTCATGGCCTGGGAATAATTCTCCATGGTTCTTGGTTTTTCCCACTAAGCTCTTGGTTTTACCTTATGAGTCATCCTAAACTTTTTTCCATTAAAGGTAGATTATGGTTGCATCTTAGTATTTTTTTCCTGCCTATTCCTAGTATGTAGATGTTTAGGGATCCAAAGACTCATTTTATTTTGCATTGTCTCTTTCCTTTGCAATCCTAACTGTAAGAATTCTTTTTTTTTTAATGTTTATTTATTTCTAAGAGAGATAGAAAGAGAGACAGCGTGAGCAGGGGAGGGTCAGAGAGAGAGGGAGACACAGAATCTGAAACAGGCTCCAGGCTTTGAGCTGTCAACACAGAGCCCAACATGGGGTTCAAACCCACAAACCGTGAGATCATGACCTGAGCCAAAGTCAGATGCTTAACCAACTGAGCCACCCAGGTACCCCCAAACTATAAGAATTCTTGCCAATACAATTCTTTTAAAAACTTAGGTTCCCTTGTTAACATTATTGGGTTCATTATATTAGACAAAAGCAATATTAAAAAATCTTCTATAGGTGAGACCTTGCCTTCCCTGGGCTTTTGCTGAGGAACAAAACCTTTAAGCTTCTTAGAAGCCTTATTGTTTCACTGAATAGTTCTCTGAAGCCCCAACCTAGATGTATCTGAGAATTTAACAAAGGATTCTGTAGAAACACCCTTGGTTTCATCATTAATACCAACTTTTCCTGACAATTTCCCAGGCTTTTTTTATTCCCAGAAGCTATTTTTAAAAATGTTTTTATTTATTTGTCCTTTGTTTGTTTATATTTAATGTTCATTTATTTTGGAGAGAGAGAGGGAGATCAAAGGAGGGGCAGAGACAGAGGGGGAGACACAAAATCCAAAGCAGGTTCCAGGCCCTGAGCTGTCAGCACAGAGCCTGATGTGGGGCTTGAACTCAAGAATGGTGAGATCATAACCTGAGCTGCAATTGGATGCTTAACTGACTGAGCCACCCAGGCACCTCTGTTTTTATCTCTTTTTGAGAGAGAGAGAGAGCAGGAGAGGGGCAGAGAGAGAGGGAGACACAGAATCTGAAGCAGGCTCCAGGCTCTGAGCTGTCAGCACAGATGCTGCCTTGGGACTCAAACCCACCAACCATGAGATCTTGACCTAAGCTGAAGTCAGGCATTTAACCGACTGAGCCATCCAGGCACCCCTCCCAGAAGCTATTTTTAAATTTTAACATCACTTGTCATCTGGAGATTCTAGGAGTTTTCAAAGCCAATAAGCCTTGGCTCCTTTACCTTTCAGAATCCTTGCTTTGAAGTGTCTCTGTTCTCTCTCATTTTACTATAAACAACATGAAAAATCAGGTGGCAGCTTCAACAGCCTGACTTGAAGTCTTAACTAGATCACCTAGGTCATTAGGTAAATTTTCTACTTTTCCTTGTTTTGGCAATCAGTAGTGTTGCAAAACTTTTTTCCTCACATAAAAATAATTCCATCTCTTCCCATTTACAGATAAAATTTTCCTCAATGTTTCTTTAAAGTCTCATGATGATTTTCTCAGGAGCCATGGCTTATGCTCCTCAGACTCTCACTAACACCCATCTCAATATTCTTAAAATTTTTGTATTACCTGCATTTTCTGTTTTTATTATTGATAACACCCCTTTTCTAGGTACCAAATTATGCAATAATTATTTATTGCTATGCAGCAAATTACTATAAACACTTAGGGGATAAAAACAATAATAAGCATTAATTACCGCACATAGTTTCTATGGATCAGATGTTCAAGAGTGACTTAGCTGAGTGCAGACTTGAGTTTCTAATGAAGTTGTAGTCACGATATGTGTCTCTGAAGGCATGACCTTGACTGGAGGATTTACTTCCAAGATGGTTCATTCATATGGCTAGAAAGTGTGTGCTGGCTGTGTGTGGGATGCCCCAGGTCCTCACCACGTGACATGATCTCATGGCATGGCTGCTGGCTTCCTCCAGAGTGAGTGATCCAAGAGAGTACAAGATAGAAACTGTGGTGAATTTTATGACCTATCCTTGCCATCCAGATGCCTTTACTTTGGACATATTCCACTGGACACATGAGGCAGCCATGATTTAGTGTAGGTGGGTTCTCCCTAAGGAGCTGAGGCTTATTGAGGGCATTTTGGAGGTTGGCCATCAGGAAGATTCTTTACCTCAAAATCTGAAACTCCACGGTGTGTATGTGTATTTCCTGCCATTTACTGCATATTTACCATGTATCAAGAATTGTAATAAGTGCTTTAAATGTATTACTATGTCTTGTCTTCATAGAAGACACTGAAATAAATGTTATCTTACAGATAAGAAAACTGAGACACAGAGAATTTAAATAATTATCTCTGGGTCATATTTCTAGTAGTGGCAAACTGGAAATCAGTCTCAATTGTACCTAGTTCAAAATCCTGAGATTTTCACTCTGATTTGATACTTGCTTTTCTCTCTAGCCAAGGCCTCCTATACTTTTAACTGCTTCCCAGTACATGGTCTTCAGTCTTAGAGATTCTAGGCCCTTCTTTCTCCCCTAATCTGTCAGCATTTCCTGGACTCATTTCATTTCTTCTCAGCTCTTATCCAATGATTGATTATCTCAGCTATTTCTCAACATAGCTCCCTCCCTTTGTAACCTTGTCCTCCTATCACTGGTAAGAGTGGTTCATTGAACCATATAGTGGTTCAATATGACAGGCAAATTCTTGGTTCTATATTCCGGTTACTGATTACAGCTGAAGAAAATCTAGCACTGGATTTATGCCACTATAAATTTGTTGCCTCCAGACTTAGCTGGGTCTTCAGGCCTGAACAATTCTTTATCTTGTCCTTGGCCAGACCTCTATCTCATCCCTCAGATTACAATTCCAAACCTTCACCTCTCTCCTTGAAGCTCTAATCTCTGCAAGTGGGGTGAGCTCCCAAATCAACCACATGCCAATACACATGCCAAGAAGTTTATCTGCACCCACCTTCTTTCCTCTGGTCTCTAAAAATGATGTTCATCTTACTATACAGGAGAGCACTTCCACGTGTCTTTTTAATCTTCTCCCTGCTCATCAACTATGGGTCATCGCTCCATTAATTATCTCCTCTGTCTTTTATCTATCCGTCTCTTCACCTTTTACTCTCTGTTCCCTCCTTTCCCTCAGTCCTATGCCTCCTGTGACTTTAAAATTCTCTCTAAAATAAGTTCTACTAGAGGTTTCAATTGTCTTTCTTAGTTATGCATCTGCATTATGTGTGTACACTCAGAATCATTTTATCTTTCTGGTGATTTTTATCTCCATTTGTGCTTATCTTTATTTGTGTTTTTAATTAGAAAATCAAACATGGGGTTCAGATGATGTGGAAAAGAGTGAAAATTTATACGGTATGGAAGGCTTCTGCTCCCCACCTTCCTACTGGTCCATCTCATCTTCCAGAGAAACTACCTTTTGTAATTTACTGTTTCTCCTTCTAGCTGTGCTACATGCCATAATTCTATTTCTTGTACTTTCTGTGCCTCCGAAGCCCCATGCCGTTTGGTTCCTGTTCCTCATGTAAATTTCCCTGATGCTGCCCCTGAAAAGATCATCACTGCCTTCCAAATACTGAATCCGATGGACACATTTTAGTCCTTATCGTTCAAGACTCATCTGCTTTATTTCATGTAGTAACCTGCATGAAACAGTTTTCCCCTGTCTCCTTCTTTCTTACAAATCAACAGTCTCTCACGGTTTTCTTTCTACTTTCGATGTTTATTTCTTCTGTGTCTTTTTCATGGGCCCACCTTTCTAGAACTACCCCTCACACACTTGGGGCTCCCCAAGGTTCACTTTTGCCTCTTCATTTTTCCCACTCAGTCTACCTCAAAATTCATATCTACTGTCACAGTTTTAACTGCCAGTTTGTGCTGATGACCCCTATAGCTCTGTCCTGAGATGTGTGGAAATAACTCAAACAAGAACATCAAACTCATTATGTTCAAAACAAACTCATGAATCGCCTCCTTCTTTGCAGCTACACCTATAACCTCTATCACTTCTAATGACACCACAATCCCACTCTGTCACTTCTGCCAGAAACCTGGGAGTTGTCCATGATTCTTCCTTTCATTTGTCCCTATCTATGTACGAAGACAGATTTGTATTCTTAAATGATTTTTGAATCACTCACCTCTTCTGTAAGTCCCCTACCAGAGACTATTGTCTGTAATCTGAACTTAAAAGACATCTCTGAACCTAGTATATCTGCCTATAAACATTCTCTCATCACCCCCACAAGTAAAGATCCTATCATTTTCTGTATACAGAGTGATTCATTAAATTAATGATTATAATACCACACATAGTTTTGCATGCTGCAGCAACTTTAAATCCATTTTCTTAGTATGTATAGTGAACTTAGTATGCATGCTGATTTTTCTTTCCTTACCTTCCACTTCTCCTTCTGATCCCACCACCTACACCCCTACTTAATCATCCTGATACACCTACTTGTTTGTCAATCACTACATGTGTTTGGCCATTTTACCCCTTTTTGTCATTACTTAAATTGTTTGCTCTCCTTCGCAGGTACCCTGTCGTATCCCCATCCTCCTTAGCTGCCTACTTATCTTTAAGAATTAACTCAAGAGTCACACTTTCTGGAAAATCTTTCCCTCATCCCTTATCACTATTAGAAACCTTTCAATAGTGTGGTAGTGTATGTACTACTGCACATTCTGATTATAATGGCTTCATCCTGTGCCTTGTACAGAGTAGATCTAGCAAATAAATACATGTGCTAATTTTAGTGAATGAGTTCAAGTTCTAAAGGTAGCTCAACTGTCAGTCATAGACTGACTTGTCTTATATAGGATATGGAGTAATGCTTTATAGTCCACTTCTTTGCCTTACTCTTATCTAAGTTTTTTCGATCTTTAGAGAGAGATGAACTGGGGTTGGCATCACCGTCAGATTTTTTAGGACTGTTAGGTTATTCTAGTAATTGTTTTTGTCTATTTGCTTTTGGTGTATGCTCATTTTTAACTTTTAGTTGTCCTGAATTATTTGGATATTGTGCTGGTTCTTGAGCCTCTTGATTTGTAATCATGCGGTAGTCACTAGATATGGGTGACTTAATTTAAATTAAGCCAATTCAAATTTAAAATTCATTTCTTTAGACACACCATCCACATTTCAAGTACCCAGCAGCACATGGTAGCTTCCCTATTGGACAGTGCAGATTATGAGCATTTCCTCATCACAGACAGTACTATTGGGCAGCACACCTATAGATGTAAACAACAACAGCCAAGCAAATGAAAAGAAACAAAACAAAATAACAAACATAAAACTTTATCTTCCACCAAACGTTTCTTCCCTATATTTCTGTTGTCCTCAGCACATCCTCCAAATTCTTTCCTGACATGTTGAGTTTTCCCAACTCGTATTCACCAGTGGATCCTCTCTTATTGCATATGTGGGCTCTATGTGATGCTGTAAGGCAGCTTTAAGTTTCTATCTTCCCAGCACTGGGCTGACTGGAGTCTTGATGTCCAGCTCCTGAAGTTCTCCTTTGTTGGTTGAACAGATTTTCAGACACTTTCTGCTCACACACTGTGCTTGTCTTAGAGTTTGTACTAAGAGACACTGTAATTTCCAACTTATTTTTGAAATGGAGATAACATCCACTCTTGATCCCATAAACATTCCACCTTCTCCTGGTCCAGTTTATCAGATCAGCTCTCTTCCACAGATATTCTCTAACAATTCATCACTCAGGTGCTTCTCCAGGGAGTGATTTTCCTGAGTACCATTGCCACATTTTTATACTATCAAAATTACATTTCACAGAGAAGAAAGTAATTGACATAATATCTATCATGGGAGAATAAGAGTCATTTTCCCATAGCTGCTATACTCCGTTTGCTTTTAGAGCATTTTAGCCCATATGTGCCATTTTATTAAGAAGAGACTATTTGTTTTGGTTTTGTTGTTTCTACCACTGTCGAGGTAATTAACATCAGAACATAGTCCTAAACTGTCTTCTATATGGGTGCATTTGTGTTGTTTATTAACATTCATCAAGTTAATCAATCAACTGCTATATGCCCTTTGTAATATATCAGGGGTTGGGTTCTTCCTTTACTTGGATTCTGACCACTGCCCATACTCATCAACCAACAAAGGCGATCTTATGCTTTCTGACAAACCCCATGACTAGCACTCAGAAGGTATTTGAATGCAAACCATATGGACTAATATCAAGCAACATTAAAAACCAGCCTGATTCCTCCCTCATGCTGGACCCTTTTTGATTGATTCTATGTAATGGCTGCAAAGTCTTTCTCTAATGGAGAAGTATGATTAATCTGTGGCTAATAAAATTTAGAAGAATAAAAGAGATAACACCTCTGTCAGGGACACCCAGAATATACAAGAAAAACAATTCAAATCTTTTGGTACTCTGATCCTGACCTAGGCTTAATCTTGGTCAACCCATGTAACATTTGCCAGACCTTAGTGAGGGTGGGTATGAGTGTGTGTATGTATGTGTGTGCATAATCTGTAAAATGGGAATATTTATTTTTGATTTATCACAGCTCCAGGACAAAATGAGATATGGCAGTAGAATGTACTGTTGCCATTTTTAGATTTGTCAGATGTGAAGACATGAAGAATTTGCAAAGTGGTGCCTGGATATGCACACAGCATGGTTACTTTCACCTGGGTTATATAAAGACGTTATATAAAACTTGTATGTGCAATGTGAAGTGACCAGGAATTCAAGAATGCAGAAAGCTCCCAGATCCTTATTCATGTTTTCCCTGAGACTGGCCATGTCTTTGTGACCGGACATCTGAGAGGAGTGGCCACCCTCAAATCTCTCATCAGCAGTTCCTTCATGTTGAACCTGTTCACTGTTGTTATGCTTCTTTTGCATCTCCTTCCCCCCTGCCCCTCCTCCTCCTCCACCTCCCCTACTATCTTCTTCCTTTTTTATTATTTCATTGGGTACAGCATTGAGATAATAGAAGGAACACAGGCTTGGTGGCTGATAAAATGGAATTGGAATACCTTTTAAAGTATTTTTTAAGTTTATTTATTTATTTATTTAGAGAGAGAGAGAAAGCATGCTCCTACAAGATGGGGAGGGGCAGGGAGAGAGAATCCCAAGTAGGCTCTGCACTGTCAGTACAGATCTCGTCATGGGGCTCAAACTCATGAACCATGAGATTATGACCTAAGCAGAGATCAAGAATCACATGCTTCATCTACTGAGCCACCCAAGTGCCCTGGAATTGGAATCTTTACTCTGCTATATAAGTCCTGTATATTTGGGGGGAATTTATGTAATCAGAGCCTGCTTCCTCAGCCCTAAATAACATTAGTTATGTCTACCTTTCAGGATTATTATGAGGATTAAATGAGTTAATGTGGGCCAAGCACATGGCATGTGAGTAGTATTTCATTTTAATTATACAGCACATATGTATTAATATTTACTCTGTGCCTGGTACTGTTCTGGGCACTGAGGTTACAGCAAGGACAAGCCATACCCTCTTACAATGGAGTCTATGCCGGAGTGGGTAGAGAGGTCAAAAAACAAATAAATCTTCCATGGTCAGCTGATGAAAAACACTAGTGAGAAACACAATTGGTAGTCATAGTATTATTATTGCTGTTGTTATTGTTTTAGGTCATCTCCTGGTTGGCCCCTTTCTCCTCTTCCAAGTTCAGCTTTTTGTTTTCCCTTGCAGCTATGCTCCCCCATTCCATGCCTTTGCGTTGATTCTAGGGCACAGGTTCCCCAGTGAGTTGACATCACTTCACTTGAAAGAGAGATTAAGTACAGGGAAGGAATGATTTATGAGACTTCTGTCACCCAGGCAGGACATTCTCAGCATATTCTCAAATAATTCACAACTCCTTTTCCGCCTAGAGCTAAGGGAGCCCAGCCAGGGGAGCCAGACATGCAGGGGAGGAGGGGCGGGGTGCGCCCAGAGAGGTTGGCTGCTACAGTGTGGGCATTCCAAGGGAGCCCAGCGGGTTAAGGGTGGGTCATATGCTTTAGTTTTTCTCAAGTTATCTCTGTAAATCAAACTTTGATGCTGCTCTTAGAGATCCCAAGTGAGCCACGTGGCCAACCTGTTTCTTCCTCCTTCTACGCCATGCAAGGGCCGGGGACCAGGCCACACATAGATGAGGGTCACCTCTGGGCTCTGCCTGCGCGTCAGCAGATTCTGCACCTGCTCTCAGCCTCAGCACTCCTGGATTTTAACAGAATGTTATCTTTCTTCTTAAGGGGTGATGTTTTTAAAAATAGGTAACTAATCCTCCTCAGGAAATATTTTAAGCGGCTGTAAATGATGTTTCATCCTGTGAGGTATTTTCCAGATTGGCTATGCTAGAGTAGAGGTTTCAACTTCCAGGAGACTTAAGAAACCCCAGTGTCCAAGACACATCCAAGGCTGACTAAATCATAACTTTTGGATGTGTTTTTTGTAAAGATTCCCAGGTGACTCCAGTGTGCAATTGAGGCTGACGACAACCGTGGGCTCCAGGACCATGGGTCAGCCCTGGGAGCCGCCAAGAAGCTGTCTTTGTAGCCAGGGGAGCAGCTGGGGCTCCTATCCATGCAGCATGTCCTAGATCTTTCCTCCTGTGGAGAGGTGTCTGGCAATTTAGAGAACGCAATACCTATTTGTTGAGGAAATGGACATATAAACCAAAGAGCTCACAAGATTCTGGGAGAGACAGGAATGGGAACCCTTATTGTAACAAAGTGCTAAATGTGGGTGGGAGCTTGGCTTGTATGAAAGAGAGGACCAGGCTCCACATTCAGACAGCCTGGGTATAGAATCCACTATTCCAGCTGTATAGCCTTGGGAGAACAACTCCACCTCAGAAGGATGAGGAAATTAGTTGACTGATGTGTATACATAGTGCTTATGACAGTGTCTGACACAAAGGAAGTCCCCCATAAATGCAAGCCATCAGTGTAGTGGTGAGTGCTGATGCATGTGCACTAGGTTGGAACTGCTTCAGGAACACAGAGGGTATTAGGCTAGCTCTGCAATGGGTCAGGAAGGTCCATATACAAGGGACGTGAACCTTGAGTTAAATATACTTATAGATTCTTTTATACTGTCAAGCTAGGGAGGACGGATAATCAGGCAGGTAGCATCTAAGGTAGGAAGGCATTCCAGGCACATGGAACCATGGTCTGGAAGTTTGTTAAAGGAGCTGTCACTTAAAGGAATGGAAGCAGGCAAAGCAGACTGGTCATTTTCTATCATGAAAGATTCTGGTGCCCAAGTCTCTGCCTCCGCTTACATGGACCTGAGTCTGGGCCACAGCAATTGCTCTGCCTAGCCCATCTGCCAGCCCACACATGTCCTTAACCATTCAACTACTTCCTTGGTTCTACAAGGAATCAATTCAATATTTGTTTTTGTAACTGGTAAGAATCTCACAGGCCACAAGCTTAAGCTAAAGGTTGCAAAACTGTAACTTCATTATAAGTTTTTAAGTCTATTTCTTTACTTTTGGAAAGATTGAGGGGAAAAGCACAGGAGGGACAGAGAAAGGGGGAGAGAGAGACAATCCCAAGCCTTGGGAGAACAACTCAATTGGGAGGCCAGTTGAGGGGCTCGAACTCACAGACTGTGAGATTATGACCTGAGCTAAGACCAAGAGTCAGACACTTAACCAACTAAGCCATCAGGCTCCCTCATTATAATTGTTTTTTAAATAATGGAACTTAATGTTTCCATTTTGTCTGGGACAAGACCATAGTCAATTCAGAATCAGCCTGGTCACTTCAGAATTTTCTCTCCGCAATTTTTGTGGAGACTTTTAAGTTTTAGGGTGCTTATTCAGTGCACTGTGATGGGGAGGGCTGAGGTGAGAGGAATTCCTGGAATTATCCCCAGAATGTCCTTGTGCCAGTGTGGTCTTCAGTCATAGATCCACAGGCCCTTACTCAGCTACTTACAGACCAGAATAATGGAGTGGTTCTGGGAAGTTCTGTGTGACTATGCCAGGCCCTATCTGCCTAAACACCCCACATGCCCACACTGTGTTCTGGGCAGCAACTCTTCTATTTTTGCCTGTTTTCCCAACACCACTCTGCAGCCATTGGCATTCTTATTTCCTCTGGGGCTGGTGGAAAGGGCTGAGAAGCAGGCCTCACCCCACAAGTAGGCTTGCAAATATTATAAGCACTGTGTCCACATTGGAAAGTCTAAGGTCACAAATTAACTATGTTACTTCTCTTAGCATTTCTGCTAACAACCACGCCCTGAGGGTAGTGGATCTGGAATTCTCTGCCTTAAGAAAGGATTGGTGGAGAAGAAAAAGGAACGTAGCTGGATTTACTGGGGATGGAAATATAGGTAAGAGGATGGAAATATAGGTAAATATTCCCCAACTATCCTACCTTACTTTTCACCATGAAAACATCACTACAGTTATTAAATGTGAACTACAATGCCAGTCTGTGCTAGATGTTTTTGCATTTGGTTCTTCTTTAAAGTCACAGTAAAAGGCAGGTATATTGTTGCAGGGTTTAGGAGTGATTACTTTGCCCTCCTGGAGACAGTAGTTAAATGGTAGAGCCTAAATCCCACCCCAGATCTCTTTGGCTAAAAATCCTTGGACACTCTGCTATAATGACTCACCTCACCTACAGTGTGAAGTTATGCAAAGAAACCAGATGAAAGTTCTCAAAATATTGTTGAGCGGTTGGCACTAATACATATTTTTGGTAAATAAATGCATATTTTAAATGTGCTTGGGTCATTCTTTACATAAAGCATCCTGTGGTGAATTCTTTTGAAGTACAAATAACCATTTCCTAATTACCTGGCTCTTTGTTCTGTTGGCTCAGGAGATTTTGTCTAGAGAAGATGCATTTTCAGGCTTTCTATTTGTTCTAGAAGGTTCCATTCTCTGTAATCTAGTAGAGGCAGCTCCAGAACATCATCCCTGGAGGCAGATTGATGGGATCCAACCAGCTTCCATTCTTTCTGGTTCTCTGGATGCATTTTCATTTAATTAGAGGGTATGAAGAGTGTGCTGTGAAATTGGCATGAATACAGAAGTAATAAAAGATAAGACAATTTAGTAACTGCGGCAGGATAATGCTAAAGCTTTTCCCCTTTAGATGAGGTGCTAGGCTTTGGAAGTCTGTCCTGGGGATTGCCTCCTCTTCCCGCTCTTGCTCCAGCCTCCTGGAAGACTGACAGCCACTTCTAGGTCTCCCTCTTCCAGCTGGATGCACAGGCTGGCAACAAGATAAATAGCTGACATAAAAGGCAAGTATATAAGTTAAATATGATGATACAGTAAACTAGTGAGTTCTTGACTAGGAGCTGTGTATTTCTCTAGGAGTCTGGACTGACCAACAACTGGCCACATTTGTCTTAACAGCTTGGCTGTCATTTCTGTGGTTCTCCGTACATTTCAGACACACAAGAGTGTGCTAGATGA
Source organism: Hyaena hyaena (assembly GCF_003009895.1). Taxonomy (NCBI): domain Eukaryota; kingdom Metazoa; phylum Chordata; class Mammalia; order Carnivora; family Hyaenidae; genus Hyaena; species Hyaena hyaena. The sequence goes on from NW_024080938.1 coordinate 875,164, forward strand.
TTGGAGTAGTTTCTTGAAATATTTATGTTTTTATCTGTTAGATTTTTTTTTTTTTTTTGGTAATACAAGAAGAACAACAAACCAACAGTTTAGATTAGCATGCTTTTTGAAATTCAGGAAGTTTCTTCACCAGGATGTACCCCCTCTGGGAAACAACTTTATAAAATGGATGTGATATGAGTTTAGATACTTGTTAGAAGGAAAGATGAAAGAGAAAATGCATTCTCTTTACTCCTGAACATAAATGTCTCCCAACTTAAAAAAAAAAAAAAATCCCCATATAGCTTCAAACAGGTACCGTTTTTAGTCCCTGATCTCTCTCTCCTTCCCTTCACCTCCAAATGTCTTGAAAGCCGGGCTATTTTCGTTGCCTCCACTTCCTATTTTATTTCCTATTCAGTCTCCATTTACTGCCACCCAGCCTCCCGCCCGCCCCCACTGCTCTTAGAAAACAGGCTTGCTAGGGTCTCCTCACTGCCATCTCAAAGATGTGCTATGCTGTTTCCATTCCCCACATTTTGGCTGGGCAGCTACCCACCTTCCTACCACCACAGAAATCTTCCCCCAATCCAAGTTGGAGCATCATACTTACCGGCGGAAAATTCTATCTGGAGTAGCTGGCACCCAGAGAGCATAGGAGTTCTTTACTTGGCATTGCAGGTCCTTGTCCCTTCCTCCACGGGCCCCCTGTTCTGCTCACCCTGCCACACCACGCTGCCACCCTCAGCAGCGGTAACTCCTTCAAGGCTTTGCCCTGCCTACGGACTCTGCGTGCAATTCCCTTGCTGTCTTTGTTTGCTGGTGCACTGAAGCCACTTGAACTTTCACCTCCTCTACAGAGTTTCTCAACTGCACTCACCATGCATGACACACATGACTTGAACTTGCATCTACTGTAACCCGTATCACATTGCACTAAATGCCCTGCCAGTCACACACACACACACACACACACACACACACACACACACGCACTCCCTTCCTCTGTGGCCTCCTCGAGGATTGGGACAGTATTCATTTCTCATGGGACTTAACAAAGTCTCTGGCTCATAATGTAGGATGAATGAATGGCTGAATGAATGAATAAGCAGTCAAACCCCATTTTAGATCCTAAAGTGTTAATCTGTGTTGGAGAGAAGAAATCTGTATTATACATGAGGGATTTTGAATTTAAATTTAATTGTAAATGATTACTGATTGAATTATATAAGAATATAATTTTAATTGATTCATTCAGAACCATTTAATAATTTTGCCTTATGTTTAAAAACTGTACATAAAGCTATTAGGAGAAAAATACCAGACATGTATTGAATTGTAGTTATGAAGGTAGTCCACATACACAAGGTAATGATATCATTGTGTGACATTTTATGAAGAATTTTATAAATAAGGCACCTCTGACTATGCGGTATCTCTAGCTAATTTTCTTGCTAGTTATCTCAATAATTGGATCCTAGGTCAGTCTTTAGCCATATAAGAAAACTTGACAATAAAATGGACATTTGGAAATTGTATCTCCATAATTCCAGCCAGAATATATTCCCAGATAGTGAGCCAATTAGGGAAATATATGTGTGCTGATGAGGTTTCGAAAGCCACACCAGTGAACTAGAGGGGATTTTAAATGCCTGGATCCGTCAGTAACTTTGAATTGACAGCTCTTTTTGGCAAATCCAATCTTTAACAGAAAGTAGCTTCTTCTACTTTTCCTGGCATTAAGTAAAAACAGCAAAACAAAGGCAGCCAGAATAAGACTTGCTAGAGGTTTCAGAAAGACAGTCTGCAATGTCTTTTGGAGAATGGGCTGTGGCCAGGGCCTGGCTAACAGGCTAGATCCCAGGATGCAGACCAGGATCATAAATGTTAACCTTGGGCCTTGGTTCAGGGTCTGATCTTCAGCCCTGCTGGGCTAACACCTGATCTTAACCATACACCCAGAGCAAATGAGTCTCTCTCATAAAAGGGCTAATTCATCTCTTTATCATGGGATGTATCTTTTTCCAATGTGAGGACTTCACTCTGCAGGTAAGTTTAGAGCCCTGATGACATCTTTCTGTGCTATGCGTAGTCCTTGGAGGATGCCCACATAATTCCTCTCAGTTACCACCAGTTTGCCACACCAGACCCCTGTGGGAGCCTACGCTAAGCCTTCCTGGAATTGCATGTGTGAAAAAGGACCATTCCAGGCCAAAACTTGCCCCAGGAGATGGGGCTTATTTGTATAGCAGCTGGTAGAAGCCTGTTCCTGCCTATTCTGGCCCATCTAGTAAAGTTAAATGAGCATCTCTTCAGAGCTTTTACTAGGAAAAGTTACTCATTTTTATGGCTTTTTAACTTCCATATAAAAGGATTTCTGATAGAACACCACTTCTTGCATTTTCCCTATCCCCTCCTTACCTTTCCCCTTGGAAGAAGGTGCTTTTCTCCTAGGTACGCTTGTGAGATGGAGTCTTTCTGTGTGAAAACTAACCACTCCTAGGTTCTCCTTTGCAACAAGCTGGCCACAGTGTACTGACATTCATTTGCTCTCTATTATACCACAAGACACTGGTTTGTGAGTGCATATATAATACAGACATTATTTCAGGTCTGGGGTAAAGTAAGAGAAGGCCCCTTGTACCTACACCTGCAATATCTTTTCTTATATCAGCATAGTTGACACATTTGTCCCTGGCCTCTCTGGCAATCTCTCAATTAACTGCAAACCCAGAAGAGGAAGATGATATTGATACCCTCCCCCAACATTGACCGAAAACATAGACATGAAGAATTTACCACATAGGATATACCCTCACTGTATATAGAATCTGACCTATTTCTCTGTCTTATCAAAAAGATAGAGGAAAGTGCTTTTCCCTCTGCCTACCCAGAACGTATGTATGACAGAGGGTCCACCACAGCTCCTAGGACAACGTGCCCACACCAACAAGCTGGTGACTATCAGTCACTGACCCTCTGCCTGGCTAATTTGGGGTCCCAAGCCTACAGGGAACCCCTCCCATGCTACACTGCATGTCCCCACACTCTGCTTTGGGAGGTGATAAGACTCAGAGTGCTTTATGTGGAATCACCTTCTTATGCTGCAGGCGGAGCCTCATTACCCTCTCCTTCCAGTCAGATGGTGTCAGAATGGATCAGGTTAGGGGAAGCTGAGTGAGGAAAATGGAGATTGGTTTAGTAAACACATGGGTCTGTGGCCACTACAGACTTCTGTGCACAGTGAGGTCATGGCTGTCCTGCAAAGGGATGACCCCGTGGAGTGCTCCTCCTGCCTCATCCACAGTGTGGCTCAGAGCTGTGGCCACGTCCACACATGAATGTCTCACTCAGTGCTTCCCACTAAGGTGTGTGGGGTTGAAGGAGAAACAAGCCAGTCTGGAAGATTCATCCAGTCTTAGAGGATAAATTAGTAAGTGAAGGATTCTGTTCTCACCGATGTCTAGTCAAAATGGTTTTTTTTTTTTTTTTTTTACAAATAGTTTATTGTCAAATTAGTTTCCACATAACACTCAGTGCTCATCCCCACAAGTGCCCTCCTCCATGCCCATCCCCCCTCCCCCCCACATCCATCAGTCCTCAGTTTTTGTCAGCATTCAAGAGTCTCTCATGGTTTGCCTCTCTCCCTTTCCCCCACCATTTCCGCCCTTCTTCTCCCCCTTGTTCCTCCGTCAAGTTCCTCCTAATCCTCCTATACGTGCAAACATATGATATTTGTCCTTCTCTGCCTGACTTATTTCGCTCAGCATAACACCCTCAAGGTCCATCCATGTTGCTACACATGGCCAGATTTCATTGTTTCTCATTGCCATGTAGTATTCCATGGTATAGATAAACCACATCTTCTTGATCCATTCATCTGTTGATGGACACTTAGGCTCTTTCCATGTTTTAGCTATTGTGGAGAGTGCTGCTATGAACATTGGGGTACATGTGCTCCTATGCCTCAGCATTTCTGTATCCCTTGGGTAAATTCCTAGCAGTGCTATTGCTGGGTCATAGGGGAGTTCTATTGTTAATTTTTTGAGGAACCTCCACACTGTTTTCCAGAGGGGCTGTACCAGTTTACATTCCCACCCACAGTGTAGGAGGGTGCCCGTTTCTCCACATCTTCGCCAGCATCTAGAGTTCTCTGATTTGCTCATTTTAGCCACTCTGACTGGCGTGAGGTGGTATCTCAGTGTGGTTTTGACTTGTATTTCCCTGATGAGGAGGGATGCTGAGCATCGTTTCATGTGTCTGTTGTCCCTGTTGGGAATATACGTGATACATCATATGTATTCATAAACATACCCTACAATGTTTTAAACTGTATGTACACTGTGGTTTATTCTGTCTTTCTCAATACTCATGTTGTACTTATAGTTAGGACTCATAATCTTCCATTCTCCTCTCTGGAAAGAACTCTCCCCAATTTTAAACATTTCAGATATCACAAAATATAATTAATAAACTCATTGAGGTAAAGGAGAATCTACTGAGATACTAGAGAGCTTCAGCACCAAGTCAATCCAAGGACAGAAGAGGAAGCAGGGATAAAGAATATGTCACCAAATTACAGTGGAGCCGTTCAGCCCTTAAAATCTGTGGACTTGAAATGATCTTTGTGTCTCATTTTCTTTGTCTCACTCGTTAGGCTGGGAAATTGAGATCTGCTATCACTCCACCTTGTGGAAAGTATGAAACAGGAGATTTTCTGCATGCAGTTCTCAGTTCTCTCCCCATGCATCTCCGCAAGATGCAAGAGCCTGTGTGATGAGGCATCATTGGTGACTGCAGGGCCATCCATCTGTCCTTTGAAAACTTGACAAAACTTGAGTTTCAGCCTCACCCCTCCTTGCTCCTCACATATCACAGCTCCTAGACTTTGGCTTTTATTACCTTTTTAAAGTTCCAGACTTTATATTTTTTATTAATGTTTTTTATTTATTTTTGAGAGAGAGAGACAGACAACGTGAGCAGGGGAGGGTCAGAGAGAGAGGGAGACACAGAATCTGAAGAAGGCTCCAGGCTCTGAGCTAGCTGTCAGCGCAGAGCCCGACGTAGGGTTTGAACCCACGAACCGTGAGATCATGACCTGAGCTGAAGTCGGACACTTAACTGACTGAGCCATCCAGGTGCCCCTACAGACTTTAAAATTTTAAATTTATTTTTCCCCTCACACAGAAGAAAGCAAACATTGGGTGGGAAGAATCCATTTTGTGGAACTATCTCTTTCAAACGGTTACATTATCTGAGTCCTCTTGGTTTCTATTAATTTTCTGAGTTTGTTAATCTGCTTAGGATGAGGGAGGATTTATAGAACTTTCACTTGTGTCTCTATTACAATATAATACATGTTAATTTTAGAGACTTTGGAAAATATGGAAAGTATGAAGAAGAAAAAGATTCAATAATTCTAACACCCAGAGATAGCTAACTACGACAATTTCGATATATATCCTGCCAGTCTTGTTTTAGGCATGTTTATTTCTCTGGCATAATGTCAATGATATTTGTGTACTATTTTACATCCTGCTTTTTTTTTACTCCTAATTCTGTGAACATTTGTCAAGTCACAAAGAATTTTTTAACCCTAATTTGTAATGGCTGTGTAATATTCCATTATAGAGATGTAATTTCTTTAGGCAATGCCTATTGTTGTAGAGAGGATTGTTTCTTTGTTTTTTTTTTTATCATTACAAATTATACTCTGATATGATACTTGAATATAAATCTGTACTCTCATCTCCCACTATTTCCTTGTAGTAGATACCAAAATGGTTAGATCATTGGATCAAAAGTATCCAATAAGGTTTATAATGTGTCCATCATCCATGAAGGCTGGTGCCAATTCCACCGGACTCTTCTCAGTATTGTGCACTATTATTATTTTTATTTGATTTAAAAAGTTTTATTATTTGTTCAGTTATTTTTAGAACATGAGAAATGTCTAAAGTATTTTAATGTTTCAATTTTAGTTATTAGCTCAAGAGGAAGGCCAAACATTTTTAGGTATGTTTACCAAGTAAATACTTCTTCTTGTGAAGTTTTTTAATGCCATTTATCCATTTTTATTAGGATAGTTTAAAAATATATTTGTAAGAAATAGCTCATCTTATCTTATATCTTGGAGACATTTTAAGTGTTGTTTATGTTAGGGACTCACTTTGTAATTCCCAATGTCAAGCCTGCACTAGGTACTTAATAAATGATTATTCAATTTTAGATTTACCTGAAAAATTAATTTAAATTGTGGAATTAAACTGCAGAGTGCTGGCTTTTTTTAAATAGAAATTACATCTACCTCTGTGTTGTAAAAACCAGGTATTAAATGTCAGATAGGAAGGGTGCACATTTTGTAGGGAAGTTCTATTAAATTGGATTTCCTAGAGAAGTGATTTAAATTAAAATTTCCTGATAAAGTTTTTATCCGTATACAACCCTTGATAGGGCTCATTTTTGCTGGGTCACTGAGAGCTGTTATTATTAAGAGCATTATGGATGGATGGATGGATGGATGGATGGATAGATAGATAGATAGATAGATAGTTGTCATAGATAAGTGATAAGGAACAAATATTATAGATTGATAGCTAGATAGATAGATAGACAAGTAGATAAATGACAGATGATGGACAGATAGGTAGATAGATCTACAGATGATGAGTAGACAGATGATAGATATCACAGATAGGCAGAGAGATGATAGATGATAGATATCAGAGAGAGAGGGACTCTCTGTGTACCCACTTTTCCGGCGTGAAGCACCCATCCTGTAGCACATATTATTTAAGCTTCTTGTCTACTTCCTGGACAGGGTTTATGAGCCTCAGGGATTCGCAGGTTGGTGGCCCTGGGGGGTCAAGGGTGTGGTCACAGGTCCTACAGCACTGCCATTACCCACCTGGACATGGAGGTGTGGGCTAGAGTGTGCAGACCTTCAGCTAGCCCCAGGAACAGTTTTCTCACCTGGCAAGCCACTGCCCCTTCTTTCCACGGATAGATACATTTGGTATTGTAAGCTACACCTTGCTGAGTGCCCTAGGGGATAGATAAATGAAATTAATTGGCACTGACCTTTCTTCTAAGAAACATACACTTGTCTGGGAAGTCAGATAGGCCTATCATTACAAAAAAAAAAAAAAAAAAGCCTTCTGCTGAGCATCAACCATGTCTCATAATGTACCTTACACATATTTACCTCTATTTTCATTTATCCCAGTTTTATAGATGTGGAAATTGGAGGTTAATTGTTCAAGCCACTGAGCTAGCAGTGGCAGAACCTGGAATGAAATCCCAGTCTCCCCAGTCTCAAAGTCTATGTCTTGAGACCCTACCATACTGTCACACTGTAAACAGTTCATGGGCAGAAAGTATGTATTATCCTCTGCTTGTCTGCAGCATTTAATTTGGTGCTTGGCACTCAGTGGATGTACAAGAAGTAGGTGTTGAATAAATGAGTGAGTGGGTGAGTAAGTTGAACTACCTTCTAGGAAAAGTTACTGTTGAGCTACTCCCTGTCTGACTGGTTTGAGATCAAGAGCACTGAAGAGAGAGAGGGAGGGGAGGGGTCAGCAAGGGAGGGGAGGAACAGTGGGAGTAAAAGTTCCTCCCTGGGACTTGGTGATGTGTTGTGTCTGCAAGCTTCCCGCCCCTCCCTCCCCATGGGCAGAGAGATGGCAAGGATGCATTAGGTGTCTCTAGGACCTAGCAGCCCTTCCCACTTTCTCTCCAGGGAACCCTCCCTTACCTTTGTACTGTGAGCTGTTTTCTGCTCCATTTCCTCTCCAAGCCCTCAGCTCACCCTCAGAGCTCTCTGCTATCTTCCACATCATCCTAGCTGGAATAAAATATAACTGTGTCTGAAAAGTACAGAAATCAAAACTCCCCTTGGGGATTTTTTTCCCCCTGTATCACCTGTCGAATTGAAAACCGGTGTGTCCTTGAAAAGTTATGTATTTCAGGCCGCAGGGGTGCTAATTTGCAAGGCCCATTACTCAAATAAAACATTAAAACAGTCCTCGATAAGCCAGTGCTCTCGGCCTGTTTCCACTCCAGCACCAACATCACCGACTATAGGTTTCCTGTCAAGCTTCAGAGCCCAAAGTCAAGATTTATCAATTGATATTTTGACTTTAACTTTTACGCTTTCATTATGTCACTGCATTGCGAACTCAGCCAGTTCTCTCTAGCTTTTGCCGCTTTCTTTCTCCTGTCCTTGAAGCTAATGTAGAAGATGGGGTTTTGAAGCATCTTCCTAGGTCCTCCGTGTGAAAACTGCTGAGGAGCTAGTACGTGATTTTCTTTAGACTTATTCACAGGGAGATACTGTTTCAGGCATATGCAGCGTCCACTGCACTATGTCCAACATTGTGGATAGCCTTGCAATGTTTTCACTCTGATTTGTTAAACAAAAATTAGAAATAGCTTCATTAGTCATGTCTTCATGTCATCAAAAGAGAACAGGGGAAAAAAACATAAGAGAAGTCGTTATTAACCATCCCAACTGGATAGAGGTAGGCAACATGTTCCTAGATGTTCTTTCAGCTTTGTATTGCTTTTTAGGTTCTGAATTATACTGTTTTTATGCTTTTGTGCTATAACTTAAATTTTCACACACAGTTCACATTTTTGTAAATATTTTCAAATGTCTATATAACCGCCTGTCCTAAGGACATAACGTAAGTTAACTAACCAGTCTCCTATTACTGTTTACAAAGGTTGTCTCCATTGCTATGACGAACACTTTAATGACATTTTTACCTGTAAGACATTTGCAGGGGAGATACGAGAGGGAGTCATTTCATAGGAAATCTCCCCTGCTGTGAAATTACTGGGTCAATAGTTAGGATTGTTCTGATACTGTTAGGAAACAGCTTTCCACAGGTGGAGCACATAACAAAATGGCAACTGGACAAATCTCGTTTCTGCCTGACATTCATATTGGTAGCTTAGGGGCCCAGCTGATGACCCTGAATGTTGCAAGAAATGAGATGGAACACCAATTCTCTGACCAATTCCAGATTTCTAGCTGAGCCCATCTTGGGTCTGGGATCTGAGGTCTGAATATATCAAATAACATAGCTTGCCTTAGGATAGGAGATTTGGAGTGATTGTTTCCCCTCTGTGTTTTAAGTTGTCCATAATGATATGAAATGATGTTTATAATTTTAAATATGTTCAAAGGAAATGCTGCACATTAGGTCCCAGGAAGGCAATTTCTATTTATAATGATAAAGCATGTTTATTTTGTAAAGTTCTTAGAGTTTCCTACCGCATATTAGTTAAGGGAGTGTAAAGATATTCACCTTAATGATAAACGAGATGATTCCTTACCAAAACCTTCCTGGAAATTGGAAAAGGTAATTGTAATTTAGAGCAATTACCATAAAGTATTGCACCTGTAGAATTAGAGGCCATTATCCTGGAATCTCGGATGGATTCATTAATGAATCGGCAAATAAAGCACATGATGAATTACGAAGCACAGTGTCATTATAATTTTATGATAAAGCATCTTGTTCTGGGTGACATTACATTTTCAGAGTGAAATAATGACTGGCTCTCTCAAAGTCTTGAAGGAACTCCCAAGCTTTTTCAGTGTATAACAAAGGGACTAGGAACCTAGAAAAGGAGGAAAACGCAGATGTCTTTTTAAATGAGAACAGGCTGCGGTGTGTACAGCATATCCGGACCCTGGCCCTGGGAAGCAGAAATGAACTTTGTTTAAATGCTACACTTTTAGAGAGAGACAAGCCTCTCCTACGCCATTAATGAAGAGAAGTGTGCTTTAAGCTGATTCAGGCCAGTAGGATTTAGAATTTTATTTTATAGCATTTTTTTTTTTGTAAACCGCATGTTATTTCCCCTCTCATTCCCTGACCGCCAAGCTGCCCCGTGCCAGAGCCACACATCAAAACTGGAAAACCTGCACGAAGCGGGACCCGAAATTGCTTTTTGGTGGGCCCGATTTCATGCTGAGCGGGAAGCGGCAGCTCAGAGATGAATTGGAAGGCCACGCTTGTCAGCGAATGAAATGTGATGAACCTCACATTTTATTGACATGCGGCGGCGGAGCTGTGGCAAAGCAGCTGGCACAGCGTCTTCCTAATCCCGTGTTCTTGGGGTGGGAGTTTGACCCAGTACTTTCTGTTAGAGATGATACATATTTATTAGACTCTACTGCTTAAAAGAGAGAGAAGAGTGTGCCCAGTGTCAGACACTATTGCAACCAAACCTTTCTTTTATTAAAATAAATACAGACAATTTCACTATGACAGCTCTTCCACCAAAGGGGAGCTGTATTAAGTGGTGACCTTCATTCTCTCCATGGAGACAGGCACTTGTTGAGGAGGAGGGATGTGGGGGGAGGGAGGAGGCACCTGTGGAACGTTTTATAGGTGTTGAGAAAACCAGCCTGAAGTCCTGAGTAGCCTACAGCTCCATTAATTACCTTCATTCTCCCATTCGCCTCTACAAAATCAATTGCAAACAACATCCAATCTCATTTTCCGCGGTGCATTTCTGCAAGATATAGCTGTACTACCAACTCTTTTCTCCTCTCCAGGAACAGCTACCTGCCACCACCTTATAGAACAGAAGCTTTCAGAGTGAGGGAATATGGATGATAGACACATTATAAACAATATTAAGCCCTCTGGATTTTTTCATATAGGCTCTGCCAATTATGAGAGAGCTAGAGCTTGTGTGTTTAAGTCAGACTGTTGTTATTTTGGTAGAATATTCACTCCTTAAGCTACTCCTTGTGTGTACCATTATTGATGTGAATTTTCTATTTTAAGGGAGAGATGGTGAAACAGAAGGAGTAGGGAAGAGAAAGGAGGATCTTTTTGCTTATGAACATGTATGTACCACAGATATATATATATATATCACATGCATACACACACACACACACACACACACACCCCACACACACACCCCACACACACACCGTGGGGCTGCTTGATGTGACGTCAAAAGACTGCAATCTGCCAATCATTAGCTCCGTTTTCTTGGATGAATCGATAACATTTTCTGAACCTAAATTTCTTCAAAGTTTAAATAGACATAATATCCAGTTCAACGGACTAGTGTGAAAAATCCAAATCAAGTAATTCATTTTAAATTGAGAAATTTGTGTAAAGTTCAAGGGCCTATCTAATATTCATATGCAGGAACCAACCCCCATTATGTTCTGGGCAGTCCTCTCTCTCCTTTAAGTGTGCTTGCATGTATTTGTCCTATTTGAACATCATTCTTTTGGGTTCTTTCCATTTTTTTCCATTTGTCAACATTGTACATCAGTTCATTGTTGATATTAATTGAGTGCCTTGGTCTGCAGAGAAACATTTGTATTTTTTTTTAAAGTAGTAAAAGATGGATTGGTTTTTACTTTAAAACAAACAAAACTGTCGTTAAGCTATCCTTTTGATACTGTCTTGTATTATCCACAAATCAAGTTCAGATGTATTATCTGGCTTTCAGTGTCCTCCCCAGATAATCTCATTCATCTACCCACCTCTCTGTCCTGGTGGTGATTATGCCTTGAATTTTCTTCTCAGGATTTCCTCCACCCACTCCTCCTCCCCCTCCTCCTCCCCACCTCCTCCTCTTCCTCCACTCCACCCTCTCCACCTCCTCCTCCTCTCCCCCCTTTAAGGTCCATCTTTAATTAAGCCCCCTTTACAAAGCCTCTCCTGATTTTCTAGGCCCTCCCTCTCTCCTTTCTTGATTCTTCAATTACTTTTAAAGTCAGTCCCAACATTGACCATATGACAACTATTAAATAGTTAATGAACCAATTGTTTTATCTTTCCAAGCAGACTGTGAGCAACTTTGGGCAGAACCAAGCCTTGCATATCTTTGTAATCTCCTCTGTAATGTATGCCATCACGCTGATGATAGCATAGGTATTTTCCTTACTGATTATTTGAATGGTGGGACAGCTCTTACCTTCAGGAAGTTTGTATTCAAATAAATATCATAAACTCTATAATATACATAGTATACCATTTTATACTCTGTCACTGATTACTGTTTTAATTGAAAGAAAACAAAGACTATTCCTAATAGACGACACTCACTCTTCTGGTTTACAGCAGATTCTAGTACACTTAAATATGTTCTATATGAAGTACGTGTTCAGCAAAAATATCCAAGACCTAGGTCTCTGCATTTTTAACAAGCTCCATATATGACACCAATGTACACTGAAGTTGGAGAACCATGACAATATGTATATTGTATCCTAGCTTACAAGTGCAGGAGGTTTGTTAGATTACTGGCTATTTTACAGACATTTAAAAAACACTAAACATTTCTTAATCGAGATAATATTATATGGTAATTTATTTAAAATATGTTTATGTAACCCATTAAAGTAAACTTGTGTTGACAATAATGCCTGCTTGGGGCACCTGGGTGGCTCAGTTGGTTGAATGTCTGATTTTGGCTCCGGTTATGATCTCCTGTTTCATGAATTCGAGCCCCACATTGGGATCTGTGCAGACAGCTCAGAGCCTGGAGCCTTCTTTGGATTCTGTGTCTCCCTCTCTCTCTCTGCCCCTCCCACTTGGATTCTCTCTCTCTCAAAATAAATACATTTAAAAAATTTTTTTTAAAAGAAAGAAAGAAAATAATGCCTGCACAAGGCAAGATGGAATGAAGAGAACTCAAATTAGTGGGCAAAACTTTTAAGGAGAAACGGGATATTTGCATAGCCTCAATGTATGTTTCCCCAATGTATGTTATTCATTGTGTTTGTTTTAACAAATCACTTTTATTTTTTTTATTTTTTATTTTTTTTTTTGCTATTCTTCTTTCCAAGAAGTAGAACCTAATCCTCCTTTCTTTCAGTGCGGGCTCAATTTGGTGACTATCTTCTAATGAATAGAGTGTACTTGGGGAAAAATTGTAACTTTACAGTGGAGAAACCTAACAGATAACCACCTTCCCAAGTGACCAAAATTGCCATCACGAGGAATGTCTTGTGGATTTCATGTTTTCCCAATATGATGCAGTAAGAAGGAAAATCAACTCTGTGGTATCCTTACTTAGTGTAACCATGAGAAAATATCAAACAAACCCAAATTCAGGGACATTCTACTCTGTACCTGTCACTACTGTTTAAAGTCAAAGTCATAAAAGAAAAGGGAAGACCAAGGTACTGTCACTGATTAAAGCCGACCTAAAAGACAGGCCAACTAGGTGCAGTGTGGATTGGTGGATACAGTCCTGGACATCAGTAAGAAAACTGGGGAAATGTGAAAACGATCTGTATTTTAGTTAATAGTACTATACCGTTTTTGATTATTGTACCGTAGTTATAGAAGATATTAAGAGAGGGTTTACAGGAGCTCTATTATTTTTGCAATTCCTCTACTATAAATCTAAAAGTATTTCGCAATAAAAAGTTGTTTGCTGCTGCTGCTGCTGTTGTTGTTAAGAACCCGAAAAAAAACAATGCCTCCTTGAAAGGCTTTACCTTTTGTCACCAACCATGCTGGATACTGACCTGTTTCCATCAGACAAGTGAAAGGGGCCCCACTGACCCAGGTGGAGACACTGGGTTATCCACTGTGCATTATTGATGAATATCACTGCTGGGGGCTAGAGCACAGCATGTCAGAGAATTCTGGAGAAGAGACGTGACAACATGGGGAGGCTCCCTTTCTGTTTCTTAAATACTTGCCTCTCTTACATGAAGGAAAGTGAAGCAACATGCCCTATGAAGCTAAGAATAAGAAACTCACATCATGAGATAAATGGCCATTGCATTTAAATATGCTCAATGTGAAATGAGAGAAATTCAGAAAATAAGATCTATTAACGTGTTAAGTCTTCTTGCTTTATATCATGTGGTATTGATGGTATGTGTAAAGGAAAGATATTATTTTTGTGTGTGGCTGAGTTTTAGAGCTCTTTGGAACTGCTTTATTCTGATTCATTGAGAAAGTTTCCAGCTTCATCCACCTCTCAATTAATGAACTTTAAATGTTTCCTGAGGAGCAAAAAAATATATTCATCTTCTCTGACCTTTTCTTTTGATGGGATCTGAGTAAATCACTTGTACTTCAATAACACCAATAAAGTGAGGGGGATCCAGGTGAGTTTTAGCTCTGTTACCTACTATGTCTGATTTTCAATTCTTTCGTTAATAGTCATTTTTGCCCTTTGGTCAGAGCGGAATAGAAGGAAATAACAATGATTCCTTTAGCATCTCAAATTACAGCTCAGATAGAGAGTTCTGCACATATGGAAGTGATAATTGACTTTAAATTTTTTTCTTATTTTTCATGACATTTCTGTGCAAATAAGATACTCTCACTATGTTTGAGGGATCTTGGACTACAAAGCGAAGAAAGATAATGTGCTTGGGAAAACAAAAAATGGTAATTCCTGTAAGTTAAGTCATTAGGTTTGTGATTGTGAGTATCGATAGTCATAGAATTATAACTGAAAAGTAAGAAGGAACTAGAGAAGTTCCTCAGTCTACCCATTCAGTGAAAAAATCTGTTTTCCAATATTTCTTGCACAAATGCTTATTTAGCACCCACTTTAAATATTCATTGTGACAGGCACACACTATAAATAATAATGCCTCAAAATAGGAGGCACATTCTATCATGGCACGTCTCTATAGTTAAATTTTGCCTGAATATAAATTTGCCATTTCTATCATCCTGGAAACTCTGCCTATTGGTTTCACTCATTTCCTCTGAATAATTCTTCTCTCTCTTTTACATGACAGACCTCTTTCTGTTTGAAGGTAACTGTCACACCTGCCCCACGTATAAGTTCAGGCTCAACATCTCCAGTTCCTTCACGATTCCTTCTATGACATGGTTTCTAGACACATGAGTGTTTATTACTATTCCTCTTTGAAAGTGCTACCCAGACCTGAGCACAATCTGAATCATCACCTAGTAGTGTGCAATATGTTTGTACATATCAGAATTGAAAGATTCATACACACTCATTGCATGGATAAAGAAGAGGCCCATAAAGCATGCTATAGATGGTTATATTAGGGCAATTGATCTTACTCCATTAAATAAGTCTGCAGATTGATGGAAACAATCACCCTTTGAACTATTTCTCAGGCATATCCCTGAATAATGTAATAATACAGCTATACAAAGAGTCTTCATTGCTATGCCTGTTTTTGTTCTCATCAGCTTGCAGTGACTAGAGAGATATCATTTGGTATATTCACGTACAACTAAAATATGTTAAATGAGATCCTGTACCTAAAGTGCCTAGCAAAATGCTGGCAGATCCTAGGTATTAAATAACAGTTGGTTCCTTTCCCCCTCCTCAATCTCTGTGCTTTGAGCAATAATATCATTTGTCCCTTGATCTCCCACAGTCTGCTGGAGCTAACAAAAGGCTGGAGCATATGTGTCTGTTGCTGTCTGGTTCGTGCGTTCCAATGGGCCTTGGCTCTGAAGCTTATGGATGCAGTTCCACATATTGCCGTGCTGAACTTCTCTCTCATACAATGCATCATCTGGTCCATTAGCTCTGTCAACTTTCCAGTCATCTCTCCCTCAAAACCCCCCTTGATCCTTTTACCTGTGGAAACAGTATCTGACTATTTTATCATCTGGCTATTTCAATTAAATTACATTAAAAAAGCATACAGTAAGGTTAAAAATGATCACTATATCACTCCAACTTTCTTCCATCCCCAGAAGGTTAATTGAAAGGCGGCCATCTTGGCGACGTTTAGACAAATGAGGATAATTATGTGTTCTCCAGCTCTTTGAGAGGTTAATTGCTTAGATGTACGAAGCCTTAAAGAACAAAGAAGGAATAAATCAGAAGCAGGACTATGATCTGATAATGTAATTTGGTATATTCATGTACAACTCAAACAAATAAACTCCTAATTAGATGAACTCATTCAGTTGCATAGACACAGGGCCGGTTTACCAGGGTCAGGCACCCCAAATCTGTGCACTTTATTGAGAGGTCTCTGAGAGGGAGGAAGGTGCTAAGGTGAAGCAGGGTTCAAGTGGGGGCTCCCAAGGTGTGGTACAAGGGGCTTTTATGATGGAATTTTACTCTACTATACACACCTCTAAGTAGATTTGCATCTTTTACCTCTTGATGAGAAGGTTGACTTCTGCTGGCCTCCTCAGATACAACATCTATTCTTCTGAATGCATCATTTTGAACATCTAAGGAGAAGCAAGGAAGTAGCATGGGAAACTTGCTCTGAAAGCAGGAACAGGCACCTATGTCTGGTGAGGAGGGCCAAGACTTTCCATGACTTTTGTTCTAGGTGACAGAGGCTGAGTCCCAACAGGGGTGATTGACTCTAACAAGTATGTACAATGTGTTCAACTATTTTATTTCATTTTACCAAAGTAATACATCCAGTATCTGGGTCTATACTCCTACCTTTCAATGACATCTGTCTACTCACCACTTACAAGATGGAGCTCCAAGGCTGGACAAGTCCATTTAGCATCCTTCACTCCTTGCACATCTAGGCCTCCATCGGTGAACATTACCCTTCTGTTTGTAACCATATTTCACTTCATGCATTTTGTCTCTAAGTTGATTCTAAAGATTCAAAGAGTCATTTGCATTATAGTTTTATAAATGGTGCTTTTTTTGTAGATTGATTTTCCTTCTCAATGGCTTAGTGGGACTGTCTCGAGGCCATTTGACTTTAAATGTCTTACTACCCCGGTCAAATGCATTGTTTTTCATACTCTATCAATTGCTAAATTTATTCAGCATTTCAGTTCTCTCCTTTCTTGAACCTTACCTTTGTTGTTGTTGTTGTTTGTTTATTTTAGAGTTTCTAACTGGCTTTATTTTTTCTTTCTAAGAAAATAAACGTATGCATGTCTATATATATGTAATATATATGAAATAAGAAATGTCCTTAATACCTTCATTCATAATATTCATAGTATTTCATTCTAATGCTGGAATCCATTTATTTTTCTTAAAGGCATTTGTGAGTACCCACTGGCTTCTAGTTCATATTTGGATGACTTGCTTTCTAGGCCTGTCATTCTGCTTTTAATTTAGGATTTACTTCCATTAGTTCCTAGTTTAATCCTGCTGTTTCTTTGACCCTACATCCTCCTCTTTCTTTGTTTTCATCCTTAGTTAGGCTTTAGTACATAGTCAAATAACCTCCTCAGAAAATTTATATGAGAGTTTTCTGTTTTTTTTTTTTTTAAGTATACATTTTCCTAGAGGCATTTATAAAAATTTAGTTTCAGAAATTGTTTTCCTGGGGCACCTGGGTGGCTCAGTCAGTTAAGCATCTGACTCTTGTTCTTGGCTTAGGTCATGATCTCACAGTTGGTGGGTTCAAGTCCTGTGTCAAGCTCTGCACTGGCAGCGTGGAGCCTGCCTGGGATTCTCTCTCTCTCTCTCTCTCTCTCTCTCTCTTTCTCTCTCTCTCCCTCCCTCCCTCTCTCTCTCTCTTCCTTTCCCTCTCCCTCCCTTGTGCTCTCTCTCTCTCTCAAAATAAACAAATAAAAACATTTAAAAAATTGTTTTGTCCCATTTACCTTTGTTCGTCCAGGGTTCAGAATAAGAAAATTGTGTCCAGCCCTGGTGATTGATCCTTTATAGACTTCCAGTACCTGTGAGCAGAAAAATTATCTATTTTTCTTTAGAAGCCTTCAAGATGTTGCTTTATTCTTAGTGTTTTGAACCTTCATGTACATAATGAGTTTATTGAATCATTTTTTTAAATTCATTCTGCTTCATAATCATCCCAAATGATTTTTTGAATAATTTTCTTCTATTGTTTCTTTAATAATAATTTCCTCTTCCTTACTTTCTCAGTTTTTAATTCTGCAACTTTTATAGGTCAATGCTGGGCTTCTTGAGTTGAATGTGTGTGTGTGTGTGTGTGTGTGTGTGTGTGTTTGTAAGTTTTATAGTATTTATTATCTGACAGGAGTTGCTCTAACCAAACCACTTACACAAACTCATTCATCTTTATGACAATCCTAACAGGTAGGTAGTAACATCCTAACTCAAAGATAAGAAAATCGAAGCATAAGGATACGGAGAAAATTCTAGGTCCTAGCTGTTAAGTAATAGGCAGTTTCCTAACTGGTAGTCTGGCTCCCCAAGCTGTCCTCCTGACCATATCAGATTTTGCTGCCTCATACATATTTTCTGTCTTTGTCTTCTTTTTGCCCCTATGTTCTAAGGGATTCCCTGTATTTTATCTCACATGCTATCAATTTTATTTTAATACAACAATAATGTTTTTAATTCTTGTGGGTTTGCTATTTGTTCCTGATTACTACTTTTTCATAGTATCTTGTATTTATTTTATTGGTACAGTATCTCAAATCTTAAATCTCTGAGAATACAAATTAGAGGCCCTTAAAAATACTTTCCCTTCAGTTCCCTATTTCTTCTAAGGCCAGTTCTCTTTGTGTATCTTGGCTTCTTTTTAAACTGGTTTTCATTTTATAGTTGTCTTATATATTTAGACAGACAGACATCTTTATGAGGAAGTGGACTGATATTCTAGGATAACCACTGTTAGTATTCTCTTCTCTTGGAAATGTAGGACTTCTTTTTTTTACATTAGGTTTCTGCCATGAAATCCAAAGTTGCTGGATGTGATTAAGCTTATTTACTGGCAGGTCACACATTTGTTAATATAGATACGGAACTGACCTTTATTCTTAGATATTCCCAAATGCCAGAATGAGACAAACTCCTTGGCAGCTTGTTTAATTTTTTTAAAGAGAAACCATGTGGTCTATTTGCCGGGGATAATACTGGGCTGCCTGAATTCTGTAAAGGAGGTAAAGGAAAAGCTTAGGGAACAAATTAGTACAATTCCTTTGTGGATGAGCAATTTCTTCCTATTTTTTCAGCCCCACTCCTCATTTCCACACCCCATACTTCTGCCTTCAATCCAAAGCCCCTCTGAAATTGTTTGAGAGGCTAAAAGCACCTTCTTGAGGTCTGACTGCTTCTACTCTTGCATTCCTCTCTTTCTTTGCTTCCAGGGACTGATTGAAATTTCTGGTCTTCAGATGGGCCCTCCCTATTCTCTTTGATGTGACAAGGCTATTTTTTCCCTCTACTATCATTTTAATGTATAGTGTCAGGAAGGAAAGATAACCAGTGCATTTGCTTAGTGCGATCAACCAGATCTAGTAGCTCCTAGTTTAGGTTCTTCTAGCTTGTCCAAGAAGCAGATTCCTCTCATTCACTGCCATTGAATACGTATACTGTACTCCCATATCTGACAAGTGCTTTTTCCGATGCATCCACTAAGCCTATATTTGACTAGTGGAGCTATTCCGCCCCATCTTGAAAACCCTTTGCCATCTCACTAGCTTCTTCAAAATAAAGCTCATGCTTCTTACTGTGCTATACAAACATTTTGTGCCCACTTAACCTCCTTTCCCCCCAGCCTCATTCTCATTATCCCTTTGAACTGCATGCATGGTTTTGGAATACTACTCATGCCTCCATGTCTTTGTTTATGCTCTTTGTCTTTGGCCACACCATATCTTTACTCCCTTCTTCACCCAACCAACAATATTCATCCTTCATGGGTCACACAGCATATTATATTTCAGGAAGATTTGCTTGACAACCACACCCAGAAAGGACAGGCAAAGTGGCAAAGTGCTGTGCTTCCAAAGAACAGTCTCTTTTTCTGGCTATCTCTTTATCCTTCTTGATCTCTCTCAAACTTTTTTTCTAGATCTCCTCTAACATTCACCACATTTTACTGTAACTGGTTTGTGCATGAGTTTGAAATTCCTTAAGCATGTCAGGGCATGGACATATTGCATCAGTTGAAATTGTATTTGGCTGCAAGTAAGAAAATCTGAATCAAATAGGAATTGATTTTTCTCAACAAAAGATTCTGAAGTTATGCTTTATGGAGTTAGGCAGAGACTTTTTTTCTGTGTCATTAATGTCCCAGACACTGTCTTCCCCCCCCCCCATGCCACCTTGAGTCTATGGTTTTTATTTTAACTCTTGTCACCTCCTGGTCTCAGGATAACTGCTCCAAATCCAAATTTTTAATCTTCATTATACCACAACGGAAATAAGGAAGAAAGGGGAAAATAGCAGCATCCATATCTGGAAAGTAAAAATTCATATGAAATTCAGATATATTCAGTAAAAATGCCAGAATTCCTTGCCCAACTTGTATCTACTTCTCATTGGACAAAATTGAATCACATGGTCAGTCCTGGCTACAGAAGAGTCGAGGGAGATGAGTGTTTCAATTAGGCACATTGCCACCTTGGGCAGTACTGGGATTCTCTTAGTAAGGAGGAAAGGAAGACAGGATATTAGGAGGCTATTTGCAGTAACTTGCACACAGGGGTTGCTTATTTTTATCTTCTTTACTTAGCACAGTATCTGGCACCTAACAGGCCCTCATTACATATTTATAGAAGACGATGTTGATTTAAGGACATAGAAGGAACCTCATTCTTTAGCGAAGGGAAGTTGAGCTCCAAAGAGTTTAAATGACCTCGCCAAGATCCATCACTACATGTGGCAGAGCTGTGCGAAGTTCTACGAACAAAATCAAACCTGAGCCTCTAGCAGGCTTCCTGCAGTGAGTTTACTTTGCATTCTAATTTATGGAACTAATCTGATATGATAAACCAGAATAATGAATCCTGTGGGCTTTTGTAGTTTGAGTTTAAGGTTCTTATTATTGGGTCACAACAATCTCCAGCCAGACCCACGTGACTCTTATTTTCATGCTGAAACCAAATCACTCAAATCTAAAGAGACTACTCTTTAGATGTATCTCACTCCCTCCCTGCTGGCCCTTGATTATTTCTAACCCAATAAAAGAGAATGGAATTTCAATTTCTAAAGGAAAATAAAAACAAATTATAGTAAACCTTAACAAGAAGGAGAAGGTGGTGGCCTGTCACAACTCCACTTCCTCAAATGGGTTATTTGATTTTGCTTAATTGTTGGTGAAATTTTCTCAAATTGGCAATTATAATCTGGAGCTGATTGCTTACCCAGGTAATTTACAGATTTCTCATTTGGCAAGAATGCTTCATAACACTTCCCATGAAGTATGGCTTCATCATCTTTCAGCCGAATTTTCCTTTTTGTATATATTCTTTGTTTTGAGGATGTTATTACTTTTGCCCACAGGAAGTTTAGGTGCTAATTCTGTTAGCTGCATGTTTCTGATGAAATCAAGTTGTTGTTTTTTACAACTCGTTTCAAATCGTTTAGGGCCCCAGTGGAATTGATCAGGGGTTTCCCAAAGCATATTATATAATTAGGTTGAGATAAAAATGTATCAAAATTAGTTGCAAAATATTAACAATAAGCCATTTTTTGGTCTCAATGAGGAATTTTATGAGGTAACTACTATGCTGTCTCCCTCTGCTTTCTATTTTTAACAGTCTCCCCACTCACTCTCCTTGTCAGCCTAGTCTGAAATCAAAGTTTAATTATCCTTATTTGCTCTTATACTGTGCATTAAGATAGAGTTTATCCAGTAGTCCAGCTGTTTTGAAGATAATTAGTCGAGAATTCAACCTGCTGTAAAATAATCCTTCTGGGCAATGAGCTGGATACTGAGGACATATTCTCCAGTGATACCAAGTTCTCCATTACTTGTAAGAGTCACATATTTTCTACCTCCCAGTCAAGTACTGTGAATTGTTAAGGGTTTGAATTTACAGAGCACAGTTTCCATTGTTAATAAATGTCTGCTTTAGGATAATTACATTATTTCCATTTGGGGGGGCCTTTACAGTCAATAGGAAAAGTTGATGCACTGTCAATTTCAATGCAATAGTCAATAGACATTTTCTTTAATTTTTTAATGTTTATTTATTTTTGAGAGACACGGAGAGACAAAGCACAAGCAGGGGAGAGGCAGAGAGAATCCGAAGTAGGCCCCAGTCTCTGAGCTGTCAGCCCAGAGCCCGACACAGGGCTCAAATTCAAGAGCCGTGAGATCATGACCTGAGTCGAAGTCAGACGCTTAATGGACTGAGCCACCCGGGTGACCCTGGACATTTTAAAATTATTATTGCATGAACTTAGTGGTAGAAGGCATCTTTGCACATAAAAATTGGTGTTGTCTGCTTTGTTTAATTATTCATTCAGGAAACATTCATGGAGCACCTGTTATTAGCCAGCAGCCATTCTAATTATCTAGGATAAAGTTGTGGGTAAAACTCCCTAGTCCCTGCCTTCAGGAAGCTTAAAATGTAGGGGGTGATGTTTCTGTGGTTTCTTTCCTGTAACACTGAAAGGATTTCCCATTAGGTGGGTGATTTGTTAATTTTCCAGCAAATAGGCCGGCTTCTTGGTCTGAGCCTGCATAAAGGGCAATGTGGTCGGACCCCTTTTAATACAACCTACTGGTCTCATCTGTCCTATGTTTTCTATTCTGTAGCCTGGAGGGAAACTAGCCCAGCCCCAAAATGACTAATTCTATAGATGCAAGGGCTGGGTGGCAAGGAATGCTAATTTCCAGCATCTAATTACTGCACTCATTTTATACGGAGTAAATGTAGCACTGGACATGCCCAACCTTCTCCCACTTCCTCTGTGAACAATAGCTCAGCCTTTCTGTAGCATCCCAATGAGAGGAAGGAGAGCGAAAGGCGAACCTGATCTTCCTATTGAACTTCAAGTTCTTGAATTTTCAGGTCTGCTAACATTGCTTGCAATAAATGATGCTTTTCTTCTGCTGCTTTTGATTGAAGAACACTAGAAATCAGTCGGGGAGCAGGTGCTGTATTGTGTTAGATTAACGATGATTGAATTCTTACACAGCCAGCTGATTGAAGCACGTGTTCTGCAAGCTTATGATTCTGCAAACACTAGGTTGCAACCAGGAGGGTATTTTGCCATATCATGTCCCTTAATCAACACCCTCAAATCTGTCAATACTGTCAACTAGAGTTTAGATTCCTCCGCCCACTCTGCGAAATAGCACCTTAGGCTGGTCACAAGCACAAAAATTGATCTCTGGGAGAAAAGTGTAGAGTTGGTTTCAAATTTTGCTTCCTTCTCATGCTGAGTTAGATGAACATTTAAATCATGAAAATAATCAGATGTTCATCAGACTTGGTAATCATACTGGATGGGCATGGGTCTTTATTCTCCATTTCACAGCATCCAATTTGCTAACAGGATGAAAACACTATAAGTTATTAGCACAAAATGCTTGCAAACCCCCACCCCACCCTGGGAGTGCATCAGGTGCTGTCACTGGGACAGCCAGGCTAGCACCGGATGTATAAGAGATGCTCAATAACCGTTATCCCACATTTTAAAAATGTGCTTTATGTAAGCTCTGGGACACTTTAGAGGCCATCCTGCTGGGAAAGGAAATGGAGTTAGTTGCTAGGAGAAATAACACAGAGATAGATGCAGTTGCAAAGAGAACTTGGATAATCCTGTGAAAATCAACAGACCATTTTCCACAGGGACTTTCACCTATTCGTCAATTGGCCCACAGGGTCCCCAGAAAACTCACTATTGTTCTGGATGGGGAGTGGAAGATCACAAGGTATTATTCAATGAGCAAATACCTTCTCACCACTGAAAGCATGCTAGTCCATCATTTATTCATTAATATTTCACAAATTCAAGTGTTCTTTATCAAGTATACATTGTGTCAGGTATAAAATGATCTTAACAGTAAGGTAAAAGATTATTTGTTCTTCCATTTCTTTAAATTTTAAATGGGGGTTCTGATAGCACCTTACCTCATAGGATTATTGTGAGGCTAAATTGATTAATGTCTGTAGATTAGTGTCTGCCACTTAGTAAGATTTATATAAATGTTGGACCTGGGGCATCTGAGTGGCTTAGTCAGTTAAACTTCCGACTTCAGATCAGGTCATGATCTCACTGTTTATTAGTTTGGATCCCGCATCGGGCTCTGTGCTGACAGTTCAGAGCCTGGAGCCTACTTCAGATTCTGTGTCTCCCTCTCTCTCTGCCCCTCCCCCACTTGTGCTCTGTCTGTCTCTCCCTCAAAAATAAATAAACATTTTTAAAAAGTTAGATTTTATTAGTGCTTAGAAAAGAATGAATCACACTTAAAGATTCTGTAATGCCTATTTTCCATATTGTCTTTATACAAATGAATTGTTCTACATATAAGTCTTGTAATTTCTTATGACATTTCCCTTTAAACTAATAGTTGTTTTCCGGCTCAGTTGTATACATCATAGTCCAAAATCCTGTTCCTAAGTCTAGAAGTGAAACAAGACTACCATTACCCCTGTTCCATGACCCTTGTCTCTCTTCTAAGCTATAACCAGAATCTAGCACTGTGCCCGGTATGTGCACACACGTGGGCACACATGCACACAATCAAGCATGCCATGCATATATAGTATTTAAATATATGATTGAATAGATATATGCATTAGCAGTGGAATAAAAAAAAAATGACTTGCTACACTAGCCACTCCATTTCTCTTCCTCTGCCTCAAGCACTGGTATTCGGAGAGAAAGAAGTAAACCAATCATTCCACGCAATAAGTTCTCTCTTAACCTTCCTTTATTGCACTCTCAGAGTTGTGTTATTACGCTAATAGGCACTGGCAGATTCATCGCATTGTTTAAACCACTGGTACTCAAAATGTATTCATCACATGAGCAGCATCAGCTTGACCTGGAAACTTGTTAGAAATGCTGGCTTTCTGTCCCCACTCTGGCTCTACTGATCCCCCAACTCCAGGAGTGGGTCCCAGAAATCTTGGTTTAACAATTTCCTACAGATTATTCTGATGTACAATGAAGATTGAGAACCACGAGCTTAAGTGAAATCTAATCCCACATTTAGATATGTTTTGAGCCTAGATAAGCGTGGTCCAGTACCTTAGGATACAAAGTCCATTAAACTCGCTTAGAATGTTACTTATGTTGATTTGCCTACAACATGTCACAGGACAAGTTATTTTCTCTCAGCATGAGATGTGAGGACTCCCATAAATTTTTTCTCTACAAGTGTTAACTGAAGATACTGGGCAAATTTTAATTCTCTCTTAGCTTCTTGATAAATTTAGCTTGGCAAAAAGAAAATGTTCCATTCCATTGATACATTTTACATAGCTTATCTCATGTGATAAAAAGTGTTTTAAGGTTAAGCAACTTGCACAAGGTTGCACAGCTAAGTAAATGGCCAAGTTGGGTTTGAAATAGATGTTCTGACTCCATAGACCCAGATATTTTCGAATTCTGTACAATTCTGCTTTCATGGCTCATGGCACCTCCTTACTGCCCTTCAGAATCTGGTTGTTAAATATCATTTTATGAAATTGAACCATCTCAGTCAAAATACAGTTACACAAATTTTCTTCTGAACCATCCCTGATTCTGAGTCTACTTTTGGGCCAACAAATAAGGAAAGTTGCATATATATTTCTCTTCCAGTACCCCTAGCTAAGAATGGGACTGGTTTGGCTTCTAGAATCACAATTTTTTCAATACACAGACAGTCTTTGCCCTACTCTTCAGAACAAAACCATTTCTGTTAACTGCCAAATTTGGACTGTCATCCATCCAAACAATCATTGCTCTTCATAAACTTGTCAGCCCAAATCAATGAGAAAACAAAGAGGGGTCTTATTCTAAGTAAGGAAACTTCACTGCATCATCCAGCAAAAATCCCAATGTCATAGGCAAATTATCCTTCACAGTTTAAATGGCTTTATCGAGGATTTTCTTTGTACGTTCTGAAAATAGGCCTAAAAATGTATTTAAAAACTTATTATGAAGACTGACATTATGGACTGAGACAGTCTCAGGACTCATGACATGTTGTGTATAATCCATGGGACATCTCAGGAGCTAAAAAAAACATTTTACTAAACTAAAACTAAAACTAAACTTTCTACAAAACTTTCTCAAATACACAAAATACACAAAAAGGAGCTCTTTTTTATGTTTCAGTTCCATTAGGCAGTATGCAGTCTTGCTGAAGTTGTACCCTGGTTCTACTTAAGGTAAGGTTATCCAGTACTAAGTCCATCAAAAACAATGATATATACTATTATTATTTTTAGGCTGTGTTAAATAGAATATTGTTCCTTAAAAGAGGTTAAAAAGACAAAGTCTAATGATAGCCTCCAATTCAAAAGCTCTCGGCGATCATTGCATCTAATAATACCCTGGTATTTCAGATTGGATAACTGAGGCTTGGCAGCACTCTTTGCTTTCTCAGGTCCATACATTTAATTTGAGGCAAACTCAGGACTGAATATGGCCACAGTTCAGTGGCCTTGTTCTCTTTTCATTTAATACAGCGGGTCAGAGAGGATGACAAATATGCTGTCTACTCAGCATTCCCCCCCCCTACCTCCCCCAGCCCCCCACCTGGAAAGAGTTCAGGCTCTAACTTTTGTAGTTTTACAATCCTGGAGGGGGGTTTAAAATTTAGTTTTTGACAGGAATCACTAAAAAGAAATTACATGATTCCTCAACTTAAAAAGCATTAATAATAATTATTATATAGGCTCTTCATCCAAAAAAGGGCAAGATTGCTACGTTTTTTAGGAATCCCACAAACTTCCCTTCTGCTGAAGAAATAAGTGGTAGGATCGTCTTAGGAAAAGTGAAAATCAGAATGGTTAAGTGACTTTGTGTGAACGGCACAGCAAGCTTTCTCTGGATTTGCAAAGTCTCTTAGAATGCATTGCACATGAAATCACAGAGAGTTTAATTTGCAAAGCAAATTAGTAGAATATCTGTTTTATATCAAACATTGAACTTAAAAAAGTCTAGCCCTCTGCTTTTCAGAGTGAATGGAAGCAGTTGCCTGCAAAAGAAAGTGACTGATGTAAATTAGACTAGAAACATTACAAGAACCAAATCACTTTCTAAATACTTGGTACTTAGTACTTCAATTTGGAAGTTGATTTTGTGACAAACAGGAGAGTTGCTTTCAGATGGAAAACACCATGATATGACATAAAATGGTGAGATTAAGATGGGAAAAGCTGATTTAAATATGAGTTTGCTTTTTAATTCCCTGAGTATTTGAGAGATTAAAAAAAAAAAAAAAAAAAAAAAAAAAAAAAAAAAAAAAAAAAGAAAAAAAGAAAAAAAGAAAAGAAAGAAAGAAAAAAATTAGTTTTCTATGCTGAAGAAAGGTTGTGTTTCAAGTTTTGCAGAAGAACATAGGATTTATGTCAGGATCACAAATTGCAAATCAATGCAGCAGTATTTCTTGCTATCTAGATTTAAAAAAATATATGTAGCTTAAGGGAGAGTGGTTCATAAGAATGACATAGATTGAGAAGTGGCAGTCCAAGCCTTTGGCAGAGCATTCAAATCAACAAAATATTTGGCATAACAAAACCGACCTTAATGGATAAAGCTAAATCAAGGAACTTTGGTTTCATAGTGAGGGGGGATATGTCTTTATTACCTAGGAGAGTGTAATATATGTGATGCATATGGGACAGTAAAATAATTTCCTCAGGGGATTGTCATTCTTTGTATTACTCAGTTTATCAAGTGCCTACAGCAATTACAGATCCAATTTAGAATAGAATTACAGTAGACCCTTGAATAATATGGGTTTGAACTACGTGGGTCCACTCTTATGTCAAAATTTTTCCCAATAAATATAGTACAGTACTGAAATATATTTTTCTTCCTTATCATTTTCTTAGTAACATTTTATTTTCTCTACTCTACTTTATTGTAAGAATACAGTATATGACACATATAACATGCAAAGTGAGTGTTAATCAGCTCTTTATATCACCAATAGGGCTTTCAGTCAATAGTAGGCTATTTGTAGTCAGGTTTTAGGGAAGTCAAAACTTCATGGGAATTATTGAATGCACAGAGAATTGGAACCCCTGACCCCTGTGTTGTTCAAGGGTTTGTTGTGGTTACAGTCTCTGCCCCATGAACCTATAATATTTGTGTGGCAGATGAAACTGAAGTGGGCTCCAAGCTGGCTAGAAATTTCTTGGGGGACAGTTCAGTTGTATTGAAAAATAATCCTGATACCCGGAATAGAAACCTATTTTTCAGCAGAGCAGTCAGCAAATCTGCTTATAGGTCTGATTTTCTGTACCACAGCTCTTTATCTCTGATCTCCTTTGAGAAGCAGTGTTTTCCTCTGAAGATGGGGTTTGAGTGGGAAGATAACATCCTTGATGGACTTTTGGGTGATGTGTCCAGACTAGGGCATTCTAGACATCTATATGAGAGAATAAAGTGCATGATGACACAAACATAAACTTTTAACTGTCTTAGAAATTCAAGGAAATTTCTTAAAACACTGGATAATAAAAACAGAAAATGTTTCTACTAAAGCGTTTTGCACACCAAAGGAATTAGAAAAGCAAGAGGTATCTACACATTTGATCTAGAGAATTCATGTGCTGACTATAAACTGAAACTATTTGCATAAAGAATTTCATGTTCTGGAAAAACTTTTGGAGTAGGGGTTTAGAAGGGAAACAGTATTTGTTCAATGAAGCCCATCAGATTCCATCATTTGCAAATTAATGTGGAGTCAGTTTTGATGGACCGCAGTGTGTTTACTCAATAGCTCTTTTGATGAAGACAGATCAGACTTTCATTGACTCAGCTAGTCCTGACTTTCAACTGAAAGCCTAGAAGATCATCCATTTTCCAATGCAAGGCATTGCAATTTCTGTCTTCATTTTCAGTGTTATTGTATTTGGAATTGTCATGTTCCCCAAAGGCAAGTTGCACAGTCTGAGTTAGAATTGATGATCTGCACACATCTGCTTCAGGGAAGCTGGGGCCAGCACCTGAAGGACAGCCTGATGTTGATCAACCGGAAATAGACCAGAAGGTTTGGAGAGAGATCACAGATGGACCTGAATCAAGGAATGGATGGTTCTATAGGTTAGGTAGACAATGAAATAACAACAGGCAGGAATGGGCATTAAGTGAACATGCCCCGTGCCCGTGACTCAAGGTAAATACCAACTAGAACAATGAGAGAGGCCCAAAGGAAGTTGCTCTTCCTTTTGGGATCCCTTGTATAAAACCCAGAGTCACACCCTGCAGATGCCATTGAACCCCAGGCTAATTTAATGATTTACATTGTTGAGAAAGGATTAGTGAAACCTCTCATTTTGATGGTCTATTCCTAATTTGCATCTTTAACGAGGTGGGATCCAAGCCAGGTTCTGTTCCTTTGTGTTTATTTTGCAGGAACTGTGTTTATTTCTGATAATTACAAATAAATCTTTCTTCCCTTTCTCAAATTGACTGAATAAAAGATGTTGGGAGTATGTTAAATCCGTAGCTAGAATAACTATCAAGAAAAGAAGAAGTAAAAATCCAATTATAACTCCTTCAAAAATGTAATTAATGTTTTCTTCCCAAAGAGGATGGTTGCTGCATTTCATTTTAAAACATTTGTCTTCTTCTTTGTAGTTTCTTGCAGCTTGTCTAAGAAAAACTTACACCACAGGGAACAGTGACTCCAAACCAGGATGTCATGACCGGGTGTGTCATGAAAAATGATAGAACCAGGGGAAATGTAGGTTAGAAAGAACTAGAAAAAGCCTAGACTTTAAATTTGATAAAGAAGCTTTCTGATTCATCTTCAAAGAACTCAGAAAACCAAAGGATATCTCTCAAAGTTGACTAATTTTAAAGGTCTGTCAAACAAGCAAGGGGGAAATGTCATATGTACTTCAGAATTCAGCTAAGACTGACACCATTCAGAAGTATTTAAGAGCCATTTCAATGACCACAGAAACTGAAAGGGAAAATCCGGTTCTTATCTATTGCAGTGGACTTGGTGTTGGGGTGGTGGGGCAAGATAAAACTTCATTATGAGTGTTTCTTGGAGCAAATCTAATCCCAAAATACTCACTTAAAAGTTCCATGGACAATAGGTAATTTAATCAGGTTTGAGCATTAAACCTGACATAAAATTAAAAATCAGCCCTATATAAACATAGCTATCACACAACTTACTAAGGTAATCACACAACTTACTAAGGTAATTCCATTAATTTTTACCAAGTGAAGATGGATTAATAAGAGAACTATTAGTGAGAACACAGAGACTGTGACTTTTACATATCTAATAGTTGTACTAGTCTTCAGCTCGAACTGTCATTTTGTTTTCTATAGCTTTAATACAAATGAGAACTTCAAGAGAAGAAAATCAAGCTGGTGGAGGCATTCATCATCTTATAAGATTGACCACAGAGTTATTTATTTGTCTGATTGTTTGTTGGTTTTTGAGAAACACGCATCACAGCCAAACTCTGTAGGAGAAGACTTTTACCCATTTTTCATTGCTTATTCTCTGTGCATAGATGTTTTTCAGCACATAATAGACACTCAATAAATGTTTGTTGAATTAAATAATCCATTAAGTTTATAGTCTTTATCTTCATAACAGGAGTCAGGTCTTTTCTTTTTTTTTCTATGGAGGTAGAAAAATATAAATTCATAGAAGCCAACAAAGAAATTTAATTTAGATTTAATATCTTTGACCCCTATAGAAATGACCTTATACTCTGTGTGTCAATATATTCTGCTTTACGTTAAAGTCATGGGATGTAGTATGAATAAGAGATAAAAGATGAGTTTTATAGTAACATTAGCCCCACCACTTAGTAACTGTATGACAGGGTGCAACATACCTGACCTTGTGAGACTTGATTTACTAATCTATAAAATAGGAATAAGTCACCTGTCTCATAGTTCTTGAAAGTATACTTGTCAAGGATCTGAGCACATACACACTAAGCACTTAAATACGGACAATAGCTAACTTAGTTTTTATTATCATCAATGTTAAATGGCTGATTTCCTTGACTAGTTTGTATATTCATTAGGGACAGGTATGTTAAGTTCCTTATTTTTCATCTCTCAGTTGCTTGTTTCTTTGCATTCTATAGCTGCTGAACATGTATTTATTTACAAAATTGATTTTTGAAAAAAATAGAGCTGAACAGCATTATATTATTGGCTATTTAATGAAAGTTGATGGAAGTAGAATGGCAGACAATTCAAAAGGGTTAATATTAGTATACAGTTAGACACACCCATTCAGAAAGAGACAGCTTCTGGAGACAAAATAAGAAGTAGCTGTGAATAGAATGTAGAATCACAGTCTATTAAAACTGACAGGGATGTTTGATACAATAATACAACCTATCTTTTCACACAGTGACCTGCCCAAGGCTCCTCAGGGATCTGCTTTGCATTTTCCTAGGGGCAGCTAACCGAGCCAATCCTTGATTTGGCATGCATGTGTTTAATATCACTCAGAGATGAGGTGTTCTACTTCCTAAAGATGTAGAGGAGGCACAATGACAGGAACATGGTAATTAGCCAATTGGGTCCATGAGTTCTGGCTCACAAACTTGTTACATTATTGTGGCTTAGGATGGGATCACTACAGTTTTAAAGATGTGGAAGTTGAGGTTGGGGAAAGTTATTTAATACCCAGGGTCCTATGTCTGGTAAGTAGCAGGTCCTGCACTTGATACCTGATGAAATGTCCCACTTTTTTCCAAAATGGGAGCTGTATTTTTGAAGGTAGAGAATCGTTTTATATTTTAAAATATAAAACAACAGGGGCACCTGGGTCACTCAGTCGGTTAAGTGTCCAACTTCAGCTCAGGTCATGATCTCATGGTTTGTGGGTTAGAGCCCCGCGTCAGGCTCTCCAGCCAGCTTAGAGCCTGGAGCCTGCTTCACATTCTGTGTCTCCCTCTCTCTCTGACCCTCCCCTGCTCACACTGTCTCTCTCTCTCTCTCTCTCAGAAATAAGTGAAACATTAAAATAAATAAATAAATAAACCAACAGACTTCATTTTGTAAGAAAATTTCATACCTACCACCTTTTACTTTTTTTTTTCTTTTTCATACCAGTCTATTCAATACTTCTATTAAAGCCTAGCATAATGTATATAAAAGCTCCTTCAACTAATTTAGATCTAAGTTGGTTGTTAAATTGACAGAAATAGCCTGTGTAGCATCAGAATCAATGAGTGTGAAGCTTAATTCTTTTGAGTGACCTTGAAGACATCATTGGGCCTCTATTCCCAGTTTGTGTAATGGCATATCTTTGCAAGGATGGTATGTGTCAGTGAAAAGTATAAGAAGTAAATGGCACCTTCGGGGCACAATGTGAAAGAGGTCCACTCATCATAAGGGCCTTGAGAACGGAAATCAGTACCTAACATTTGCTCTGTTGATAGTGAGAATAAAGTCTTCTTGGGGAAAGATCTTTTACATTTACTTATAGCTGGTTTAGGTTCTTTACATAGGTTCTGGCCCAGAAAATTCCCCTCTCTTCTTGGATGATCTCTCGAGGAAAGGTTAATTACCTCCTTAGCACCTCTTTATAGCTCTGTGAGCACAACTGCCTAGGCAGACCTTGGCTCTGAACGCACTTTCTCAATATGCAGGTGCTTAATTAGTATCCCAAAGTTGACTGCTTTCTCTTAATTCAGATTCTACTCCCCTTAGCAAATGTTTTACAGAGTCGGCCCTTTGTAGTTTACCTTACAAATGTTAAAAAACAAACAAACAAACAAACAAAAACAAGAGGAAAAGATTTCCCAAAAAATGGTATGTTATAAACTATAAGCAAGATGTGGAGTTCTCCTCGTGGCCTTCCTCTGGGTAACAAAAACTCATGGTTTTGCCGTCTCTTTTGTTAGTGACTCTGTAAGCTTAGGTAGGTATGCCACCAGAAAATAAGATATGGGGGCAAGTCATCAGCATCAAAACATGATGGACAATTATTTTGCCTTACTCTATTCTGGTTATCATGTCCTTCAGGCCTGGGAAGGACCTCCAGTTCCAGGCATTCCTGGCTGATGAATCCCCGTGGTTTGGGAGATCACTTGACAACTTCAATGATGCTCTACCTTTGTTCATGCTGGGAGGGTCCATTGCTTGCCTGAGAGCAGACGCCACTGAGCACAGACAGGGAGGAAGCAGAGCAGCATGGGAGGGGAAGCAGACAGCCTCTGCTGCTGAATCTTCCATGTCACAGGCAGCTTGTCAATATCATTAATGAAGCCCGGTGCATGCTGCCAGAGTGATTCAAGTGGGGGCCTGGCTAATAGGCCTCCAGAGCGACCACTGACCAGTTTCTCTACTGGAATATAAAGAGCTTATCAACAGTGTTATCTGTATTGTTGACACTAAGTAAAATAATTCCTTGGAAAACTTCAAAATTAGTATTTAAGAATGAAGAATTGTTACAATTACAGCAGCGATAGAGCCACCACTGCTGGCCCCAGCTCTCTGCACCATGCATCTTCTCACTTGACTGCACTCAGAGCCAAGGCCCTTGTCTCTTTAAGGTTCCTGAACCTGAAATTTTTTTTCTTCTGCTCTGAGGAAGATGTATCAGGTCTGTCTTTATGTGGGCGATGGGAGCAGCTGCCTACATGGTAGGCTTAAATCTTAGAAACTCACAAAGGACTGATTTCCCCTCCTATTTGGGAGGAAATCTTGCCCATTACTATCATTCCTTTTCACCAGGTAATTCTGATAATTGCCCGAAGAAGATCATTACTAAGTTACTTGGATGTGGGTTAATGAGAGAGACACACACTAAGGTTGGCATTAGCTTGGATTGGGGTCATTGTACTGTTTGGAGCCCAGCCCTAAGGGGACGGGTGAGAGGTGGGTCCTGTACCCAATGGCTTGAGCATGGCCATACAGCTCCCAGGATAAACAGAGAGGTTCTCAGCACTCCAAATGTATCACAGTTACATGTAAACTTGCAGTCCATAGACCTGAACACATTCTTAGAAAATGCATGGGTTTGGAAAAGTATTTTGAATCTACAAGGGAAGAGAAAAGTTGAAAGAAGAGGAAATTTAGGCCAAATTTTCCTTACTGTTGAGTCTGCTAAAAAATATGTATTTGTGGATGAACATCACCTCCCTTCCCTCTCCAAACAGTTCCCTGTAATAAACATCTAATAAAACTCACACGTTCACAATCATAGCATGAATTTTGATTCTTTAAAGAGCAAATTACAAAAGCAATGAGAATATCTCTTTCAATAATAGCATCCTTCATGGTTTAAGCATGTTCTCCCTTTTTAATAATCACTTTATTGAAATACAGTTTATACACCATACAATTTATTCACTGAAAGTGTACTTTGCAGTGCTTTTTAGTATGTTCACAGAATTTAGTGTATTCACAGCAACTATCTACGCAATCCATTTTAGACCATTTTTATCACCCCCAAATACATGCCGTACTTACTAGCTGTCACTCTCCAATTTTACCTACCTTCCCTCCCAACCTGGAGCAGCCAATAAGTCATTTTCTGTCTCTATGGATTTTCCCATTCTGGATATTTCACATAAATGAAGTAATACAATAGGTAGTCTTTTGAAACGGGCTTCTTTCACTTGGCATAATGTTTTCAGGGTTCATCCATATTACAACATGTATTATTAGTATTCCATTCTTTTCTTATGGCAGAATAATATAATGTTGTATTGTATTTAATGGACATTTAGATTGTTTCCGCTTTTTCTCCCAGATGAATATGCTACATGAATACTCATGTACAAGCTTTCTGTGGGCAAATGTTTCATTTCTCTTGGGTATATACCTAGGGGATTTCTGGCTCATATGGTAACTCATGTTTAACTTTCTGAGGAACTGCCACATGGTGTTCTAAGCAGCTGCTTCACGTTACATTCCCACCCGTGGTGTGTAAGTGTACAAATTTCCTCACATTCTCACCACACTTATTATTTTCCTTTTTTCCCTTTCTCTCTCTTTCTCTCTCTCCCTTCTTCCTTCCTTCCTTCCTTCCTTCCTTCCTTTCTTTCTTTCTTTCTTTTCTTCTTTCTTTCTTTCATTATACTCACTTTAGTGGGCATGAAGTGGTATTTCAGTACAATTTTCATTTAGATTTATCTTATAACTAATAATATCTACCTTCTTTTTATGTGCCTATTGGCTAATAGTATTTCTTCTTTGAAGAGATACCTATTCAGATCATTTTTTAAATGTTTGTCTATTTATTTATTTATTTATTTATTTATTTATTTAGCAAGCATGTATGTGTGAGCAGGGGAGGAGAAGAAAGAGAGAAGGATAGAGAATCCCAAGCAGGTTGTCCGCACAGAGCCCGACGCAGACTCACAGTTTGTGAGATCATGACCTGAGCTGAAATTAAGAGGCTGACACTTAACCAACTATTCAGATCATTTTTTAAAATGTTTATTTATTTATTGGGAGAATGCAAGTGGGGGAGGGGTAGACAGTGGGGGACAGAGGGTCCTAAGTGGGCTTTGTGCTGACAGGCTGACAGCAGCAAGCCTGATGTGGTGCTTGAAATCATGAACCACTAGACTGGAACTCACAAACTGGAAGATCATGAGCTGAGCCGAAGTCAGATGCTCAACCGACTGAGCCACCCAGGGGCCCCTATTCACATCATTTTTAAAATAGTTTATTTTTTGTTGTTGGTGGTGGTGTTAATTTGCAAGAGTTCTTGATATGTTCTAGAAACAAGTCACTTATATATGTGATTTACAAATCTTTTCTCTTACCTACGGATTTTCTTTGACTTTCTTTATTGTGTTCTTTGTTGTACAAAAGTTTTTCATTTTAATGACTTCCAACTTACTATTTTTTCATTTGTGTTTGTGCTTTTGGTGTCACAGTTAAAAAACTATTGCCTAATCTAAAGTCTTACACAATCTTTCT
This sequence comes from Hyaena hyaena, assembly GCF_003009895.1. Classification (NCBI taxonomy): domain Eukaryota; kingdom Metazoa; phylum Chordata; class Mammalia; order Carnivora; family Hyaenidae; genus Hyaena; species Hyaena hyaena. The sequence goes on from NW_024080938.1 coordinate 910,840, forward strand.
CCTAGGAGTTTTAGAAATTATTTTTTAATACCAGTATAGTTAACATACAGTGTTGTGTTAGTTTCAGATGTGCAATATAGTGATTCAACACTTCCATACAACACCCAGTACTCATCCTGATAGGTGTAATCTTAACCTCATCATCTATGTCACCCATCCCCCACCCACCTCCCCTCTGGCAACCATCAGTTTGTGCTCTGTAGTTAAGAGTCTGATTTTTTGGTTTGTCTCTCTTTCTTTGTTTATTTTGTATCTTAAATTCCACATATAAGTGAAATCATATGGTATTTGTCTTTCTTTGATTGACTTACTTCATTTAGCATTATACCCTCTAGATATATTCATCTAGTTACAAATGACATGATTTCATTCTTTTCATGGCTGATCATAATTTCATTGAATATATCACATCTTCTTTATTCATTCATCTATCAGTGAACACTTGGGCTGCTTCCATATCTTGGCTATTGTAAACAATGCTGCAATAAACATAGGTATGATTAGATATTTTTGAATTAATGTTGTTTTTGTTTTCTTTGCATGAAAATCACTAGATCATATATAAATTACATTTTTATATTTTTAGTTTTTTTTAATTCCATACTGTTTCCCACAATGGCTGCAGCAGTTTGCATTCCCACCAACAGTGTATAAGGGTTCCTTTTTTCTCCACATCCTTGCCAATACTTGTTGTTTCTTGTGTTTTTGATTTTACCCATTCTGACAGGTGTGAAGTGATATCTTATGGTTTCGATTTGCATTTCCCTGAGGATGAGTGATGTTGAACATCTTTTCATGTGTCTGTCAGTCATGTATCTGTATGTCTTCTTTGGAGAAATGTGTATTCATGTCTTCTGCCCATTTTTAAACTGGATAATTTTCTTTCTTTCTTTTTCTGTTTTTAAAGTTCTCTATCACTAGATTTTTCATTTTAATTACTCTGTGTCTTGGTGTGGATCTCCTTGGTTAATTTTGTTGGGGGCTCTCTGTGCTTCTTACATCTGGATCTCTGTTTCCTTCCTCTAGTTAGGGAAGTTTATAGCTATTATATATTCAAGTAAATTTTTTGTGCCTTTTTCTTTCTTCTCCTTCCAGGACCCCTATAATGCAAATGTTATTACACTTGATGACGTTGTGTGTTCCTTAAGTCTACTTTCATTTTTATTATTATTTTTCCTCTCTCCTCTTCAGCTTGATTACCATTCATTACTCTGTCCAGCTCACTGATCCATTCTTCTGCTTCTTCTAGTCTGCCATTTAGTCCATCTAGTGTATTTTCATTTCAGTTATTGAGTTCTTCATCTCTGATTGGTTCTTTTTATGTTTTCTACCTCTTTGTTAAGAGTCTCACTGAGGTGTCCACTCATTTTTCAAGTCATATGGTGACCTTTATGGTCATTACCTTCTCTATCAGGCATATTACTTATCTCTGTTTCATTTATCTCTCTTGCTGTGATTTTGTCCTGTTCTTTCATTAAGGATATATTTCTCTGTCTCCTCATTTTGTTTAAATCTCTATGTCTGTTTCTATGTGTTAGGAGTCAGCTATACCTATGTCTCTTGCTTTTGTCTCATGGCCCTCTGAAGAAGACGTCCTGCAGTGCCCCCTACAGTGCAGGGCCCACTATTCACCCAAGCTTCTGGCACTTCAGAGGTTTCCTGTGTGTATTGTTTGCCCTATCTTTTTGTGGCTGAACTACTTTTACCTTCAGTCCATTCTTTTGTGACGGCTCCCTAAGCTTATCGTGGGAAGATTTCGGTTTCTGTGTAGTTAATGGGCCAATCTGGGGCTGCCTTGAGCTTGAGTTGAATCAGACCAGGCATTTGCCGGAGATGTGGTGGCACAGAATTGCAGGGCATTTTCCCTATATTGCCCCTTGAGAAGCCTTCATTGGTTGGTGGGGCCTGCAGTGAGACCAGATGTCTGCTCCCAGCCCACTGCTGGGGCTGCAGTCATACGTATGTATGTGGTTATCTTTCCTGCTCATTGGAGCAGGAGCCACAGTGGAGTAGTTCTGGTCCCTGTCACCACTGCTTGCATGCAGCCAGGCTTGTGGCATTCCAATGGATGGGCTCAGACCAAAGGTGTACTGGAAGGGGCAGGTCCATAAGAGACTGCGGGCTGGGATGCATGGTGTTAGCAAGGCATCTGTAGGTGTGCTGTGGGAGGGGGCCTGGAACAAAGGCCTGACTGCAGGGGTCCTGTCCATGGGATAACGTGGGGGGCAGGCACATTGTTAGCAAGTCAGGTATCAAGTGTTGGCACTGCACTGGTTCCCACAGTTGTCTAGACTGGGGGAGGGGATAGGGAATGCAAATGGCACCCACCGATTCTTTTGTTCCTGGAGAAGTCTCTGTCATGGTTATTATAGTTTTGTAGTAAGTTTTGAAATCTGGAAGTGTGAGTCCTCCAAGTTATTTTTCTTTTTTTTCCCCAAGATTGTTTGGCTATTTTGGGTCCCTTGAATTTCCATATGAATTTAAGGATCAGCTCGACAAGTTTTGCAAAGAATACAGCTGGACTTTTGAAAGGGATTTAATTGAATCCGTAGTTCAATTTGGGAAGTACTGCCATCATAATGATATTAAATATTCTGATCTATGGACATTGGATTTTTTGCGTATTTACATCTTTAATTTATTTAATCAATATTTTAGTGTTTGGAGTACAAGCTTTACACTTTGGGTGTTAAATTTAGTTAAAATATTTGTTTTGTATGTCGCCTGGGTGGCTTAATTGGTTGAGCATCTGGCTCTTGATTTCAGCTCAGATCACGATCTAGTGGTTTGTGAGTTTGAGCCCTGTTTCGGGCTCTGCGTTGGCAGTGCAGAGCCTGGTTGGAAGTTTCTCTCTCTCTGCCCTTCCCCTGCTCACTTTCTCTCTTTCTTTCTTTCTTTCTTTCTTTCTTTCTTTCTTTCTTTCTCTTTCTCAAAATAAATAAATAAGCATTAAAAATATACTTGTTTTGATACTAATATAAATAGAATTGTTTTGTTAATTTTTTATTCAAATATTTTATTGCTGGTACATAGAAATACAAGTAATTTTTCTATATTGTTGTATTTTGAAATCTGCCTGAACTTGTTTATTTATGTTAATAGTTTTTTCATACATTCCTTAGAATTATCTAGATACAAGATCATGTTATCTGCATAAAGATAGCTTTAATTCTTTCTTTCTAATCTGGATGCTTTTGGTATCATTTTCTTGCATAACTTTGTTGGATAATACCTTCCATACAATATTGAAGACAAGTGCTTAAGCATCTGTTTATCCAAAATACACTTAACTACACAACTAAACATCACATTGGAGGGTGAAAGTGCAATTAATAGTATGCATTACTTATATATGTACACATATATGTGTGTGTAGAGCATTGGCATAAAGTGCATGTATGTGCTGTCATAACTCTAGGCATCACAAAAATTAAATCACTAAATATATTTTCTAGTTGCTTCCTAATGTGACTTGTTTTTCATGTTTGGTCTCTCTTCTTCAAGAGTTTTACTTTAGCCACATACACACAGGAACTGACATATGAGTAGTATTCTATTTTAAAATCTAAATAGAAAAAGCTTGACCTCAACATTAAATAACTTAGAATGAATAACATAATTTCTTTCATCTTCATGAAAGATTACCTTACAGAAGAAGCACTGGATGTATTTGTGTTAGAAGGGACAGAGCTAAAACCATTGGTAGGCATTAGAGAGGTAGATTGCAAATCAGTGTAAGGTCTTTCAAAACTCAGCGAGTCTACATTGGAATGAGATCCTTGTTTATTTAATGAACTCCTTTTCATAAGCTTCCAGAATCTATATGAAGTGAAAAATTTTACTCAGAAGTATTATGATCTTAAGAGTGTAATAAACTTAAAAAAAAAAAAAAAACAGCCACTACTACCTCTCAAAGTTATTTTTTGAAATTAATTTAATTTTATAAAACAAAGTGTTTTGGGAATCAATTTAATTTTATAAGACAAAGGCCATCCCACTTTAGGCCTCCTGGAGTATACCCATGGATTTGGGGCAAATTTTCATCTTTGTAGAGAGATCAGCAACTTAAACTGGCCTATTTTCCATTTAAAAAATACAAAACAAAATAACTCTGATTATTCACTTGGGCTATCCCCCTGCCAAAAAAGTTCAGCCTTGAATGATGATGCCAGGTTTCCTCCGGGCCATCTGTTGGGCCTGGCTTAGCTTCCTGCAAATGTAAATGTTTCAGATGCTTTTGAATTCCCATTCCCTAGATGGCCCTTCCACCCACAGCAAAATTACAAGCCTCTCTCCTATCTCTTCTTCTGCTCTCCCTCTTTGCTCTGACACTAAGATTTCTTTTTTGGATTTATAACAATAAAATTTCTTCAGAGGTGAATGTGATGCCTTGAGGAGAATATTAATGTACATTTGCTTTGTTCTTAATTAGATTCCTTCAAGGGAAAACCTCTTGGCCTGGTTTATTATCTAGCTTTGTCAGAGCTTGTCTGCTTTATCTAAACACTTTGAAGAAGACTCTTTATCCATATACCGTCTGTATGCTTACAATATAGATTTTCATAATACTGGTCAATTGGAAAAGGGTAGGAGTAAGTAGAACTGATAAAGGAATGCCTCTGGAGAAATTGTTCATGGTTAAGAGGGAAGAAGGAAGATAGAGGGAGGGAAAGAGGGAGAGAGAGAAGGTAAGGAAGAAACAAATGAATGAAGGAAGGGAGGGAAGAAAGGAGGAACACAGTGAAGCTTTACAGAATTACAGAAACTATTTACCCTTTAGGTTCCTACTGTGTAGTTATTATTCAATTTTTGGCCCTAACTCTGCTTCTGGGAAAATTTATGATGAGTGTTTTGACAAGCCATCACAAGGTAAGAAAGTATGAATGGAAAAATTCTCCTCATGGAGTTCTAAATGGCTAATGACAAGGGGTGCCCGGATGGTTCCATTGGTTGTGTCTGGCTCTTGATTTCATCTCAGGTTATGATCTCATGGTTTATGAGTTTGGGCCCCACATTGGGCCCAGCGCTAAAAGCTTGGGATTCTCTCTCTCCCTCCCTGTCTTTCTCCTACTTGTTGTATGCATCTCTCTCTCTCTCTCAAAAATAAATAAACTTAAAATTTAAAAAAAGAATAAATGGTTAATGACAAGTGTTTTTCCTGTCTGCATCATAACTCCCAATATCTAGTGGTTAAGTAGACTGTGGCTTCCATCAGAGGGCGCCTTCCCCGTTTTAAAACAGGACTCCCCTTAATTTCCTTTAGACCCCACTATATCATAAATGGAGCTAATAAACCTGGATTTAGTTGAGTAGCTTAGTATGGTCTCTTGTTCACCAATGTAATCTATAACTCTTGTTCAGGTTCTTGATTCTTTCTGTTTACAAATTACTGTTGGTTTGTTCCCTCCCTGGGTTTTGAGATCAGTTATAAAGATATTTTCAGATATTTGATATCCCACCCACCCTAACTCTCTTTGGTCTATTTCTCCTTATATGCTCAACTGTTTCATCATCACTGGTATCATCATGATGATGATCATCATCCATTTCCGTGTTTTGTTTTATGAGCCGCGGTTGTAAGCCTTGTCCATGTCCTATAACATCAAGCTAAAGGTGTGAGTATACAATTCATTGACCCCCAGTGTAAGAAAGGATGGAACCACTCACCCAGGAATAAAGGTGAGTGTCTTGTGCAAAATGTAGCTATTAGCTTAAAAACATTAACTTTATTAGTAATAGTATGAATAATTAGCAGTATCAACAGGATGAATGACAAGTAGGACAGATGAAGGCATAGAAAGAGCAAAATCTTATGTTGGGTGAAGGAGAAAAATCTAAGGTCTCAGATTCTCTCATCCCCTTGTTCATTTACCCTGGCACATGAGTGATGGTGAAGCTCTTGGTGAGCATTTTCAAATGTCTCAGCCTGTTTCCTTCTTCTTTTTTCCCCCCCAGCCTGTTTCCTTCTAAGCATGAACAAATAACAGTGACAGCTAAATCTAGTAGGAAGCAGTGAAGAACCAAGCTAAGCATGTTGTCTTTTTCAGGACAGGTTGGGTCTACCCTTAGTAGATAAGAATCAGGGCTTTTGTGAACATGGTAGGTGCAGGGCCCTGGAGGACCTTTACTGGTTTAGAAACAATTCTCACTCTCCTAATTACCTCCTGAGGATGGCTGCAGAAAGCAAAGTGGAGGTCCTGCTGAGCTCCTCAGGTTGCTTCAAGTGACTTTGGAGCTACAATAAAATAACAAATATGTTATGAACAGCCTCAGCTTTACGGGGAACTGCACATACAGAGCAAAGAAGGAGGTGGAAGTGTCTGATTTAAGCCTTTTATTTCCAACATCCCCTGACTACCTAGTTCTTAATGAGGGGAGGAGATGGGTCTTTGGAAATGCGTTAGATTGAGTATTTATAGGAACCCAGATGCACCAGTTGTCTCCCTTATGTATTACTGCCCTGATTCTTCAGTGCACAAGATGAATAATTTACCAAAAAGCACATGTAAGTATCTCTTTATTATTCATTATAATGAACTGAGACAGGAGTAATTCTCCACTCTGCTGGAATCCCCCAGGGCTTAACTTAACCAGACTCTGCTTGCTTTCCCACAGTTAATTTGAGTGGAAGAAACCTCTTCTCTTGGACATGTGGCCTATCTAGCTAGGACTTGTGCTAGGTGACGGGTGCGACAGGAGGAGGGTGGGGCACCCGAGACCTCTGATGGCAAGGACAGTGTAAGGTCAGGTTTCAAGGGCAGATCGGTTGGGTGCCCAGGAAATGAAGTGTTTCAAATGACTTGTCAAAGAATAACTGGAATCGGTAGTCAATGTGTGCTCAGGAAGTGCATAATTATTTTCAATATTCCCTTGAATAGAACACAAGTAAGAAGGCACACCCATTGGCTGAAAAACATAAAGTAAATGAATTATATATGTTTTCAACCAACCTAGAGATTTATTCTTTTTTCCCTTTTTTATCCTTCTTCCTCTTTAATTCTTTTCTCCCTCTTTTCCCCTCTATCTTTTTCTTTCTCTCTCCATTTATTTATTTAAAACCCGTAATTAGGAAACTCAGCCTTACCACATTACAAGGAATAATCGGGTTTCATGGCATACCTTTTCAAATTCTCTAAGTAACAAGTGTCCATGAGAAGATTCTCCTCTATACATAGTTCTATAAGCTCAGCCTGGTTTCATGGTTTGCACAAGTGTTTGGAATACTATGCATACAGATTTCTGCCCTTTACTTAAAACAGGAGTCAAATAGGGGAAGGCCAGAGAAATTCAGGATGCTTTCAGATAAGACTTCCTATTCTTTTGGTTCCCTCTGAGAATCCAGAGAGTCCCACTAATGAAGAATACCCTCTCCATCTCAGACTGGCAACCTGTGGCACAGAACTCTAAGTGATATAAATTAAAAGCAGCAACTCTCTGGGCCTGTACTGGAAATCTTTGCAAAAATTAACCCTGTGACATTATGCCCCCAGGGAGTAGCTCTCTCTGGGTATCTCATGGCCCAAGGAAAGTTTGCTTGCCTTCTATTTTATTTTTTAAGGGAAATTCGTTCTCATAATCTATACAAAATAAGCCACTATTCCAGAAAAGATGATTGGCTTATTAAAAATATATGATATATATTTTTTTAAACAGGCAGAGTTGACATTCTACAGAAGTGCTTGTAAGAATGGAGAAGCCCTGGAAAAAGTATCACTTCCCATTCCTCCTCCTCCATCTGTCCCTGCCCATCTGTCTGTTTAATGAGGGGTTTATTTTTAAAATCTCAAATAAGGTTTTGTTCAGATGTGTAGTCTGTTTAGCATGACACAAGATGAATCAAACAAACTTATTGGCCTCCTGGTTGGCTGTGAAGCCACAATCACTTAAACACACGCAATCTCTGCTTCCAAACTTGAGGCAGAATGGTCTATGGGCTGAGATCCAAAAAAGTGGATTCCCTACTTAATTTCCCAAACTTTATAACTGATGTATTTGTACGTTGGAAAATGAGCACTAAGGGAAAGTCAAAATTACTATCATGTTTGGTGTACTATTATTCTTTAGTTTTGAGTAATGACAGAAATATAATAGCAAGCATTTACTAACTACTAGCTCTCAAAACTGTGGTAATAGTGAAAGCATCTTTTTTAAAAAATATTCATCACAATCTATGATTTTAAATGTTATTTCCATTTTATAAATTAGAAGACTAATGCTCACAAGGGACAAGGAGTTTGGTAAATTTTAGACCTGTGATAGAGTTAATATACTTCTTATTAAAGTATTTATTCTCTTAACCAGTATATTACAGTGAAATCCTGTAGGATAGCATAAAAGCTCATCAATTTCCAGGATATTTTTTGGTTTCATAAATAAATCAGTCCTTTAGCAGTTTCTGATAAGTTTCACCTGAACCCAGAAGGGCAAGAGTTTGTTTATGCACAGTTCTGGAGGAAGAAGAATGACCTTTGAGGTTTTGCCTGTCTTTGGGATTCCGTGATCCCTTACATTATATGTGGGAAAGTATTTGCAGGGAAATCCGTGGGCTGTAATTTCTGTCTTGCCAGAGTCTTTGCTCCCACGATACTCATGCTGGGAGCCTGTGGCTGACTTGCTCCATTCTTCAAGAAGATATCAAGCTCCCCAGACTCTCTGCTTTTAATTTAAAATTTTAATTTATACTTTTCCATGGGTGATACTGAGACAGACATGGCCGTGAGTAAATATGTCAGGATAATCTATTGAATGGAATTAAAATGGTGTATGCTTGGGAAACATTTTAATTTCATCTTGCTCACTTCTTTTGCCGACTATAATGAACAAATCAAGAGGCTGAGTTTTAAAGCTGTTCAGGATGTGGAGGAAGGGACAGAAGAGTTGGAGCCAGGTGGCAAATAAATAAAGTGAATTGTTCTAGGTGGCTTCTCAAGGCATCCTTGACCCACCACGGGGCAGTCTCAGAAATAGCTGTCTCTGAAAAGTGGGCAGGTATGAAAGTGAACAACTTCATTCCAACTCCACTTGGAATTCTGCACCAAAAGGGCAAGGGACATGGGACTGGGTGACAGAAAAGAAGTAACTTTTATCATTCCTATCTTTTAAAAGACACTTTTTCTTCACCCAAGGGCTCTTAGCTTCTGAAATGGCTTTGCCTTATGCTATAGCACTACCTCTTAAGATAAAGTTGCAAGGAAAAAGGTGAATAAAGAAGGCATCCCAGAGCCATACTGTGATTCTGACTACGAGATGACCATTCACTGATGACTTGCTCAGTGCCCAGTTCTGGAGAGAGCTCCTTTGTCCTTCACCTATCCTAAGATGCATCCTTACTACTGTCTAAAAAAACTAATTCACCAGCTAATGGTGTCTCCTTGGGATGGAAGTGAGGCCTTTCAAATAATTTTCACTTTTCCTTAGTGTCCAGCAGCATCTATGTAGTCGATGTCTCTTAAAAGAGTTGAATGCATTGCCCCGAAGTTCCTCACCTGAAATGATCCATTCAGCTGTGATCTTGCCCCCATTACCCTACCACTCTCCTGTCCTGCAGCATGTCTTAGTCTGCTCTGAGATCTGGTCTTCTGAACCAACTTGGCCTATTTACACAGTTAGGCTGCCCAAGACAAGGACACCCCTAGCTGAGCTACTGGGGGCCTGCGGGCCAACTGAATTCTCTTGCAGGTGTGCATGGTTGTATTGATTGATCTCTCAATTATGTATTTTTGGAAATACAGCATTTTTCTAACCACTAGTCATCAATCTAGAAACTAGCCCATCAAACACTGTGTCAACACGCTGTGGACAAGGCCTGATAAAAATACAAAGTTGGAGTTGTCCCAGTGGCTTTAGCTGAGAAAATAAACCTTAGAGGGAAATGAAATCCTGTTGTAGAACTCAACATCGGTCAAATACAAAATACTTCTGAAGAGTGAGAAATTTTCAGAAAAAAAAGGAAAATCTTATTAGAAGTGAAAGAATCTAGGGGTAAAATGTAAAAGCACTGGAATTATTTGCTAAGTAATGCTAAAAATGTAAATCTCATGTTATTTCTGATCTATTAGCCAACAGAATAACCAGTCTTGAAACAACGCTAAAGCAAACACCATTCTTTACTTTCCCCCCTCAATTTATTTATTTTGAGAGAGAGAGGGAGAGACAATGAGCAGAGGAGGGGCAGAGTGAGAGGGAGAAAAAGGATCCCAAGCAATCTCTGCACTGTCAGTGCAGAACCCAGCTTGGGGCTTGAACTCACGAAACCCGAGATTGTGACCTGAGCCAAAACCAAGAGTCAGACACTTAACCAACTGAGCCACCCAGGTGCCCCAAACATCATTCTTTATAGATTTGAAAATACAGAAAGAAAAGTTTCATAATGCCTTGGAATATGATAAATAAATGGATTCAGGATCACTTTGTTAAATTAGCAAACACTCTGAGTTAATAGAGGTTGAATTATAGTTTTCTAAATAAAGCAACAGAGTTCTTTGACAGTAGTAATAGAATCTCTGTTTAAAGAATGTTTACTATTTGCCAGGTACAATTCTGACTCTCATTCAGACATTACTTCATCCAGGCTCATAATAATATTGAATAATGCTGTGAAGTAAATATGTTCATCCTACTTCACAGATGGGAAAATGAGGTAGTGAGTGGTAGAAAATAGAAACCATCATTCAGTAGCCTCCTTGATTTCCCATGACCAGATCCACAAACATACCTGTTTCCATTATTTTTTCTTTTCTGAGGAGTCATGGGTTCTAGATCCATAGGTTTTCACCTTTACATTAACATCAATGAGATATCCCCTTTCTCTTCAGCCATCAGTTACCCCCATTCAGTAAGATCAGTCTTATCAGTAGATACTTATATATTGCAATGTAAGAAGGTCCTTGTCTTATTCATAGTTGCATCCCTAGTATGTAAACTTGGGCTGCTCAAAGTGTGGTCCCCAGAATATCAGCATAATTACATAACTTGTTAGGAATGCAGAACGTTGGTCCCCACCCAGACCTAGTGAATTCATGAGATGCACAGGTAATTTGTAGGCATATAAAAGTTTGAACAGTCCCAGGACCAAGTAGGTGTTCAGTAAATATTTATAAAATGAATGAATAAGTTCCCAAATATATATAGTCCTGAAAGAAAGAAACTAACAAATTAAAACAAAAAAAAAAATTCTCAGGAGACCCTCATGCCCTTGTTGGCTTTGTTTCTTTTTCTACCTTTGCTGACAGTATTCTTGAAAGGGTTGGCTGCAGATATTGTCATCAACATGTCACTGTCCATTCGTGACTTACTCCCTTCTTCATTCGGGCTCCCTCACCCCTTCCTTAGGCTATGGACCCTCTTGTCACATGATTCTTCTCTCATGTCTATAGGTATACAGTAGTCATTCTGCTTCTTGTCCTGCTACAGTTCATTCTTCAATTGAAGTCCAGAATTTCCTTATTTAAAAAAAAGCTATCATTTAGATTATGGCATGCCTCCACTTAAACCTCTTCAGGGATTCCCCATGATAGCTAGAATATAATACAGACTTTTAAAGTAGAGATGTATACCTCGCAGTCCCATGGAATCTACCAATTTTCCCATCTGCTTTGCTTGGGCCACTGTAGCATCCATTCTCTTCCTTACCTGAGTCAATCTTTTTCTCAAGGTCTGCACATCTGCCCTGTCCTCCACCTAAAATGCTCTCTGTAGCCAGCCCATGTACCTGGTGTTCTCAGTTTTCAAAATTAGGTTAATTTTCACTTGTTCAGAAAGGCCCATCTGTAGACTGTGTATCTGAGCAGGTCTTCCCAGGCTGTCCCCTGTGCTTGACTGTCCCAACAATCATCCCAGTTCAATTTGTATCAAGTACACAAGTGATCTCGCAGATTGTTGATTGCATGTTTCTCCCACCATCTGAAAATACCATGAGGACAGAGACAAGGTCCAGTAGAGTATCTGACACTTAGTAGGTACATAATAAATATTTATAAATGGGTGAATTTCTACTTTTTATTATATCCATTAAGATGAAGGGTATCTTTTTAATGTTCTTGTATTCTATCATTCACCTAAGATCATAAAAATCCTGAAGGCAGGCCCTGGTCTCTTTTGATGGTTTTGGCTGCCATTTTTACTTTGGTCTTGCTTCTGTCTCCTTGGGAAACCAATATACTTATCTTCTCGACACACTGTGAATTTACAGAATGACGAAGTCTCGGAAGAAGCCAGCTTAATCTTCTATTGTTTTGTTCAGAGAGCTTTCTACTGACCCTTTCTTTTCACAATTATGTTTAGCTACCCTATGCTTTACCTTCTGTTACCATGATAGGAATTCTCCTCCTCTCTCCTCCCACAGCCATGCAGTTTAACCCTCTTTTGTGATTGTAAGCAATTTCACCTCTTTGCAGAGCCATCTTTCCACATAAATCACTCCCTTCATTTTCCTTCCTTCTATCAGATGCTCTGTTCTGAACTGCCTTATGCCTGACTGCCTCACTTGGGTAGGGAGGTGTGTGAAGTTGCTCTCTGCATTCCAGTAGAGCCCTCACTGTGCTGGTGGGGAAGGGAAGTTCCTCTTGCTTGCTTCGGGACACAATGAGCACTGTTCTGATGGACTCATATATCATCGGTCATGGCTGAAACCACAACACATCATCATCTTGCAGCTGATTTTCTGCTTCAGGTGACACCATTTTCAGGAGACCCCACACCTTCCTTAGTTTGGTTTCAAATGCTCTGTCTTCTCAAGGTCCCCATCCTACATGCATTTGTATGCTTTCTCCTCTTCTCTGGATGACACTCCTCCTCACTTACACACATGCACACAAACTGACACACGCACCCTTTCTGTATATTAATGTAACTCCCCAACTCTAGCCACTGTTAGTGTGGCACCTTCTTCCAATTAGAAACAATCTGCAGATGTCATGTATCTGTCAGCCTTCAAAGTCAGTCTCATGCTGGACTGACATATTTCCATACTGGACCCTCTCTAAGGAGCTCTATTCCCCCCCAACTCTTCTGCAGAAGCTCTCAATATATTCTCCACCAATACCTTATCAGCAAATATTAGTTATAGCAGAGTTATTACTCTTATTGAATTTTTGACTATCTGAATCATAAAGTTTTCCCTTAACATAATTTAGGGTCCTTGTTGATGCTCTAGAGTTGGCTGTATTTGTAACTCAGGAAATAAACAAGTAGTTAAAGCTTCCCAGGAGAACAGCTTTGTGCAATTTAGAACACCTTGGGAACTGAGCTGCAAATATTTCATTTTGGTTTGCCTCCTCTCCTCTTCTTTAAAAAAAAAATCATTTATTATTGGTCTTTGAATTCTCTAAAGCAAGCTCTTCTTCCTCCCATTTTTCAAACTGGTATTATTAATATGTTTTGATACATGTAAGGTTCTTAGCTGAAATTCAATTAACTCAATTTATGAAAAAGGACAAAGACATTCAAAACAAAGACAAAAAATTAATATCATGGGTAAATTTAAAAAGAAAATGCAAAGAAAATGCATATTGGGCTTTAACATTCAACTCTATCACCTTTACCAGCATTTCTTAAATTGAATACTCTCTAGAAGGCCATTTTAAAGGCAGGGGGCACGGGTGGACAGAGACAAGATTTCAGGGTTTCCCAGTAGTAACATTACTCTAAAAAAATAATTTATGTATAAAATCATAAAACTAGGTATAAATCCCTTAACCTTTGTACACTTAAATGACTCCAAAATCCAAAATTATAAATCATACACATAGATAACCACTAAAATTAACAACATTAATTTAATGGAGCAGATGAAAGTTTATTAGAATTAATTTCCAAGTTGCAGTGTGAATATGGTCTTGGATGCTGCCACAGCATCACTTTTAACTTTACTATGTGGCATATGACAACAGAGTTCTCTCTCCACATGGCTTCATTCCAACTTTTGAGAACCTTCGCTACTATAGTGGACCCTGGCATTCATTCAGCTTTCCTTGGCAGAAGTGTACTGCTGAACCACCTTTGTATTTTCTCATTAGCCTGAAACAACAGAAGATAAACTCTTTGATGCCATTGTAATAATAGACACAAATCTGAACATTTAAATATAATTGTAGTCATAAAACATCCAGAATATGTGTATATTATATTTTTCCAGAATATGTTACAAATGAGAACACTAAGTTAAAAGATACATAAATAAAAACCCCATGGGGTGGATGTGAGTGTTTGTGTGTGTGTGTGTGTGTGTGTGTGTGTGTATAACTTACAGAGTCACACACACAATATCTCCAAGGATGTCTACTTCATCTTATGTAAGTTCTTTGTGTGTGTGTGTGTGTGTGTGTGTGTGTGTGTGTGTGTGTGTGTGATTGAGCTATAACTGACACATAACATTTTTATGTTTGAAGTGTACAACATGTTGATTTGATGAATTTGTGTATTGCACATGACTACCACCCAGCAAAAGCTAACACCACCATCGCGATGATCACACGATTAGCTTGTCTTATTTGTGGTGAGAAGATTGAAGATCTACTCTCACTGCAACAAATCATTATTTATAATCTTTGTGGGCTTTTTGAAAATTTTTCCTTTTTTCAATGTTTAGATTTTAGAGAGAAAGAAAGAGAGACAGAGCGTGAGTGGAGGAAGGTCAAGGAAAGAGGGAGACACAGAAAGTGAAACAGGCTCCAGGCTCTGAGCTATCAGCACAGAGCTGAATGCAGGCCTCGAACTCAAGAACCACAAGATCATGAACTGAGCTGAAGTCAGATGCTCAACTGACTGAACCACCCAGGTGCCCCTATAATCTTTGTGGGGCTTTTTGATATTAGTTTGAAAAACATTGTCTTACTCCTTTTAATCATTATAAATATGTACTGTTCACCTATACTACATGCCAGATCCACTGTGGGAGGTTTAGGTGTTTTAAAATGAAGACCACTAACATGGTCCTTATCCATGTGGTATTTACAACCCCCCAAAAATAAGTGAGTAAATAATTAGATCCAGTGTTGTACATTCTATGAAGAAGTCCAGGATCTTCTCTCTTAACATTGAATTACAAAGAGAGTGGAAGTTTAAAATGATGAGTCTGTTAGAGGTTATTCACTCTATTCACTACATTCTAGTCATTAAAGTAGAGAAGCATGCAATGTATTTTAAGTTTTATCCCAATAACAAGGGTGGATAGATAAAGATATTTTCTGGTTAACTTCAGTTTCTCAAAATGTCAGTTTTTAATTTTTTGAACGCTAACATCTACAGAGTTACCCATACAAGAGAGGCACTGTTTGTGAGGCTGGTTCAAAATACTTGTTCTTATTAATTAATTAACTAATTAATGAAATACTCATTCTCTAGTCATCCATGTTATCTAAATACTCCTACAGCTATCTGTGTATGTAATTGAGATGGGACTTTTGTTTTTAAGTACACACGTGCACAGTACTGCATTCAGATTTAGGTTGTAAAAACTTCAGCATCTAGCATGCAAGCCCCAGAGGGCGTTATTGACTCCTCTGTACCAAATATGCTCTCAGTCCCCCTGGCATTCACCATTCGTTAACCTGCTTTGCATTTGCCACTTGCCATCCTCTGAAACTAACATGTTTATTTACTTATATGCTTTCTTTGTCTCACTGGACATAGCCTCAAGGACCATGACCTTTGCCTGTTTGCCAGCTAGCATTCTCAGCTCCTGGAACATTGTCTAGTGTACCTTAGATAATTATTAAATATCTGTTATGTGAATCATGGTGGGTTTTTATTTTGTATTTTCAGAGGCAAAATATAAAAACAAAAGCAAACCTAAAGAACACAAACGAAAACCTTAAAGCTGGCTAATTTCACTTTTCAGAAAGATTTTATTTTGATTGAATTTCAACTTGTCTCTTGTCTGTTTTCTTAAAGGCGGTGGTTGTCAAAGAGAAGTCCCCAGACCAGCAGCATGAGCCTCATCTGGGAACTTGAAAATGCAGATTCTCAGCCCCACTTCCAACCCACTGAATCGGAAGCACTTGGTAGTTGGGCTCAGCAATCTGTATTTTATTTTATTTTTTTAAAAATATTTTTTATTCATTTCTAGGAGAGAGAGAGAGAGACAGCGTGAGCAGGGGAGGGTCAGAGAGAGAGGGAGTCACAGACTGAAACAGGCTCCAGGCTCCGAGCTGGCAGTCAGCACAGAGCCCGACGCAGGGCTCAAACCCACGAACCGCGATCATGACCTAAGCGAAAGTTGGACGCTTAACCGACTAAGCCACCCAGGCGCCCCAGCAATCTGTATTTTAAAGAGTTCTCAGAGTGAATCTGATGCACAGTAAAGTTTGAGAACCACTTCTTGAAAGCATGGATTTCCTCTATCTGCACTTCTTCCTTAATAAGAAAACAAAATGACCCTGCATCTTAACCTCATGACCCATATTTAGTGGAATTGGAAATGACAACTTTGCCTGTAAGGTTCCTTTCTTCCAATAGCTTTTGGCATTTCTTTGCCCTTTCTGAGTATTTCCACTCTTCACAAATAGCTAGAGGTGGTTTAAGGATGTACAAAAGTCATTTCCAAACATCTTTCTTGTTCTCCCAAGCTATTTTATCTCTTATGAGAAAATTAAATGCTAAAATTAAAAACTGAATACCATAAATTCGTGAGAAACTGGATAATGCCAAACATCTCCTCCTGGCCTTATTACTTTGATTCTTGAGCCACAAGCACTTTCTTTTTGAGGCGAAGCCAACAGCCCTTAAGTGCAGGAATTCTTCACCATGCTGGATAGGTGTAAATCCTCTACTCTGGTTGTACCAACTGTTCAGAGTATTGAAGCTCTCTGCATCTCAGTTTCGTGATCTGTAAAGAATGGTAATAAGAGACCATGTATCAAAGGGTAGTTATGAGGCTAAGGTGATTTAATATATGGAAAGTTCTTAAACTGTGCTAGGCACCAATAAGCACTATGTAATTTTAGACGTTATCATTGAGTTGTAATGAATTCTATCTTATCAAGAACCACTAGATAGGATTTGCTTAAGGGTAAGAATTTTAGAGACCTAAAAGAGGTTTCAAGAAATTAGAAAGTTATCATTCATGTCTCTTGATTTTCCTCTTGCATGCCCTTATTTAACATAAAAAACTCTCCTCCCTGTGCTTCCTGTTAATGAGAGTCCAACACAGCCATAAACAGCAGGGAAGGAGCCAGGTTTGGAAGAACACTTAAGCATGTTTTTAAAAAAGGTATTCTCTGAACTCTTCTTCCTGCTGATACCTGTTATGCTTCCTTCTTTCCCCTCAACCAACATCACCATTCTCACAAGGATCTTTATCATTCTTCGGTTCTAAGACTGTATAGACTCAATGAATCAGCTCTGCCCCATTTGAAGAGATAGATTTATATAGTTATTCCATTCTATTTGTCCCTGCCCATGCCTACTAATGAGGCTCATGTTTGACTGCAGGTAAATTGGGCTGTGGACATCTGCCTGGGGTACATCTACCAAAGGAGTGCATGAGACTTTCCAAAGGCTGTGTGGCAGGGCACTGAGAGTATGTTTTGCCCCTGGAGGATAGATTTGGACTGACCTGTTTCAAAGTCAGTCCCTGTAAGACCTTGGTAACTTGTACCGGTTCCATGCACTTAAGAGGATACATTCAGGATCTCAGATTTCTTAAATCAATCTGCCTAAGAAAATAACTGAGATTGAATTGTAATTCTAATGATCCTTTCTGAATGTTCCCCTTTTATAAATTGCCCAGGAAAGACTTTACCTTTATTTGTCACAACCATCCAACTATTACCAAAAAACAAAACCAAACCAAACCAAACCAAACAAAAAAAAACCACTCTTGAAAGAGAACTTACCAAAGTAAAGCTTAGATGTAATGAAGGCAAAGGGCAAAGGTATCATGGCAAAGAAGATACCTTGTCTATCTTAGAATCAAAGAAAGAGACATTTTCTGGTAGAGAACAATATGACTTGGCATATTAAAATAAACGGCATTCAATTTTACCCACCCTTCTGTCTGTGTTAGTTTAAAGAAGTTCCTTCTAAGTAAAAGAGAAACATATCTTTAATAGTCATTTGATAAGGCCTGGTAAAATGTTAACAATATATGGCCCAGATTATGAAATTGAATGAATTTAATACCGAGTTACAAAGCCCTTTGCAAGTCAGGTATTTTTCAATTCATTGCTTTAAAAGAAACTGAAAGAGGAACTAATTGAATTGTCAGCTGTGAGATCATTAAAATAATTTTTGAAGCTATATTTCTGTGTGATTTTTGGCACATATCTTGGAAGAGGTTCAAAGAATTGAGTGGCACTGCTATACAAGACTCTCCATCGCTTATGTGAACTAGGTTTCTCTCAAACAAAAATAGAAATTGAATCAGGCCTGAACTCTATCCTATTCTAGCAGTAAGGATATTTATTCAAGATATCATTTTATTTTTATTTTTATTTTTTTCAGTTTATTCTGAGAGGGAGGGAGGGAAAGCAGGGGAGCAGGGGTGGGACAGAGGGAGAGGGAGAGAGAGAATCCCAAGCAGTTTCCAGGCTGACAGCATGGAGCCTAATGCAGGGCTCAAACTCATTAACCATGAAATCATGACCTGAGTTGAATTCAAGACTCAGACACTTAACTTACTGAGCCACCCATGCTTCCCTCAAAGTAATTTAAAAAACCCCATCTACCTCATTAAGTACTATATTTCCAGTAAAAGTTTACTTTTTATGTTTAATTATTACTTAATGAAGCAAATAATATATTTACATTGTTTTATCAATATTGTCTTTGTAATAGCTCATTCTAAAAGAAAATAGCATTACTCAGAGCTTTATGATCATAGAACATAAAAGAAATTTCAATTTCCATCTTTCTCTGTATATTTGCAAATAAAGAGGGTAGCTGATCAATAAAAGGTTTTTAGGTATGAAAGATTACATCAAGACAAATCCTGCAGAAGACATTTATTGAAAACACAAGTTCAAGTTTTAAAAAGGAACAATCCATATTTTATAACTAATAAATAACTGTTTATGAACTTTGAAACTAGATAATCAAATCAATATTGCATTTAAATTTTATTGAATATATATATAATATACTAAGGAATATTGTGACATTTTAAGTTTAAAATTGTGAGTATTCTCCACAGGCAAGCAGTGCATCCTTTTAACTTAAATATTGAAAATTATATAAACTTAGGGGCACCTCCGTGGCTCAGTTGGGTGAGTTTCCAACTTTCACTAGGTCATGATATCACAGTTCATGAGTTCAAGCCCCACATCATGCTTGCTGCTGTCCGAGCTGAGCCCACTTCAGATCCTCTGTCCCTCTCTCTCTGTCCCTCCCTGACTCGTGCCTTCTCAAAAATAAATTTAAGAAATAAAAAAATACATCAACCTAAAATGTTCAAGAGGTTACATAATTGACCAAAATAAAAGCAAGAATATTTGTTTGCACTTTGTCACCTGGGTTTTTGTGGTTCTGGGGACTAGAAAGTGACTGCCTTTACTCTTTCCCAATTTACCATCCACTTCCAGGCTTGCCAGTTCCTGGCACTGAACAGTTAGAACTTCATTGTCAGGAGTTATTCAAATAGAGATTTGGTGTTTATGAAAACACATTTGTTATGAAGAAAGGTTTCACAGGAACCCTTATCAATCAATTGCAACTGAGAGTGAATGAATGTGTTTATTTATTTTTTCTTTTTTTCCCCTAAGAAATGCTTTTAAAAGGGTAGAGTAAAAGGTCCATTAGGGATTTTTAGTTTGCATAAGGGAAATGGAAAGTTGCTCTAGAAGGAGAAAACTGCAGAGAGTGAAGCTAGGGTCTCAGGATATGAAGGTAACCGCAGAACTTCAATTTTTTTTTTATCACTATGACACACCTGTGAAGGTGGCAAAGAGTCACTCAATGATAATTATAACAATCTAATGGTAAATGCAGTTGGGCCTCCAAAACTCAATTTGCTGACCTTAGACTTCCTTAGAAATAATTACAAAAATAGGGGCACCTCGGTAGTTCTGTCAGTTGAGCATTTGATTCTTCATTTTGGCTCAGGTCATGATCCCAGGGTCATGGGATCAAGCCCTCTGTCAGGCTCCATCCTGAGCATGGAGCCTGCTTGAGATTCTCTCTCCCTTTCCCTCTTCCTCTCTTCCCCACTTGTGCTCTCTCTCTCTCTTTCTCTCTCTCTCAAAAAAGAAAAAAAAATAAAAATAGATCTATAACTACTGGTGTTCAGGGATAGCTGTGGTCAAGTTACAAAAACAAAAAGAAAACTTAATAGGAATATTAGTATGATTATATTTCAGGTAAAGAAATCAACAGTCTTTATTTATGTGAAAATATGTATGTAAAGAGTGAGATGTGAAAGAAGTAAGAGTGTTAGGAAATTAAGGACCTCATTTATTTACACGTTTAAACATGCTTATTTTATTTTTGTAGTTTAAAAAACAGCAAATAAAGAAAATTTAGAAGAGAACATTTCCTTCCTGCCATCCCGTGAAAGCATCTAATTATCACTCCACCCCTAACTCAAAGCTGCCGTAACCTGCTGAATGACAGGTGGACCGTAGGTACAAAGACCTCTGTGATTGGAAGCTAGTATTACTTCTGTGTGTCCTGCCTACCAAGGAGAATACTTTGCGGGACTGGGCATTTTCCCCTTTCAACAGAATCTGCCATTTTAGTACTCTAGTATTATTCTGCTCCCATAGTCATTCAGGCTGTGTCTGGCTGGCCCTGTCGCTAAGAGAAAACAGCATGTCCAAAAGTGCATGCTCTATCGTCCATTGCCAGTGTCTTTGGTGTTCTTGTCTCCTGAGCCTTGTCGGAAGGATCTCTACTTTCAGTCAAAATGGGATCAGATTTGGTGAGATGAGGCAGTGTTTTTTCTGTCTTCTCATCTGGAGGGGCTGGATTCATGTTCCTTGTGCCCAGAAGGCGAGCCTCGAATCTGTTTGCTAGGACATCTTACAGAAGCAGTGCAGCTATAATTGGACCTCCTTATTTGCCCAGATACTGCAATTCAGGCTTAGACTAGAGTGGTGAGTGGCAGGTGGGCATAGCCAGGGCCCTTGAACCACACCCTTCTTTGCAAGCCCACATTTACAAGGGATTCTCTTCTATTTTCTTTCAATAGATTGCAAAAATCCTGGAGCACATAAGTAAATTTTCTTTCTGACCAGCAGGTATTATCTATTTCTTTATTAGACCTGATAGCCTGCAAGTCATACGTAGCAAAAAACAAATTCTACTTTCATTTATAGCTCCCAATTGTTAGGATGAGTATGTGCGAGGTATGAAGAGGTAGAGATTAGTTATTTTTTTTTGAGATTAGCTTTTTACCATTATGATAACCAAGGTGACATCAGCCACCTTGTTCTCTGGGTTGGGGGTAGGTAGAGGGTGGCAGCAGGAGGGAAGAGGAACTCTGATCACTTTCTTCTTCCTTCTGCTGACATCTTCAGAAGCAGCCATGACTTTCTCAAAAATTTTTGGCTTTCTAAGGTGAATTTTATCAATCCATGTTATAAATTGTAGTTTGCAGGCTTTGGGTAGCTTAGGGGTACAAGGAGATTATCAATATCAGGGAGGGCTGGTGGTAAATATGTTCAAGTTTTGTCTAACAACAAGTTAAGTGTTTGCTTTGTGGATTATCTGTGACCTATTTGAAATACTGATCCATTTTCTTGCCCCTATGCCCCTGGGCCATGTCTCCCACAAGGTGGTAAATGTGCTCAAGAAATATAAACTAATTTTCATATAAGCCTGGGGGGAAAAATAAGATGGAAAGCAAATATACGGCAAAGTTCGTCACATAATATGCTCCAAACCAAACTGAAACAAATTTATATCATGGTGTCTTCAGGATAATTGAGGCCACTGTTACCCTATACTTTAGAAGTTTCATCAATAAGTGATTTTTTTTTTTTTTTTTAGTATAGGCCTGTGTTGTTTCATTTACCCCTCAGAACACAACAACCACATTTATGATGCAGTCTCTCAACACTCTCTTCTTCCCTTCCCCACTTCCCTTCCTCAATGTTTCCCTCCCCTATCCCCCTCCCCTATCCCAATGTCCTCCATCTCCATTCCCACCCTCCTCACTCACAGGTGTACCATAGATGATCGAGTCACCCGAGTGGCCTGGCTAAACCGCAGCACCATCCTCTATGCTGGGAATGACAAGTGGTCCATAGACCCTCGTGTGATCATCCTGGTCAACACACCAACCCAGTACAGCATCATGATCCAGAACGTGGATGTATATGACGAGGGTCCATACACCTGCTCTGTGCAGACGGACAACCACCCGAAAACTTCCCGAGTCCACCTCATAGTGCAAGGTGAGTTACAGCTGCATTCAGAGCTTGGTGGGCCTGTCAATGATGGAAGGGAAACATTATTTCAGTCTTTGCTTCTACTCATATATGAAGACATGAGAAACATTTTCCACTGCAGAACCCAGAGATTGCTGGATTTCTTCCCATCTGCTGGATTCTTGACTAAGTACTGAATATCTTCACAGTCTCTTGATTGTACCTCTGGCCCTTCTGTTCTTGTTAATAAGTTGTTTGGCATGTGCTTGTTGAGCTTTAAGTTACTGAGAGCTCTGAAGTAGGGTAAGACACATTAAAAAAAAGAGGTGGCATTACTCTCTGTGCCTTTTAATTATCTTCATAGGATTATTTCATAATAAAAGGTTAACACTGATGTGACATTAGAGGACTTGTGACTGCTTTTGCATGGTTGCTGTTGCACGTTCCAGAAGGGGTTCTGGGTACTGTGGTCAAGTCCACCCCAGCCCGGTTTGTGGTCTGGGCATCCCTTTAGCCTCACAATGGAGCATATATTAAGAGGGATACTGGGGTGCCTGGATGGCTCAGTCGGTTAAGCGTCCGACTTTGGCTCAGGTCATGATCTCACGGTTTTTGGGTTCAAGCCCCGTGTCGGTCTCTGTGCTGACAGCTCAGGGGGCTGTTTCAGATTCTGTGTCTCCCTCTCTCTCTGACCTTCCCCTGCTCGTGCTCTCTCTCTCTCTCTCAGAAATAAATTTTAAAAAATTATAAAAAATATAGAGACAGAGGGATACTAGTGAAAATGCTATCTCCAGGTCTATGTCAGAAATATATCTATATAATTTTTAAAAAGGGGAGGTGTTCCCTAACATTCTTTCTCATTCTCTGTTTAAAAACCTGTGTCAGTATACCCAAACATATTGTGCAATACCTTTTTCATTAGAGTTTTACATTGTAGGAACAAAACTAAGGCTGAGGAAATGTCAGAATCCCAGATATTAACTATTAATTATTTGGAATTAAAAACACATTCAAATAGCAACTATGAGAATTTGGGAGCCATTTTAAAACAAGGCAGCGATACAAATTAACTTATTTTGAACCGCCCCCAATTAACATCACCCCCCACCCCCAACCCACCACTGCTATGTAAAGCAATTTCTCTCAGGCATTGACTCACGGTAGCAATGAAGTGCTGAGGAGACCACTTGCTGTCCCCCAGTGACACAGCCTTTCTCCACCAAATGAGAGACTTGGGTGGGCCTTTCTCACAGTCTCCTATACTGACCTCTTGGAACTATACACTGAGCTCTCAGAGAGAGTCCCTGTGTGTGATTCAGGCTTTAATAAGTGCCTTTTATCAGTTCCCATCTGGAGTAGATTTGACAAATCGTTTTCAGTTTGTGAAATGTGTGTTGTATCTTGGCTTAGCTAATATGAATGCCTTTACCTCTACTTTTCTAAAAAAATTACTTTATTCATTTCAGTTGGTTTAATGAAGAATTTGAGTAGTGGTAGTGTCTTTTCACACTTCATTCACTTGTATAAATCAGGGTGGCCATTCTTTCTTTTAGCTAAAACAGCTCTTTGCTAGCACAGCATCCAGGTTTCTGGTTCTTGAGACATTTGTAATGGCATGTGCTGGACCAGAGATCAGTCTGCTGCAGCTCTCTTTCCCAGAAGGCCCTGGGTGCTGCCATATTGCTTGAAGCCCAGCCTCAGTTTGGCCTCCAAGCCCTTCTCTCATCTCCAAGTGCTTTCAGACACCCACATTGGCCTGCCTACCACAGATGCCTATACACTCTGCTGTTTCCATTCTCCATGCGTGTCCCACCCAGGGGTATGGCTTGGTGATGATCACTGCTTTGGAGCTACAAGACGGCCTGCCATCTGGAGATTAAGACAACTGTCATGTCTGATGCTTCTTCTCAGAGGATGGTGGAAGCACTTGGTGAGATCAGTTATCTGAGATGAGCTGGAATGTCTGTTGAAAGTTTCTAGGGGTGCCGAAAACAAGGGAGTGTGAGTTCTCACTACCCCGCCTGCCACCTGGGCCTAGTTCCAGAGGAGCTGAAATTCTCAACATTGGAAGTGACACCTCCATGGCACCTTCGTGGCCTTGACAGCAAAGTTATCTTCAAATTCAGGAAATGCAGCACTGAAATAAAAAAGAACTGTCAGGCACTGTACAGAAACAGACTCAAACAGAACAAGGCTATCACTTTTCAGGAAATAAGACAGATTGTGTAAGCGTGTCAAAGTCAATACAGGCCATAAAGGGCTAGTGATGTGGAGCTTCCGGGATAGTGTGCTTCATAAGGCCCTCGGAGCAATTTCTTGGGCTGGATATGGAAGCCAGTGATGTCTCCCTATGGACCTCATAGGCTTGGGTCAGAAAGAGTCTGCGAAGAGGCAAGAGCAGACCCATGGAGTGACTTAAGTTTCAGAGGTCACTTCCTCACAGTCTCCACATTGCAGGCCAAGTGACTCTTGTAGCTCTGGGTGACTAAGGTGTGACATTCAAAGCAAAAGATCAAGGTGGGTGGACGTAGGAGGGGACAACCTTCCCTTGGAACACTTAGCAGATGGGCCTTTACATTTACTGAGAGGTAAAAGAAAGGCACTCAGGGAGCTGCATTCTCTTCTGTCTTGGTTAGCAATGGGTGACTTGTTCTTTCTTTGGAGACGAGTTGAATTTCTAGTGGGTGGAGGCAGAGACCCCACTGCTCAATTAGAAAGAAGTCCAAGAGTCCTCCTTCTTCCCAGCAGCTATCGGCTTTTGTCCAGTCTATAGATTAATTTTTCAGGCTTAGTGTTAGTTCAGGTTAGATAAAGATAATGAAAGTTTCCTAATCCTCTTAAAGAAGATTTATCTGACTGAGTAGAAAGCTTTTGGAATACAATAAGGCATGTATAAAACTGAGGCCTAATCTTGCCTTTAATTTCAAACTGCTGATGGGTATTGATTTTGCAATGAGAAAAACTGAAAAATTTCCGAATTGCAACTTGTCTGTTTAGAGAAAGAAGGGTAGAGGGAGAGAGAGAGAGAAGATGTTTATTTATCTTCTGTCCATTTGAGAATGTTAGAATCTCATCACCTCTGCCAACCAAGTGCCATTAGCGTAAGGGAGAGCAGTCCCATGGGGCCTTGGCTTTGCTGCTCCCCGCTGCTGCAATGTGAGGAACTCAGAGTCTGTCACTAACCTCAGAGCCTGTCCTTTACTGTTTTATAAGGTGGCCTTTGCCGCATATCTGATAGAATTAATTTCCAAGTCCTCTTCAAGAGAAGCTGCATTCGTTAAAATACTATCACTAATACCCACAACACATCTTGACCGCTGAGGGAATGATTTTAAAAAGCACCATGTGAGTATGTATGATAATGTGACCTAGACTGTATACTTAGGTATTAAGAAAATCCAGAGTAAGAGAGAGGTGTTGCTGTGGAGTCAGATTAGTCAGGTAGGAAAATCAATGGCAGCCCTGTTGGGGATGGAGTGAAGCGGAAAGAAGCAGAAGTATCAGGGAGAAGATTACTCCCATCACCCAAATGTATGATGTAAGTGGGTTGTACCTCTACCTGTGGATATGGAGAAGATTCTTCCGGGATATATTGTCCAAGGGAAATTGAGATGATTAATCTTAATGCCTTAAAAGAGGAAGAATTAAAAGGATATCACCTCCATTTTTGAGTTTGAGGAAATGTCGACGGCCTGGCTAGTAATCATGGAATTGGGATCCTGGGCCACTAAGATAGGAAAGCATTAGTCTTGCTATGTTTAGGGGCAAAGAAAGCACAAACATTACACAGGTGCTGTAGCATCAGCATCAGAACTCAGCATCAGAAGGTTCTGATGTAACTCAGCATCAGAAGAGGTATATTTGGCATTCATATGACATACCTAATAACACAAGAGTAGGTAAAGTTTCTGAAATTAACTATTCCTACAGAACAGCAGGGACCATAATTTATTTATATCTATCCCCAGTACATAGCACACTGTCTGAGGCATACTAGGCATTCAGCAAATGTTTATAAAATGAATGGAAGAACAGATTGATACAGCGAATGCAATGGCATCTGAAGGCAGTGATCATAAAGCCCCCTTCAAGCAGATCGGGGTGGGGAATGAGTCAGACACTGTCCAGATGACTTGGAATGGACAGTAATTGGGAACAGTTCCCTGGAGGGATGAGGGTCTTCAGTGTGACAAGCTAAGAAATATACCAGGGATAACATGCATTTATTTAGCACTTTACAGCACCGGTCACAATCTTTGCCTCATTTGACCCTTACAACAAGCCCTGGGAGGCGGCAGCACAGTGACTGTTCTCCTCGGTTTGCAAATTAGATAAGTACAGCTCATGGAGGTTAAGAGAGCAGCCAGGGTCCCTTGTGAGTAAGTAGCAGAGCTGGGTCTTGAACCATGGCCATATGACTCCAAGATCAATGTCTCTCCAGCATGCTCCAGCACCTCCACTGCCAGTATGTCTGAGGTTATTTCTCTAATTTAGATCCATGGGAATTTTTCAGTTATCCTTTCCTTCCCCCCTTTTCCTTTCCTGCTTCTAATATTGCATCGTACCATCAGAAATTGAGGACAAAGCTCAAGAAGAAAATTAGCAGTGGGGGTGGGATGCCAAAGCTACAATAAACGATGTAGAGATGCTGAGAGAGGCAAAGAAGAAGATGATTAATTTACTAGTAGCTCATCTCTCCAGGGATACACATTTTAAATGTTACCTCTTTATCCTATGTAAGTACTGAACACTCTGGCCTCTCTGAGAATCCAGTATCTAATTGTGATTCTAATTGTCATAAAGCCTTCAGCACTCTGAAATTCTGTGGATGTCCAGTGTCACCACGGTCATAGTCCTTGTCCAGGACAGATCGGCAGGAAGATCTGCTGGCTCTTTGCTCCTTGGATGTTGACGTTTTCTGCCTGCTCTCGGCTAGTTCAGAAATCTGTTTACTTCCAGGTATTTCTTCTCATGGAACAAACTCCTCTTGCTCAGCCGAATATTATGCAAATTTCCAGAAATGCCAAATTATGTGAATTTCTCACATCTGAGACT
Source organism: Hyaena hyaena (assembly GCF_003009895.1). Taxonomy (NCBI): domain Eukaryota; kingdom Metazoa; phylum Chordata; class Mammalia; order Carnivora; family Hyaenidae; genus Hyaena; species Hyaena hyaena. The sequence continues at coordinate 938,196 of NW_024080938.1, forward strand.
CCACAGAAATATCGTGCAATTTTCGTGTCTGCAAAAGACTTTGAGTCTTTGAGCCTGGAGTCGATTCAGGTGACATTGGTTGGTACCCAATGTTGAGTTGGGAGAAGTCTGATTTGCCAACGAGTCCCGTCCTAGATTCTGCTGAGCCCCAGCCAACTTCTGCCTTGGGCATATCAAGCATAACCCTTAGCTCAGTTGATCTCCACCCCATCCCCACAAAGTCTCCATCAGATTTACATTTTAAAAATAGGGAACCTGAGGCTTAGAGAGGTTAAAACTTTGCCCAAAGATGATGGCGCTACTAAATGCTCTAAATTCCCTTCACTAGATTTGTCTCTGGAAAACAGCTATCAAAATAGAGTTAAAGCATGTTACTTGCATAATCATTTGATTAATTCTTCACAAAAGCTCTGAGACAAAATGGAAAATTACCATATTCCAAGAAGAGAAATTGAGATTCAGAGGTGATGTCATTTGTGCAAGTTACCCTGGCCAGTAAGTGGCAAAGCACCACTTAATAAAAAAAAATGCTAGATGATGTGATTCTAGATGCAGTATGTCACATACCAGACTGCTGATTCCTGGCTAAATAAAAGGACAGGGAAATGTTACTATTTGTGAGAAAAAGTTCTCAGAAATTTGTGAGAAGAAGTTCTGAGGTACTGCTAAGGAGAGTAGATACCAAAGAGTACCTTGCTGGGGTGGAGTGGGCAAGGCTGAGGCTGAAAGCCAGGAAGCAGATGTGGGGCAGGGCTCCGGTGGAGCATGTCCAGTAAGCAGGGGATGCAGGCCTGCCCACAAGTCGCAGTTTTGCCAAGGAGCAACCTATTTCAGATTTTCCTTTGTAACTAACCTCTTTTTTTCGGCTATTTTCTCCTCTTCTCCCAAATATTGCAGTCGTTTCAATTAACATGTGTAATTTGGGGCCTAAAGAAAAGCAGGCAGTCAAGACCTGAAATAAATTTAATTTATTCAGCCTCTATTTTAAATTATCATCACACTTGTTCTTCACAGAGGCAGGGTGGAAAAGTGGAAAAGAACAAGATTGGGCATCAGAACACTCACTCCCCAGCCTGAGTGCTGCTCCTGACTTCCAGGCCTATATTTTTAGGATGTTCCCTTGCTGGCTTCTTATCTTATGGTGAAGAATAAAATGCAATGAACTTATTTTATGTAGGTACATATATGCATACCTTGATCTTATATGTTATGCAAATTATATCTTGCATTTGAAAATGAGATTCTGAGAAAGGGTCTATAAGCTGCAAATTCTATGTATATGTGCAAATAAAGCACACAGGCCAAAGACTCCATAGAACAAAATAAGTTAGAAGAACCTCCCTGGGCTTCATTTTCTCCACTTTAAAATGGAAGGGTTTGGGGTGCCTGGGTGGCTCAGTTGGTTAAACATCTGACTTTGGCTCAGGTCATGATCTCATGGTTCATGAGTTCAAGCCCTGCGTCAGGCTTTGTGCTGGCAGCTCAGAGCCTGGATCCTGCTTCAGATTCTGTGTCTCCCTCTCTTTCTGCTCTTCTCCCACTTGTGCTCTGTCTCTCTTTCTTTCTCTCAAAAAATAAATAAGCTTAAAAAATAAAAATAAAAAATAAAACGGAAGTGTTGAAGAAATGGTGAGTCCTTTCTATTTATTATATTTTAGGATTTATTAATGTAAATTTTCTGGAGGATATTTTGTATAGTCAGGCATCTCTGTACTCCCTGGCTTTTCCTCTTTCACCCACTGATGGGGAAGTCAGAAAGATTTGCTCTTATCCTCTGTCTCATTCTTACTTTCTTCAGATCCCCTAAGATTTGAGGTCCCCTTGCTCACACCATTTTTAGTGGTGACTCTGAGCATTGCTCACCCACAGTTGTGGCTCAGAGGGTGGAAAAAAAAAGGCATTCTCCTTCCCTGTTCCACTGTGATATTTATAAAGTCTCCATAAACCACATCCAATAGTGTGATATATGCTAACATTCTTTTTTTTTAATGGTTATTTTCTTTATTTGGGGGGAGAGAGAGAGTGAGAGCATGAACAAGAGAGGGGCAGAGAGAGAGAGAGAGAGAGAGAATCCCAAGCAGGCTCTATACTCAGTAGAGAGCCCAAAGTGAGTCTAGATTCCAAGAGCTGTGAGATCATGACCTGAGCCAAAATCAAGAGTCAGATGCTTAATGGACTGAGCCATGCAGGCACCCCTATGCTAACATTCTTAATTTAGGGGCTGGATAAACTAAGAAGGCGACTACAACTTAGAGGGGATAAGAAAGAAGTCCTTGCCCTCAGAAGACCCCCAGCACACAATAGAGAAAGGTACCTCAAGAGCCATCTTTCACAAGAAGGGTCGCCCCACGCAGGCTCTCTTCACACTTGACCTGGTCTCCTTCTGCTTCAGGGTTGGAATGAAGCCCGGGCTCCCGCTCTCCATTCAAGGCTCTACCCTTTCCCTCAGACTGTGTTACTCAACTCTTATCTGACTTTGTCAGCATGGAGCTGGGGCTGGACTGATGTTCACTCCACCCAGTCTCCCAGGTTGCCAGACCTCTCGTGACATCATGTGTAGTTGGCAACAACACATGCCAAAAGACGTTTTGTAACAAAGGACATATCTCCTTTTATCAAGTCTCTACTCCTGTTCTTGTGAGGAGAAATAGGGGGCTTAGTTCTGCTCTGCTTAGAAGCTAAGATCATCACACACACACACACACACACACACCACACACACACCACACACACACACACACCACACACACACTACATACACACACTACATACACACACAGTCATTCATGGTCACACATACATGTACACACAGTTTTCACAGACTTCATGGCTATTGCTTGGCCTGTAGAATTCTATCCCACCCTCCATTAAATGTATAGGTTCATTCAGGGCACATGGGTGACTCTGTGAGTTAATCATCCTACTCTTGATTTTGGCTCAGGTTATGATCTCACAGTTAGTGGGATTGACACCACAGAGCCTGCTTGAGATTCTCTCTCCTCCTCTCTCTCTGCCCCTCCCCCTGCTCATCTGTGTGCTCTCTCTCTCTCAAAATAAATAAATGTTTAAAAAATATGTAGGTTCAGCCTTCCTCTTGAAAATTGTGTTGGGGGTTATATGCTCAATTTCTACTGTAACACTTAAAATCATTTAGTTCTAGGAATAGGAAGAATTGGATTTTTCAAGGTGAATGAGACCTGAGCAAACTTCGACATTGGATGAACACTTTGTCAGGGTTGGAGATGGTATAACCCTGTCTGCCAAGGGGGCAACATTTTCATTTGAGAGTTCTGGCTTTTAAAGTGTGTGGGCTTGTACTGAGGCACAGGCACATGCCCTAAGATGGTGCTGCCGGTCCTGGGTCCTAGTGATATATACAATGGCAGGGCCTGCTGTTGTCATCTGCCTTATTTTCAATAGAATTAAAGAAATAGGGGGTACCAAGGTGGCTTAGTCAGTTGAGCTCCTGACTTGATTTCGGCTCAGGTCGTGATCTCACAGGCATGGTATTGAGCTCCAAGTCAAGCTCCACACTGAGCATGGAGCCTGCTTGATTCTGTCTCTCCCTTTCCTCCTGCCATTCACCCCTACTTGTGCTCTTTCTCAAAATAATAATAATAATAGATGCATTCAAGAAATGGAACAATCATAAAGTCTGTTCTCAAAATCATCACTGATATGGAGATAGAGGAGAAAATGAAATGTCTGTTAAGTTCTACTCAATTTTCACGGTGAGTTTAGCACATTTCCTAAGAGGGTAGTCTGTCAATAGCTCAAGTAAATACAAAGATATCTTTCCTGTTGTGAGCAAAGGAAGCAATCACATTTTAGAAGAAGAAAAATTACTAAATGTTCATAAATTCTCCTAATAGATTGAAGTTCATTAGGGCTCTCCTATAGTCAGGATCCTACATAAGATTTCAAACTTCACCACCCACAAGATTAGTTATAGCTTAGTGTCAGAGTAATATGTAAATTCAGAATAGTGATATTTTCCTGTATGTAGTATGTATAAACATATTTGGAGAGCCTGACTTGTATTCCAAAGCCTGGAGTTGGGTCCCTAGTTAACAGTGTCCCAGTATCTCAGACACAGTGTCTTGGCAAAAATAACTATCCTCTCTACTTATCCTAGTTTGGCTTCTGATAAAGATATCAAAAAGCCTTTAACTATTTACTCATTAATAATTCTCCGCCACAGGTGTAGAAATTGAAGAGTAATAGTAGTGAAGAAAAATGATCATGAAGAAAGCAGTCAAGGATTTTTTTTTAATAATCATAAATCATGACTATCATGCATTGAGTACATAGTATGGCAGTCATTTTACAGACACAATCCAAATCTATTTTCCAGTTAAGCCCAGAGCATGGGACGTATTTTCCTACTTTTCTGAATAAAGAAACTGTCTCAGAAAGGCTAGGGAGCTTGCCTTGGGTCACCAGCTGATAAGTACAGAGCTTTGATTTCAGCTGTGTCCAGTCTATAAGGAGAGCCTGCACTGAATCCCCACATGGAACTTCCTCTGGATTCCATCCCTTTTATATAGGCAGGCCAGACTGCCACAGCAGTTCATTGCCAGGTTATTTCTGGTTAAAGGATTTCAGTCTAATATCTCTGCAATTAGGGTCTCTCTTCTTTAAACCTTTCTCTACCCTTCTAGTTATCTTAGTAATTACAACATCCTTCTCGAAGTTAAGGTTTATATCATCCTGCTAAATCAACATTTCTGGTTCTTAGTTGCTTCCATAATTCCAGCCTCTAATTTCTGATGTGTCCCTGAACCCTTCAAATTGGGCATCCTTAGGTATCTTTGCGTGTCCCATGTCGTACTTAACCTTTTTCACTCAAAATCTGATTCTTCCTCTTTTAGTTTATATTCCTATTCATGGACACACCATCCTTGTACAAAACTTTTGCATAAGCTTTGACCCTTCTTTTTCTTTTTCTTCTCTGTCAAAGCAGATATGTCCAATAAAGTTATTCTCTTCCTTTCCGTTCCATCAAAGTGCAGAATCTTACTCCTCAGTGACTTTTTAGTCACTTTCTAATTGCAACACAATCCTCAGTCTCTGCTGCCTCCTAGTTGAATTTAACACCGTTGTCTAAATATTCCTGGTTACACATATCTGATCATGCCACATTCCCCTCCTCATAATTGTAATGACTCCCTATTAATGCTAAATTGAAACCCTCTTAGATCACTTTTCCAACTGCTAACCAATTCAAAGCCAAGCCTACTTTCCACTCTTGCTTTCTGTTATTCCATTTGTGTGTCCTACACACAATGTAGGCACACTTGTCTTTGTGTGCCTTACCCACAGTGCTCTGCTTTCTTTTCAGTTTCTCATTCCATCCATCTGTCTTGAATGTTCTTTTCTCTGGGATTCCAAATTTTGCAGAGCCTTTCAGGCAGCACTGTCCCATAGACCTCTTACCAGTCCTATAGCTGTTTCAGTGATGATGGGATTGTTCTATATTTGCACTGTTCAGCATGGTAGCTGTTAGCCATAAGTGACTGTTGAGAACTTGAGATGTGGCGAGTAGGACCGATGAACCAAATTTTTAGTATTATTTAATTATAATTAATTTATTTAAAAATAGCCACACATGCTAGTGGCTGTAATACTGGACAGTACAGTTTTAGACTGGTTAAATATCCAAAGCCAAAGACTTTCTTTGGAATTCTAATACCATTTTACCTACACTTTCTTGGGATAGCTAAAACTTTTTCTCTTATATTTCAGCTATTGGTGGATTTCATTCTTTTCTGCCTCTAGATTATAATTTCTTTGACGACAATGGCCAGAGTTAGCTTCATGATTTTTTTTATATGGGCGCAGCTTAGGGATTGCGATCTGAACTGGCATGACCAGTTAACACATTTATATCAAATGTTTCTAATCCATAAAAATAACAGCAAAATATCCTATCTTGGAGATTATTGGAGACCATATCACAAAAAGCAGCATCCACCTTGGATTTATTACCTTTGTCTCCCTGTGCTTAGAGTGGATTGCTGTCCACTGTAGGAAAATATTCCTATTGAATAGAGTTCTTAGTGAAATATTTTTTAATTTCAGAATTTAGAGCTCAAGGGGAAAGATCTGAGACAACCACTTCCAATGGCATTGGAAATCACCTCCAAACAAGATGCCTCAGAGGGCAGCCCGGGCAGGCAGAGCTGAAAGTGCATGCACCCAGCTTGCTGCAGTGAACATAATGGGATGGGTGATGTCTTCTGATTGGCCAGCAAGCAGACATTAATGACCAGTTAGCAACTGTGTTCAGGTCAATTAATTTATATTTGTATTTTGCAAACTAAAAGTTGCCCTGTTAGATTATTGATTCTTTGTCCCTGTATTCAATTTGTTTTTAATTGCACCATGGCTGGGCCAAGCCCTCCCTCCTGGCAAGCTCACAGTAAATCTGCCACCATCTCAACAATCAACAATAAATGTGTCTCTTCATGTCATTATTAATATGTCTCTTGGACTGGTTCATTACCACGGTTAACAGTTTATAAGAGCTGGATGGCACACTGCCAGGAGGATTCCTTTTCCCAAGGGCTATTTTGTCGTGATAGGATTGATGTTCTCAGGGCAGTGAGTGCCTGAGGAAAGGGGCCTAGGATTTAATTTAATATAGCAGGAATACAGGCTACCTAATCCTCTTTTTATCATAAACAGCTTTAGAAGAAGATATTGTTGGAATAGATTTTACCTCTCTTACAGTTCTCCTTCTCCTCACTTCCTATTCTCTTTTTATCTTCTTAATTCCTTCTTAATTTCTGTTCAGATAGACCTTTCCCCATCAGAAACAACATAACAGGTACCTGCGTGACATAAAATTCTAAAGTAAGGGTACCTTCCAGGAGCTGGAGTTTTATGATTATATTATTATTAGTTGAAAACAGAGGGGAGTTCCTGTATTTGTTGTGTGAATGGGGAGTAACAGACCTACAGAAATACTGCATTCAGAATGTCACCCTAATTGAGGTCAGTGCTGAAAAAAAAAAAAGCTCTATCTTATAATAGAGATCATCATTAATTATCATATTGTTACTGTCTCTAGGTAGTAGAATTTTCAGGGGGAAAGCATAGATTTTAAATGAATTTATAGTTTGACAGAAGAGATTCTCTGTGTCCCAGAAATGCCAAGCAAGAAATCTGGGTGGAGCAGAGGGTGCTTTATAAAACTCCGGCAGTGGCCTAAGATCTAATAACAGTCCAGACGTTTACCATTTCCAAGGCACAAGTTGCTCCAGGATGAGAAACATGGTCTCCTTCAGACACAGTGTTAACAGTCAATTTTTGGTTCAGAATATAGATTTTATACTTAATTTACTACTAACAACAGCCACACAAATAACTTTAATCCTTTGCACAAAGTTTTCCAAAGCAGATCACAATGAGCTTATTGAAAGAGAGGGACGTGGGGGATGGGGGTGACACCTGTTGTTTCACTGGAGAGGAGTTTAAGTAGCCACAGAAGTAGAGGGCAGGGGGAGTGGGACTTGGGCCAGGAAGGTTTAGGAAAGAAGGAGACAAGGGAATGAGATGAAAGAAGACCCCAGAGACGTCTAAGGAGGGCCACAGAGATGCAAACTGAGGATGCCTTTGAATGTGAAGGAAGCAGAAAAAGGAAGGGAGAGCATGGTCAAGAGAAAGGGAACCTGGCGATGGAGGATCTCAGCCCCAGTGTACTGAGGACACCTCCCCTGATGGAGGTGGGAAAGCCATATGGCAAGCACAGCTGCCCTTCATTCCTGAGGCTTTCCATGTGGGCTTCTCCAGCGCAACTCACATTGCATCTTGGTTCCCAGGATACTCCACGGCCCTTCTACAAACACCTGATATCACTAGCTTCCCTGCTATGCTTTAGCTCATTGAGCATGTCCTCTGCAAGAGGCTGAGAGAAACCGATGCAACCATTCATGTGGAGCATCAGGCTCAGGCAAGGCTTGTGAATCCTGCCTTCTGCCATCTTCCTGTTCCCCAGACACCAACAGTGAGAAGTGTTAGTTGTCACATCCCAGGCAACTGGTGGTTGGGTTTATGTTTCTAAAGTGCGGTAAGACCTACAGCAATCCAACTGAAAAGGTAGTTTTGGTAACCAAAGCTTAATGAAAACACATACAGAAAAGAAACCCACTCACATGGCTGCTTGGAGGTAGGAGTTCCATAAAATGTAACTTATGGTTTGACTGCTTCTGTGACCTTAAAAGGGTTACTTAGCCTAAGTTTCAGTGCCTTCATCAGTAAATTGTGGGAAATAAAGCCTGCTGAACCTCCGTCTTAAGACTGTTGTGCATTAAATGGACAGCACTTCATACTTTACTAGGTCTTGTACAAAGAAAATATTAAAATTATTTGTTTTAGGCTACTAAGTTAATTTCTAAAAATGCCTTTGGGTTTGCATGACAGGCATTAAGGAAGGGTGATTCAAGAGTACTTAGAACTACTTACTCTCTATTTATTCTGATACAGTTTTAACACATAAAAGTATAGCCCACTGGCCTCCTATGTTTTAATAAATTATATTGTATTTTGTGGGTAATGATAGATTATGTCATCTTCCGAATATATATAAATCTGTGTGTGTGCTGTCTCTCATCCTCGAGGTTTATGTGATTCTCCTTATCAGTTTTAAGTATTCTTTTCTTAACTATTTTTGATATTGTCCTAATATTATATAGTTTCACATCAAAGAGGTACTTGTGAAAATATATATATAATTATACTCACTGAGAGAAAATTAAAAGGTTAAATAGACAACTTTGAGTCCAAAAAGAAATAATCACTGATCATCAAAAGTTTCATCAAAGACTGTTTAAGAACCTTCCTTTCTTGCATAAATATGACTTATGTGAGGAAATGCTAACCGTGGATACCTTCTGAAGACTCCACCTTTTAAGGGTTCACTACCACAAATAAAATGGCATAGCTTCATTTGTAATGAATTCCCCTTATTGCATCACATCCAAAGTAAAGTAAAATAAAGTAAAGTAAAATAAAATAAGTTTATGCTCCAGGTTAAAAAATAAGTTTGTGGCTCCAGCTTACCCTCCTCAAATGCCCACTTTTAACACCCACCTGTGTAAGTGCTGAATGACAAGCCCTGAGCCCTGGCCACGGCTAATCCAAAGCACCAACAACCAATAACAGAATCAGAAAACACAAAATAGCTCCTTGAGGAATAAAGCTTCCTAGTCCTTGGTTCTGCAACAGCAGGGTGGAAAGTGAGGGGACAGGAAAATCAAAGTTGCTTTAAAAAAAATGATCACACATAGAGGCAAAATGTCCCCACAGCAGGAAGGAAAGTGGAAAACACACCAAATCAATCACCTTAAAAATAAGGCTTAAAATCTTCTACTACATAAGATGTAGGTGGGGAGGGAAGAATGGGCACAGCAGCCTGAAAATCTTTTATTAAACTGCATGCTGACTGCATGACACAAACAGGAAAATGCAATTAAGGTCAGGCCATTAAAAAGACTCCCAAGGATAGCTCTGAGAGAGACCGGGGGTCAATCAGCAGGTGCTCAGGCAACTTGCAAAGGAAACTCTCTTTGAGAAAGTGCAAGGCGGAGGGGGGAAACACCTCAGATGGGACACTCTTGGAGTAAGAGCCTCTTGGGGCCTTGTATACCCCATAAGAAGTTAAGGGGTGACAGCCTTGGTGAAAGAGAAGGTGGGGGGTAAGAAGGCAAGGCCTCCCAGTACCTTCCCTCCAGCTGGTGGAGGACAGGTTCTCATTCATATCATCAAAAGCCTTTGGTGCCTCTGGGTCTCTCTTCATTTCAGTGGCAGTGGCATCCACGCGTTTCAGCTAATGTGTTCCTAAGGAACATACATGAGCAGGAGGTGATGACACTTCAAATACAAGTCACTTGAGCCTCCCCATGGGCCTGGTTCTCCCTCAGACTCGGTCCAGTCCAGGTGGTACCTGCTGACTAGGAATTGGCAGGAGCAGAGCCCTGGGGAGAACACACACCAACCTGCTCTGACTGCCCTGAACTAATCCGTTAATGAGGAGCTTGACTTCTCATTAGAAGCTTCCCAGAAATGGTGTCAAGAGAAGTTTCTGGGTTCAGGCGTTCGCTAGGCCGTTTCCCTGGCTGGTTACAGAAGGCACAGCCTGGTAGGAACCACCTCCCTCTCTCTCTCTACCCCATGCAGTGCATCATATCTCACTTGTGCCTGCTTAGTGCAGGGACTTCTCCTATGCGTACCTGCAGGCGTTACGGGAGCCGAGACCTTCTAAATGTCACCTCCCCCCGCCCCCCCCCGACTATTGTTCTGTGACACTGGGCTGGAACCATAGAGCTACACACCCGATTTCCCCACCAAAGTATAAGCACCGTGACGATAGGGACAAAGTTTACACCTCCCTGTGGACAAAAATTTTTACTTCCCGTGTGTAGCACAGGACCTGACATAAATTAGATGCTCAAAAATGCTTATTAAATGTGTCTGGCATGTAATGGGCAATCAATAAGTATGTAATGATAAGATAGATGAAAATATTTGGTTGAGGGAAACTGAAACAAATTGATTTTGGCATGTGCGTGCAAGCAAAAATAAACTACGAATCACATATTATTCAGGAATAGCTAAGATGTGAGTCTGGTGGTGACTACCCATCCTTCCTTCCTCCATGGGCTTTAAGAAAATTCATCGGTCAGGACTGGTTAAGACAGCATTGATCTCCATGGCAGCCTGGGCCTGTCTCTAATCTTGTGCTGATTCAGGGGCCCCTAATTCTTTCTTCCGTTCTCCAGAGCCCAAACCACTTACTGAGAGTTAACACCCCACCCCACCACGCTCATTTCCTTCGGTTAAAGATGTCCTCGGTGCTCAGGCTCCATGACATTCAAGAATTCATCTATTACATGTATCCTGCTCTAGTCCTTTTGTTTGTTTGTTTGTTTTTAAAGTTTATTTGTTTATTTTGAGAGACAGAGAGACAGGGAGAGAGAGAGGGAGAGAGAGAGGGAGAGAGAGAGAGAGAGAGAGAGAGGCGGCAAGAGCAGGAGGAGCAGAGAGAGAAAAGGGAGAGAGTCCTAAGCAGGCACCAAGCTATCAACACACAGCCCGACACAGGGCTTGAACCCAAACCGTGAGATCATGACCTGAGCCAAAATCAAGAGTAGGGCATTTAACACACCAAGCCACCCAGATGCCCCTGCTCTAGTGCTTTCTGATTCCCACTTGCTACTGCAGAGTCTGTGGACTACCTCCAGGGCAGCCCTGCCAGCGTGAACAGGTTCTGGTAAGGTTTCTAGCAGAAACATCAACTACAAAGTGCCCATTTAGGCTGCGGCAAGAAGGGTTTTATAGACTTCTCTGACTTTCGGAGGGGAAAATAATTTCTAGGTATAATACAATTTGGAACATGCTCCTATTTTCCTCGGAAACTATTCCCTTGCAGTGATTTTCTGTCTCTGAGAGTAAATGTTCCCTGGGCTGCAGCTACTGTGAATCAAAGCAGTCCCGGTGGTAGGTGAATGGGTGGTTGCTCAGTCAGTTCTTGCCTACTTACAAGAGGCCTGTGCTAACATCTCCTCCCCTCATTCTACTGCTTTCTGAAGGTGCCATTGTTCCCTTTCCTCTTCTACTGTGTCCTTAATCCCTTGCCTCTTTCTTAATCTTCTGCCCTCCAAGCAGGTGGAGCTCACTTACCTTTTGCAAGCAGGTAAAGCCTCTTTGCAAAGGCCTGAGGGCCAGGCCAATTTTGCCAGTACATTTGCATACATTTACATTTAGTTGGCCTGCCAACACGATGATTATGCAAAGTTCTGCTCCTGGCAGGAAAGGATTCGGTTTGGATTGGGGAACTTTCAGTTCCATAGAACACAACTAGGTGAGAGAGAAGCTGCAGTCATTGCTATTCCATGGGAAGGGTGCCTGAGTGTGATTGATGGTAATGAAGGCTGGACCCAGGTGTCAGCGGGACAGCTCCAAGTACAGAAGTCACCCAGCTGGGCTCCTGCTTCTGTATCCGCATCTCCCTAGTGTCATCTTGCCCATAGTCAGCTGAAGAGTTAGGGGACTGCCTCTCACATTTTGATAGCATGCCCTCTGGCAAGCTGCCTGAGTGACTCTCAGCAGGCCTGTGTTCTCAGTGCTCCCCTCCTCTCTTCTAGTAAATTCTGCACATCTCTGCAGAAATCAGCTTTCAGACCTCCAGCCTGCTCTTTCTTCATGTGTTGAAAGCTTTACTGGGACCCTAATCCATTTTCTTTCTTGTGAGTAACATAAGGTCCTTAGGTACTGCCATGGTGCCAGCATCCTTAAATGCAAGAGTCCAGTGGCTTGTTTGTAGAAAATAATCACTTGGTTATAAGAACATAGTATGGTGAATCAAAAGACCTGGAAACTTCTTCAGCATCCATTACTTGTGCTGTCTTAGGCATATGGATTAACTTTCTTAGATCTGTGTCTTGCTGTATAAAATAAGGAAGAAGTACATGGTCTCTGAAATCCATTCCTGCTCTGAAATTCTAGATTTTTATGCCTGGGGTTACATATTTTATAATACATTTTTGTAATCCTTCACAGATAGATTTATATTGTAGTCTCTCCACTGTTTCATCTGCTTGTTCACTAAATATTTCATATCTACTAAGTGAAAGCATATTCATTGAGAATAGGTTGAGCATCAACTCTGCATTAAGAGCTTTGCTACAACACTGAGAATAAAATAATGTAAATCAGAAGTCTGCCTTTTATAGGATGATTTCCACACCTCTTTCCACTATTTTACACTCTGTCCTTGGGGGACAAGAGATTGATTGTGTCAACCTGAACACCTAAGATGTGCAATGTGGATAATAGCACTAAATAATGTTTGCTTGAAGAGAATTAAGTTGAACCCCAGTTGAATTCTAAAATTTGCCCTTATTTTTACATTTTTAGTGGGGATCAAGGAAAATGACAATTAAGACAATAGTCACAAATAAATTATAGTTTCATTTTATAGTAATTAAAAGTGCATTTGCAGAAATGTTGGGGCAGATAGATAAGTGGTTAAGCCACCAGTCAAGTCTTACCTTAAAAACTCCAAGGTAGTCTGGGTAAGACTTTGTCCCCTGGATACCAGTCACTTCTTAAAAAAGCAAATTCACCTACTTAATCACTTACTGAATGTTGATTATATTCATGATATGATAGGAACTACAGAGAGGAATGAGGGCAGAGAACAAGGAAGTTTTCATTCCTGAGGGAAGACAGAACATACCCTCCTAAAACAATTAGAGAAAACTGTTTGAACTGAGCAACAGATAAAATATATCTTGCCTAAATATAGATATAGAGAGATATATAGTATCATTAGCCTGTGAGTGTTCATCTACTTTACAAGCAGACTGACTTGATATCTCTTCTTGGATGTCTTGGGGACATCTCAAAGTCAGGATGTCCAAAACTGAACTCAAATGTTGCCTACACCAGTGTTTGGCACCGCCATACACTGAGTCCCATGAACCAGAAATATGATCATTTCCTTAGATACCTCTCTACTCAGTCCTTTTAAATATTGGCACTGTTTTAGTTGGCTCAGGCTACATAACAAAATACTGATGGCTTAAACAACAGAAATTCATTTTTCACACTTCTGGATGCTAGAATTCCAAGATTAAGGTGCCATCAAGGTTGGTTTATAGTGAGAACTCTCTTCCTGGCTTGTAAAAAATGGCTTTCTAGCTGTGTCCTCACATGGCCATGTCTCTGTGTGCATGTATGAAGACAGAAAGAGATACAGAGAGACAGAAAGAGAGAGAGAGTGCTCTGGTGTCCCTTCTTCTTACAAGGACACTACTTCTAGGGTGCCATGCTGGTGACCTCATTTAACCTTAATTACCTCCTTAAAGACCTTATTTCCAATACAGTCCCACTGGGGGTTGGTGCTTCAGTGTATGAAATTTGGGGGATCATAATTCAGTCATAAACAAGTACCAAGTAGATCAACTCCAACTTCTCACAGCTCAAGCTATTAGTGGCTTAACACAATAAAACCGTATTGCTTGTTCAGATATTCCAATTATCTAGGATCTGGGAGAGGGCAAAGTGCTAAGTTGCATGCAATCATTCAGGAATATAACCTGACTGAGGTTCTGCCCCTTTCAAAGCATAGTGACAAGGTCACCTCCGGTCCTAACAGGCTGACTGGCAAGGAGGTTAAAGATTGAACATAAAAAGATGTGGATTTTTTTTTTTTTGTAAGAGAGGCTTGTTTCATCTGTTTTTATTTATTTTTATTTATTTAAAAAAATTTTTATGGGCCAGGCTTCTTGGAAGTGGTATATATGACTTTTGCCCACATTCCTTTTTCTGGAACTCTCTGACAGCTAGAAAATACAGTCTAGCCAAGTGCCCACAAAGAGAATAGGTTTGCTGAATAGCTAACTTGTCTCTGCCATACTAAGTCCAATTAGCCATTCTCCAAAAATACATCTTAGATCTCCCCGCCTCTTTCCATCTCCACCACCCAATAATCTATAACAAGATACTCTTGTCAATCACTTGAATTACTACAAAAGCCTACTAAGTTTCTTTATCTACATAGTTTCTTCAAAATTTTAAATGGTAAAATATACACGAAATTTACTATTTTGAACCATCTTAAAGTATATAATTCAGTGACAATTAGTATATTCACAATGTTGCACAAGAATTACTACTATCAATTCCTAGAATATTTTCATCATCCCCAGCTCAGTACTTATTAAACAATAACTCCTTATCTCTTCCTTTCCCCAGTTTCTGGTAACCACTAGGCTTCTACTTTTGACCACCTCAGATTACTCCTGCAGTCCAAATGATCTCCTAAAAAGTCTAATCACACACACAACACACACACACACACACACACACACAATGCTTTTGTTTTCAAACTTTTATTTTAATTCTAGTTATTTAGCATATAATGTAATATTGGTTTCAAGAGTAGAATTTAGTGATTCATCACTTACATATACCACCCAGTGCTTATCATAATAAGTGTGCTTCTTAATGCCCATCACCAATTAGCCCATCCCTCACCCCCTTCTTCCACCAGCCCTCAGTTTGTTCTCTATTGTTAAGAGTCTCTTATGCTTTGCCCCTCCCTTCTCTTCACTGCCCCTTCCCATATGTTCATCTGTTTTGTTTCTTAAATTCCACATATGGGAGAAATCATATGGCATATTTGCCTTTCTCTGGTTGACTTATCTCATTTAGCATAATACACTCTAAATCCATCCATGTCATTGCAAATGGCAAGATTTTATTCTTTTAATGGCTGAGTAATACTCTATTATATATATATGCCACCTGTCCTTTATCTATTCATCAGTAGTTGAACATATGGAATCTCTCCATAGTTTGGCTATCGTTGATAACACTGTTATAAACATTGGGGTGTATGTACCCCTTTACATTTGCATTTTTGTATCCTTTGGGTAAATACTTAGTAGTGCAATCACTGGGTCATAGAGTAGTTAGTTCTATTTTTAACTTTTTGAGGAACCTCCATACTGTTCTCCAGAGTGGCTGCACTGTTGTAACCTGTTTGTAACACACTCTGTTTAGACCTTTACATGACTTCCCATTGGTCCTAACAAAATTATAAAAGTCCTTACGCTAGCCTCCCTACCCTGGGAGCTCTGACCTATAGCTGCCTCCTAGTCTGATGTAAACACACACTCCCCTTGAGATTCTAAGCTCTTCATTTAGAACTTCCTGGCTCTCAAATCCTCTCTCACCTCTGGGTCTTTGCATTGGCTGCTTTCTCCTTAAATGTTCTCCTCTCCCCATTTGCCTTGTCAACTCCTATTAGCTTCCAGATCTTTTCTCAACTGTCTCTTCCTCGGCAGTTTCTTCTCAAACTCCTGACTATGCCAAACCTGCCTGTCATAGAATTTCCTATCATTTTCCATCCTCTTTTCCAAATGCTTCTTGCATTATCACTCATACTTTCAAGATTTTGTAGTATATACATCTCTTCCCAATGAACCTTAAATTCCATTAAGAGTGGAGACTGTATGGTTTATGTTCGCTGTTTTATTTCTAGTACCAAAGTAATGCCTGGCATATAATAGGCATTTGATGAATAAGTTATGAATGAACAGATGAATGCTATCGGCACCAGAAAGGGTTGAAATCAGAGTGACACAGAAGATGACTTGGAATAAAAGAGCATGAAAACATTGGTAAAATTGGCCTACAACAAGGAAGAAGCAATTCCCTGCTGGATGAAACAGCATAATTCATTTTTTTTAAATTTTATTATTTATTCATTTGCCATAAAATCTCTTTAGCACATCACTTCTTTTTAAGTCTTGGTGATAATGATATGATGATCAGGATAATATTGCAAAAGAAGAATCTTTCTTAATTTTAGAGCATGCCTTTCTTTGGAGAGAAGAGAAAGAAGAAACAATATTGTTGAATGATCACTACTGAGCAAGCAATTTCACATGATACTATATTTGATATTAAAGTTCCTTTAATAGAGTATCTTTGACATTTCTACTACATCCTTGAGAGCTTTTAAAAGAAATGAAACTATAGTCTCACAGCCATAGAGAAATGCATTGAAATCACAAATAGGAATGCCAAGAGTAGAACTTAATTGTTCAAACTCTCAGATAGGTAGGTTTTCCTTGTGTCTTTTTAGTCCTGGTGTCCCCCATTAACACCCTCATATTTCATTTCTTTAGATATTGGATGAATTGATAAGATCAATTAAACCCATTTAAAATCTTAAGAAGTGTTTTAACCAAGCTCTTAGTTCTGGGTCCCTGGAAAACAGATCCTGATTAAATGCCAGTGTTTTATTTTGGGAGTGAACTTGCAAGGCAGAGAGTGAAAGCAAAAGGAAGTGAGGAAGAGAAGGACAGGAAGCAAGATGATATCTTGCCTTCTCAATACTGACTGCAGATTGATGATGAGCAGTGAAGAGGTGTAGTTGACCACTTGGCAGGTGTTCCCACTCAGCCATGCAGGAAGTGAACCAACCAGCTCCAGAGAGAGACTATGCTTTGAAACTATCCATGATCAGAGAGGACTTACTGACCTGAATCTCTCCTTGCTTCATTTCCTATCTTCCTTTGGTATAAGTTTACAGGGAGTGAACTCCTCATACCTCTGGGTTGCATTGCCTGGGCCCTGCAGCAACCACCAGGGTAGCTAGATCTCATGCCCTGAAGGATGGCATTTCATCTGAAGTTGAAAGTGGTAGAGGATCCAGAGACTGCATGCTCATCTTGAGTCAGCCATGGGGGCTGAGGAAGCTGAGCAAGAGACCAAAGATTTGGGAATCAAGGGAGACAATTGGAGGAGCAATGTAAGATGTCTGATACACAGGCTTTTGAAAGAATGCAGGATTTGGTGCACTTACCTTTTCAACTTGAATCTCTCACACTGGCCAGTTGGCAAAAATGAAAAACCTGACAACATCATCTTAGTGAGGATGGGTATCAACTGAAACATCAGACACTGCTGCTGGGAGTTGCCTCAACTACATTAGAAAGCTGCTTGATAACTTTTATTAAAGCTGAACATGCATCTATCTTATACCCACCAGATTCAACTTCTAGGTATTTTTCCAAAAGAAGTTTGTATATGTACACATTAGAAGACATGAATGGGGATGTCAAGAGTGGATTTTTTAAAAATAATAACACCAAGCTGGAAACTACTCAGTGTTTATCAATATAATAGATTAATAGGTTATGGGATAAATACAGTGAAGAACTACACAGAAATTAGTGAAGAAGAAACTACAAATCCAGACAACACATAGGAATCTCACAGATATGGTAAGTCAAGGAAGCCACACACAGAGGAGTATTGATTATAGTCTTCCATTTATATAAAATTCAAGAGAGTCATATTAGTGGCAATCATTTGGGGAGTTATTAAAGAGGAAAGAGCATGATGGAACATCTGGAAGAAGGAATGTTTTATATCTTGATCTGAGTGGTGGTTAAATGGGTGAATACACATACACAAGTCCACCTACCTGTACACTGAAATCTGTTTTCTTTGCCGCATCTAAGTTAAACCTCAGTCACATGAACACGCACGCGCGCGCACACACACACACGCACACACCAGACCTCTCCTTTCTTTAGATTTTTGTGAAGCAAATCTCAATCACTATGAAAACAGACAGACAAAGAACATCAAAGCCCACATCTTTGGGAATTGATCATTAAAGCCTTTTGTTTAAGAGACATGGAGCAAGTTTGTCCTCTATGGAATTTGTAGATTCTGCAAGAAAAGAACTGTTTTCAGTTTCTGGGAAAGGGACCATCCATTGTCTTCTTCCACCTCTAGAGCCTCGACAGCTACAATTAAAATAATGAATGATCAAAGGAAGAACAAACATTTAGGTCAAAACACAAGCCACCAAATGGATCATATAGACTGCTAAAAGATATTTTCTTTTTGCTCCAAGAAAAATGATGAGGGAAAAAAATTGCCTCACAAAGAAAACACAGAAGGATGACAAAGCTTTAGTCCAGCAGTAAAGATCAAAATTCAAGTCCCTACAGCGACAAGAGAAGAATCTCAGGGAGAATAACAATGAATAGAGGGGAAAGGCATCCTAGAAAGAGGAGTCAGACAAACAAAGACAGGTTCTTACAAAAGAACCAAACATGAAAAGAAGAGAGAGAGGCACAGAAATCTATTAAAAGGCCACTGAAGAAGCGAAAAGCGCAAAAAAAGAGGGACTTGAGATGAAAAATAAAAATAAAAAAGATTAAAAGGAAGGGGTGAAAGAGAGGGAAAAGGACTCACCAATTGCTCTGAGGAAAAACATGGCTGTGCTAGAAAATTGATGTTTGCAGCAGCAGGGGCTGAGCCTGATGTGGGTCAGAAGGCCAGGTGCCATCCACCATCTCTAATTTGGCCTGGACGGCCTGGCAGTTGGAGCACAGGACCACCATGGAGAAGAATCCCAGGGACCTAGAGCCATGACGGTCCTTGTTTGATTTCCCTGGCCCTGGGATGGGCTCGAGGGTACTGATCTGAGAGTTCTCCCTCTCTCCAAGGTACCACATTTTGTCTGGGAGGTCATAGCATCCTTGTCTTCTGTTTGTCAAAGGCTTTAATCTTAGTTAATTGGTGTTGGAAAAATATCTTCATACTGTGGAACAAGGAAAGGAACCAGGAACTTGGGCTTGCTAACCAACCCTCTGCTTATTGTGGAGCCTCAGGCAACTGATTTCATCTTTTTGAGCCTCTACTTTCATAATGTCATTTAGGCAATCTTGCAAATGGGATAGCATAGAAGAAAGACTTTTCATCCATCTTAAAACACTATCAAATTTAGTCATTTATATTATTTATAGCGTATCATATCATATCATCATATCATACATATTTGTTTATCTTTGTTAGTTTTGTTATTGAAGGATGCTGTGTGGAGACCTCAGGTCATTTGTTAATGAACTTAATCAGGAAAAGTGCATAGATTCTGCAGGGGTGTCTTGGGTTTAATGGTTGCTGTTCCAGGGAAAATGCTGGCATCTGTTTCTGAGTGGCAAAACCCCTGAGACAGCGTGCATAAACCCAAGTTTATTGAGAAGTGTGACTACCTATGCAATGCGAAACAGCCTGGGCTCTAAGCTTCACTTCGCCTGGAAATTTTAAATGGCTCCTTCATGGCCTCCAGTTGTGCCTGTCTAGTGCATTTTGAAGAACTGAAACATTAAAAATCAACAACAACAAAACAGAGCAGATTAATTACTGCAAAAGCTGTTTTAGAGGGAAAAAAGAGAAAAGTTGTTGTCCTATTATATTTCTGGAAAAAAAGGAGCATTTTATCGCTTCTACAAATTGCTCCCTGGAAAGTACTTTCGTTTTCTAATTGTTCATAAATTTACTGACAGGTGGTTACACAGTAGGTGTAACATCGTTATTTTCATTTTATTATATACACTGCTTTAACGAGAAAATCCGGAAGGGCTGGGTATTGTATATCATTTGATGTACCCTGAAAATGTGTGGGTGGGCAGGCGTAGCCCAAGGCTGCTACTTCCCCATGTATCCCTAGGTCTCTTTTCCCTCACACAGGGTCAATCTAGACAGTTGTGACTAGTCAGATACATTAAGATGGTGACAGTAAAAAAAAAAAAATGTTTTTCTATGGTTACTCTATTGCTTAAGAAAATAAGATATAAGAGTAGCTTTCACCTTCACTGAAGGACCTGTCACAAGTTTTCCTTACCAGAGACAAAACAAATCTCAGAATTCATATGGACCCTGAAAAGTTGGCATTTGGTGACAATTAGTTGTGTTGGACAGATTCCTCTGTTGAACTTAACATGTACTGGTACATCTACTTGAGACTGTTAGCTCTGTGAAGCTGGGAATTACTCCAGCATTGTTTAGCATATCAGTGGCACCTAGCATTTTGGCTAGATCATTGCAGGCACTCAATAAATATTTTCAACTTACTGTTGCAGTTGTTAGTCATAATTTTTTGCAGAACTTAATATATGAATTAATAAAACTATCCTCTCCTGGAAATAATAACTTTATGATTTACATAAAGACAACTATAGGCAAATGAGTTCAGCAACTAGGTTCAAGTGTTTATGAGCATAAAGCAGGTGGAAAGAGCTGGGCTTCCATTCCCACCTTATTGAAACTTCTCATATCAAAGTTATCATTAACATCCAAGTAGCTGGCCTTATTTCTTCACACACTTCCTCCCTTAATAGATTTTGAAGCTGTTAACCACTTTTTCCTTATAGAAATACTCTTTTCTTGCTCCTATGATGTTACTCCACATTGTTTGTATGCCTCTACCTACCCCTTTTCATTCACTTTCAAGAATACCTCCTCAAGGTTTAACTTTGCATGGCAGAGCTCACTTCGATTCCATCAATGCCCTCCTTTGTGCACTCTCTAATTCCCCATATTGATGTCACTGATCCAAAATTTTTCCTCCTAGTTTAAACACCTGGAAAATTCTTTTGAACTCCTAAAGCAGTCATCTGCTAGACATATATGCTGAGTAGCCCATCAGTCACCTCTACTCAACAGGTCCAAAATGAAGCTCTTAGTTCTCCTTAGCTCCTCCTTCTGCCCTTCCTATTCAGTTCTCTGTTTGTATCTATGGCTCCATGAGAGTGGCCAGGTTTAGGAAAAACAAGAGAATACTCTGTTAAACTTGAAGTCCAGAGAAGCAGCACATCATGATTTAGTATTAGTATGGCCCTTTCAATTTTTTAAATTTTTATTTCTTAAATGTTATTTCTTCCAACTTGATTGGTTTATAATTGAAAAATAAAAATAACATGCGTTAAGGGTATAAATGTGATGATTTGGCCAATGTAACTCAATATTTAAAATCAAATTTAATTGTGTGGTTTGTATTTTAGCTGGTCACTGTATCCCCTTGCTAGTTACCAAAGACTGAAACAGCGGACCATCTTTGACACTTCCCTCTTTTATTCCTTCAAAGACAAACAATCACCATTGGGTTTGAATCCACTTTTCTAGTGGTTTATTTGCCTAAATACTTTTCTTTATATTCAGAACCAATATCTTAACACAGGTTCTTATCACTTCTTACTCAGATCCCCCCAATTTTCCTGGTCTTCCTCCTGCCTCACTTCCCTTCAGTCTATGTTCCACAAGACAATCAGAGTGACCTTTTAATGTCATGTTAAGTTATATGAACAGCGACCATTACAGGAGAACTAATGTAAGCTTTTATACAGAGCAGTGGTATGAAAAGCACATTTTAGGAAGTTATCCACGATGTCAGTAGGACTTGAAGACTTCTGTCAGCTCATATGCCTCTTGTTCTATAGACTATAAAATCAGCGCTGGTATTTATTATACTGTCTCTTAATTACCACCAGGGTCTTCACATCTCTAGGCCTTGGCAGTTACTTGTGTCTTTGGTAGAAACACCTCTGCTCATGCCCTTAGAATGCAGATTAGATGTTATCTCTTCAGAAAGTCTTTCTTAAATTTGAGTGTTAAATAAGGTGCCTTTCTTATGTGTTGCCACACCACATGCATACACCACTGTGGTGAAACTTATGTGTATTGTAATTGTCTGTTTATTATCTGTTTTCAAAATCAGACCATGAGCTAGTCTGATCTTTAGTCTCTATCTACCCAACACCTAACAAAGTGCTTGATATCAGTGTGCTCTCAACTCCTGCTTATGGTGTGAATATAAAGAAGGGCAAAATCCATGCATGCAAATATCTTTCACAACCCCTATTATATCCTTAAGAGTCCTCACAGCTCCTGACCATTTTGAAATGTCCTAATATAGCTGCTAGAACTATAGGCTACCTCCTCTATTCATATCAGGCATACTCCTAAAGTAGCAGTTATATTGTATTTTATTTATATTTTTAAATACCTGTCTACGTTTATTTTTTTTTTTCTAGAAACATTCAGGGAAATCCTGTGAGGTAGACAGCAGGCCCTATGCAGGCCCTTTCTTCAAGAAGTTTATAATCATTAGTATAAATAAAACAAACCAAAATACTGATAGATACCCATCTTAGGCACTAAAATAGATCCATGAACCAGGCACAATGGGGCTAAAAGAGGAAATGGTCACTTTCTTACAGGGACAGCTAGAAACATTTGATAAAACAGTTGACACTATACAGATCCTGAAAGAATGATGAGGAATAACCCCAACTGGCAAGGGAAAACAGTCTTGGCCCAGTAGAATAGCAAGTCCTATTCAAGACACTATAAGGATCTTTGGATGGCTAGAACACGCTGGCGGGGAGATAAAGCTGGACAAAAGGCAAAAGTCAGATACATTGGGGAGCTAAATGCAAAGATAAGGAATTTGGAAGCCACAGAAGGATTTTAAGCTTGGAGAGAATTATGATTAATGTGACCAGATTTCTATTTAAAAACTATATGTATCTTATCATGAATGCAGATAAAGTGTACAGAAGATATGCGAAAGATGGTAGAAAATGAAAAATCAGCTTATCTGTATGAGTAGGCTTTCCTCTCAGAAATAATGATCCACTAAGGGCATCCTGACATGGCCCAAATAAATGAGTCTACCATAAGAAGTAGGAGTGGGCATAGGATTCAAATAAACTGGTTTATTGCTATATGGTATGAGACTTTTTTTTTTTTTAAAAAAAAGGAGAGACAGAGAGTTACTAATCAAGCTGCCTGGGTTTTGGATTATGGACTCTTTCACATATCTTTTATTGCTGAAAATATCTTGTGTGTACAGAGCATTTTTAAAGGAACATTCTCTCTCTCTCTCTGTATGTGTGTGTGTATATATATATATATATATATATATATATATACTTAAAAAAACTTTTTTATGACATATTCAAATGATGAAACATCACACCTGCCAGCACTGAAAGGCTATAAATACAGAGTGAAGTATAAATCTAGAGAGAAAAATAAGCATATCCATTATATATTTATTGCAATTAAGAGAGAATTTTGATGGCTGACTAAAGATAAATGGTTATTGAATTGCTTTAAAAAACATAAGAACATGAAATATAAGATATAATAACCAGAAAAACTACATATGTATTGAAAGAATTATTATTATAAATTGATTAGATTTATTAATTTGTAGGTGAAATGTACTGTTCTCCAAGGGTAAAACTAGATAGAAAATAAAACAAAGAACAATCCAATCCAAATTATTTTAGCAATCTGCACAGCAAGAATATTAACAGTAGCCATTCTATTCAGGATTCCTAGTCTTAGCTATTCATGCTTCAGATATAGAGCATTTTCTGTGTATGTATAATTCGTCAAGGTATGAACATGTGGCCATGTATAAATTGTGGCTTCTGCCCTTCCACAACTTACCCTGTGGTAGTAGGACAGACATGGGAAGTAGATAACTATAATCAAATGCTAAAGTACAGTTGTGTTCCAGAAGAACATTATAGCTTTTTATAGAGGAGAGAATGACTAACTCCCTGGTGTGGTCCTAGATATCTTTAATGAGCTGAGGTTCAGATGATAGACAGGTGCTGTCCAGCTGGGTAAGCCCTAGGAACATTCTCCCTGGAGAGAACATTATGCAAAATCTCAGTTGTGATGAAGTATTGTCCTAGCCTAACAGTGGAAGCAAAATGTAACACTTGCCCTCAAGAAGCATCCAATTGGAAGAGAAGGCTGATGCATTTCAAATATACAATAAAGGAGCAAATCCAATCAGGGTTAATCCTTATAACTGTGGGAGGAGGAAAATGAGGAGAATAAGATAATGCTTTGAAATGGAGATGGGGCTTGCACTGGGCCTTGAAGAACAGATTGTACTTGGAAAGAGGGTGGTAATTAAGAAAAAGGAAATTACAGAGAAAGACTCTTTTAATCTAAATTGGAGACTTTGACTTGATATGAAAGAAAATAAGAGACCATTTAGAGATTTTCGAGCAGATGAGTGGCCTGAGAAAAACACTATTTAAAGACTAGGCTTTCCCAGATATGCAGAAGGGTTGTCCAGGAGGAAAGGATTCAGAAGGGTCTCATGGAAGGGAATTGCAGTAACCAGGACAGATGTCATGCAGGTTGTAAAAGAGAGGTGAGCAGAGGAGAGGGAGAGAAAAGCAATCTCATTTCAAAGAGATTATTTGGATAACAAAGTTAGAAAAACATTCGGAAACTGTGTCAAAAGGAGTGTTTTTCAAGTTCTGTTTGCAACATAAAGCCGTTTGAGGAAGGAGTTTCTGTTAATATATTTATTAACCCTCATTTTATGTTCTGCATTTGAGTCTGGGGACTTCAAATCCTGGGGACTCCAGGATTAGCCGATTCCTAGAGACAGTAAACCTCTCCTCTGCAAACAAGCACATCTTTCCTATGCAAACAGCCAATTTAAAGCCCACACCTCCAACCACCTCTTTATTGGGGTCTCACACTTAGGGCCACCATCCACCTGTCCTAATAATCCCAGGACCAGGTACCAGACAGCACGTGTAATCTAGATCCTCAAGAAATTATTCAAACTACCCAATTCTAAACCAGTGTCCCCTGCTTTACTTTGCTTTTCCCATGGAAACCATAATATAGGCTCTAACCATGATTTCCCTCATTCAGCCTCCTGGCTGACCCTAGTGCTTCCCCGTGTGGACTTGTGTGCTTGAGCTGTGACCTATGGATTTGTGAATATAATAAACTTCTAGGGACCTGTGAGTATAACAAACTTTTTTACCTTCAAGTCAAGTATTTCCGTGTCTGTGTGTCTCAACATGCCTGATCAAAACGAATCCCATTTATCTGATTAAAACCATATATTACCTGTAATTGATAACTCTGGGCTTGTTTATACAGCCTAACTGATCAGAAGAAAAACATAAATATCAATGAGACGCATGTACATCTAAAGCATTGCCTTCACTTTTCAACTATATAGGTATGACCTTAAATATGATCAAATAATTTATATTTAATCCTTACTGTGTTTTTATCTGCATTAGTGATGTCTTTATTGCATTTAAAACTAGGGGTGCCTCTAAAGACACTCACAAAAATTAGTAACAAAATACTGCTACATAACCATTCTTTTTTATACCAATAAAATCCTCTTTAAAAATGTCAGAAACACTTAAAAATGATTTTTTGCTTTATTTTGCTTTTTCCTAGTTGGCCCCAGGTGCAGCGTTGAGTTTATCATATTCTTCAGTTTATGACACGCTGTCATCGTCGCTCTGTGGAAAGTTGTTCTATTTAAAACAAAATTGAACAGTTAAGAAAACTGGAAAAATTAATTGACCGCAAATGTGTGAAACAGAGGGTTAATATCATTATTCTATAAATAGGAAATAATTAATTCAAGGAAAATAAAAGGCACTAAGAGATCAAAAAATAAGAATAGGTATTTCAAAAAGAGGATATAAAAATATTAATACAAGTATGTTCATAAAAATAACTTAATTCAATTATTATAAAGATATTACACATTCAAATGCCATTTTTCAACTACTATATTGGCATTTAAACAACATTAGAACACTCAGCACGAGGGAGGTTGTGATTTAAAGGTCAAACCATATCAGTGAGGTGTAAGTTATTGTAGAAAGCAATTGGCAATATGTCCCCAAAGCCTTTAAAACATTCTTTTCCCTTAAGTCAGTGATACCATACCTGTTCATTTTAACTATAGAAATAACAAAGTTCCAAATGACAATGTATAAAGATGTTCATTTCTTTTTTATTTTTATTTTTTATTTTTTAAGTGTTTGTTTTTGAGAGAGAGAGGGAGTCAGAGTATGAGCAGGAGAGGAGCAGAGAGACAGAAAGATACAGAATCTGAGCTGTCAACGCAGAGCCTGATGCAGCACTCAAACTCAAGAACCACGAGATCATAACCTGAGCTGAAGTCAGTTGCTCCACCAACTGAGACACTCAGGCACCCCTCTTTGTTAGTTAGGATTAGTGAAAAATGTGATTCTAATTAGTTAAAAAAGCATTGATGGTTTCCATACAGCCATTGTGCTTGTAAAGAACATTTGGTGATATGAGAAAATGTGTGTGTTATAGTTAGTATAAAGGCAGGACAACTAATTATGTATATTTATATGTATGATAGATGTGTGTGCATATTTGTATGTGTGTTCTCATAGTTGAAAGGGTATACCTCTATACAGCTACTAGAACATTTAAAGTTGAAAAGACTGGCAATATCAAGTGTTGGTGAGGATAGAGAGCAAATGCAATTCTCACCCACTGCTGGTGGGAGTATACAGAAGAACAGGGATTTTAAAAACATTTGGTAGGTTCTTATAAATATCAGTGTGCATCACTACCATGACACAGCAATTCTACTCCTTGGTATTTACCTAAAAGAAGTGAAAAAAAAAATTCCACAAGAGACTATTATGAAAATGTTTAGAATAGCTTTATTATAACACAAACTGGAAATACCCCGATGTACACTGGAGAATGGAAAACAAATTGCAATATATTCATACAGTGAAATATTACTCAGCAAAATAATAATAATAATAATAATAATAATAATAATAAACAATCAACTGCCAGCATATATAACATGGAGAAACATTTCAGAAATATTAGGTTAAGTGAAAGAAGCCAGGAATAATAGCTATATACTGTTTCAGGCCATACATACAACTCAAATAAGCAAAACTAATCTGTGGTGATAGAAACCAAAATAGTGACAGACAATGGAGAAAAGTCACAAGTGATCTTTTCTAAGGAAATATTGTTGACTTGAAATATTGTTGATGGTCACCTGGACACATACATTTTCAGAACTCATATAATTGTACACTTAAGCTGTGGTACGTAAATTTTATCTCAACAAAGAAATCCAGATGAATTTAAGAAGGGATTAATCCTTCAATGTCTAAAAAAATAATAACCTCAAAAGAAAATTTATATGTATGTTTACCTAGGCTATAGGCATCCCAAGTTTTAGGAAGAACATTTATTTGTTTGTTTGTTTATTTGAAAGAGAGCAAGCATGTGAATGGTGGAGGGGTAGAAGGTGAGGGAGAGAGAGAATCTTTGGCTGGCTCCATGCCTAGCATGACATTGCATCATGGGGCTTGATTCCATCACCCGGGGATCATGACCTGAGATGAAATCATAAGTCAGTCTTTCAACCAACTGAGCCATCCAGGAACCCTTAGGAAGAATATTTTTTTAATCCAAGAGTAGAGATCTGAAAATGAGTTTAGAAAGGAAAGATATTCATATTTGACACTGTTTATTAGAAAATTTTTCTTATGGCAATAGTTTTAAAAAAACAAGCAGACTAACAATAGAAGGAAATAGATTTAAAAGCATAAAATAGATAATCTGTAAATAATATAGTATAGTGAGATGTATCAGAATATTTGCTAAGAACACAGGTCAAATAACAATTTTTTTTTCTGTTGACAACCAACTCATTTTTGAATGTCGAGGATCTGTCTATGGAAGGCGACCAAATTGTGACTTCCGTCACAGTTTACTTTGGCACCAATGCACATCACTGGAAATGAACATCTGGTAGTCTTATTGACCTGGATGGACTGTTAAAATGAATTCCACCCTGAATGTGTCCCTCCTATAAATAACCCTAGGATAGGGAATCTGGATCCAGTGGAAGGAAACAGAAGAGAATCATGGCATGAGCGCATCCTGTAGAGATTTAGGCAGTATCCTGTTAGGGCCCTGGGGAAACGTCAGACATTCTATATGAGTAGCTGTGTGTGTGTGTGTGTGTGTGTGTGTGTGTGTGTGTGTGGAGGGGGATGGAGGAGGGGCAAGAATGATATCATAAATTTGCGGAACTGCCATCAAAGCAGTATCTGACATTTATATAATACTTTATGATTTGAAAAGTTCTTTCGCATTCATTAACTCATTAGACCTTCACAACTCTGTGACATAAGAAGAGCAAGTAATACTATTTCCATGTTAAAGATGAGAACATTGATATTCAGCAGTATAAAGTAATTTTTGTAAGGTCAGATATATTTTAAGTAATAGAGCTTAACTGAGGGACTTAAACTGAGGTTTGCCTCTCCCTATGGCTATATTATTTCCACTGTGTCAATCTATCTCCAGGACAATATCATGTAGCCTCAGAGAAATCTCTTCCTGAAAGATTCCGTGATATTCAGCCTGAAAGTGTCTATTTCTTTCTGTCTTTTTCTGTTTCCCCACCTTCAGCCAGGGTAGGTAATCACTCTTCTTAGTATGTGAAACATATATCTCTTCTGTCATATCAGCCTCTCAGTTGTCACTTAGCCAAACTATGCAAATTCCTCTGTCTCCACACCTCTGCATCAGCCATTGCCTTCAGCAAAGCTGTTGTTCAGCTCTGGACTCTTTCCAACTGTTCAGATGGGCAGGGAGGAGTTTCACCATCAGAGAATATAAAAAAACATGACTATTCAGCCCTTTTCAGGCACCTATCAGATACCTAACTAATGATGTTCTAGCCATATTGAAAAAGAATCGAGGATGACGAATTTATTTCAAGTGATTTCATGACAAGTCAGTCAGTTCATCACCAGCCAGAATTACGTGTGAGCTGGATGCTGAACTCTGAGCTCAGGTAACCGAGGAACCTAAGGAAATGACGTTTGTCTTGGCTTTAAAGGTGGTCCTCTTCTAATCATAAAATCTGTACACACAGCATAACAACATGTCTTCTGCTGCAAGTAACAAAACCCCCAACATTTAAGGGGGGCTATTAGTAGCATCTCTTTTCCCTGCCCAACTTCAGAACAACTTAAGAGATAGATAAGGGGAAAATGGAGCTAAGAATAGCACCTTCCTTTGTGACAAAAGTCGAAAGTGGATAATGTGGTTTATATCTTCAGGCAGATGGCCACTTTACTTCTAAATCTAAGCACTAGTTACTTTAGTTCTAAATCTAACCCTCGTCACAGGAAGTGCTAGGAAACTCTAGGCCACCCAAACCAGGCCTGGTGTCTTGTACTGCACAACGCTGGACCTCTGTGAAAATATCAGCTCCCATCAGAAAAGAAAGGCCTGGTAGGTCCTGTTTTTTTGTTTTTTTGTTTTTCTTTTCCAAAATCACTCATTAGATTAAGATATTCCTCCTCCACTGGTGGTGAGGGGTGTGTATGGGAAAGTGCAGGGTTTCCCTGTTTCCCTCAGATAAAAGGAACATCAATAGTGGTAAAGGATGGTTCCTTCCCAAAACCAGCTGAAAGGGATATAACCAAGAAGAACATCTTGTTATCTCAAAGACAGAGGATGGGTGGAAATCAAGACTAGAATTGTTGCCTTGAAACCTGGCTTTTTAAAGCTGTCTTCTGTCACTACGTGGATTTGATCCTCAGGTTTGAACCATCACAGTAAAGAGATGGTGATAGCATTTGCAGACAAACGCAAGGACATGACAACATGAGGGGAAGAAAAAAGAATGGGGGTTTGGCTCCTACATCGTTTTTTGTGAAGGAGGGACTGTTTCTCCAGATATCTTCCCTTAAACTTGACCTCACATCCTGCCAATTAAGATTAGGTGACATTCCCACACCCTGCCTCAATGCAGGGGAGGCTCAGAAAGTGAGTTTCTGGTATTTGAGCCTCCTTAGGGGAAGATGGCTCCTGTCATACAGAAAGAAGGCAGTCTGGTGGTGGTGGTGGTGGTGGTGGTAACAGTTATTGAGTATGTTAAAAAAAAAAAAAAAGGCAGCCTTAATTACATTTAAAAATTTCCCCTCTAAAATCTACAAATATAAAAAGTTTATACACAGCAGCTCTCTATCTAGAGTTCCTATTAACTAAATACGTTTTTGAGTTCATATTACGTTTCCAAAATAAAATAAAATACATGTAGATCCAAAATTAAATGTTATTGTTATTCTGGGCCCATGACCTATTACTTGCTTCAGGATCAGAAACAACAATTGAACAGATTGATAGGATTATTAGATCTATTCCTAGATGGTTTCTTATTCCTGCTTCCTCATCCCTATAGATGTCCACACAAGATTCCAGAAAATTAAATCACTTTTTCCCCATTGTCACCAGCTCCTTAGTGAGGATTAATTGAGCCTATGTACTTAGGAGCAGAACACACAATTTTAACTCAGCTTTACATGCAAGTTAAGAATATAACACTCACTTATAAAGAGATCATCTTCAGGGAGACTCATGTTCAAAGAAGGACATTTTCCTGGAGACCTCAATGGCTCAGGATCAATACAATTGTCTTTGGCAATCCAGGATAATTTTCAACTGTGAGAGAAAAATATCACACACAAGTTTGCAATATGGAGCAGCCCTTCATATCAATTTTGGGTATAGAAGACTGATGAGCAATTATTTAAAGGGCTTCCTCCCTCTAAACATCTGTAAATGCTGTGAAAATCCAGATTTTCAGCAGAAAAACATGGGATCTGCTGAATTTTCCAGTACAACAAAACTTCCCGTCATTGCAAAATGAAAGCTAGTATAGATTTGCAAAGTGCTAAGAACACTTAATTTATTTCCAATCTATTTTCTTACATCCCTTGTTCTTGCAGGCAGAAGGAGACAGGGAAGGAAACAACTTTAGACAAATGCTGATAGGGCTCAGGAATGATTGATGGCTCATATAAAAAGTCCTCTTGGAAGCATAGGAGTTTGAAAGAAAAGTGACTCATTTTTTTTCTTTCAGGATGTTTTGCCACAGACTTTTTTCTTTCTGAAATGGTGTTTTACTTAAAAGAATAAAAGCAAGGATTTGTAATGTTTGTCTTGCCTAGTAGAGAAATTTGACAAAAATAAAAATTTTGTTGTCCCAAATCTAGCCATCAGACATATTTAATCTATTATCTTGATAAAATCAACTTCAGGGAAGATCTCAGATTGCGCTGTCATCAAAATTGATTTTATCAAACGAGATAATCTTCGCTGTCAACAAGCAGCATTTTCTTGAAACCCTTAACATTTCTTCTATTCACGCTACTCCACTGTCCTTGGAAGCCAGAATGAAGGTTGCAAGACAATTATGATCGTAAGTCATCACTTAGAATCTCCCAAACAGAAACAAGCAGCAGGAGGTTGAACTTGAGCTAGCAGCTTGCAGACCACATTCACATTTAAGAAAAAGAGAGCTGAAATGGTAAATGTATAAAGCTACACATTGAAAATAGACCCCCAGGATACAGGATGTCCATTCTTTGAAGCAATCAGGTGCAAATGAAACCCGCCTTTGCATGCACAATTGGGCATTTTCTTCCATAAATGCCTGATTGTGTATGCAAATGAGTGTTTTGTGCAACCAGTTACCTGTTTGCTATATTCATATTTTTAGGGTCGGTGTAAGTGCTTTTATTATTTTGTTTTAATAAAATTGTTCTAAATTGTCTGTGGATGAATGATGCTTTGTTATTTCCTTAAAATCCAGATTTAAACAAGCCTCTCCGAAAGGTTTCAATGAATAGATCTGTATTACTAAAGTGAAAGACAAAATTAAAGCAATTATACGGGGGGTGATTCAAGGTAAACATGCCACCATGCATACATTTGCTGAATTATTCTGGAATTTTAGGTTGGAGAAAGGCCCTAGATCATCCCATGCATGTGGCTTTGCACTTCACTTAGCCATTCCAACCACACCACCAGCAGGGCCTGGTAAATGGGAGCTTTAGACTCCTCTTTGAATGTATTCTGGTGTAGAGCAATGGATCCATTACCCCAAAGTAATCATATGTCCAAGCAAATAAGCTTTACATATAATGCATCCTGACTTGCATTTATTCCCGTTTTTCTCAGAAAAGAAATCGTGAATGTGAAGATACACCAAATTAGGTTACAAAACTGTGAGTTGAGAGAAAAATTTCTGAATAATTTTCTTGACACTGCATTCAACTCCTTCAGGACCCTTGGTGAAAAAGCACTGAAGATTTATTTTAATGTGTAAAAACCCTGCTCTGCTCCTCTGGGAGACGGTAAGGAAGACACTGGGAGGCTCAGGAATAGTTTATATTTATCAAGTAAAGTGCTGTCTGCTCACTAATAAGCTTCATAAATATTTCTCCCTTATCCTGAAAAGAACTTTAAAAAAGGCCAATTTTGTAATCTTTAAGATTGTTTTTAAAGAAAGAGACAGAAAAGGGGGGAAAACACTCAATTTTGAAACATTCTAATACTTTAGTATAAAAATATAACTTAGTTACTAGCTGTCTTCCGGCAACACAGTATCACTGATACACTGGCTTCATCAACACACCACTAACTAGCCAAGCATTTCAGCACCCAGACAGATGACTAGCTCAGGCTCATGCTATATATTTATGTATTTCTTATCTTTGTAATTATTAAACCTAGAAAAAGACCCAGATTTTTTAAACTGGGTTTAAAACTGATTTCTTCTGTGATTCTATCTAGGTGAAAATCTCAGTCTCTGAGATGTACAAAATAGTCCCTTTAATGATGTGCCTGCTCCTTCCTATTTCTGCTTTTTCCTAATCCTAGCAGATAAGACCTTCTTAAGCCTCATTACTGACAATAGTCCACCTCCATATTTTATGTCCAATTCTATCCCTAAGTGGGAGAAATGTCTGGAATTGTATGCCAGCCTTTCTCTGAGTCAATATCAAGTCAGCCTTGCTGATAAGGCTGTCCAGCACTTGGAAACCTCAATCTTTCAGTGGCTACAGTCGCTACCCTTGAACCTCAGCTCCAAAAAGAATGTAGCCCTGCAAGTCTATACCTGATGCTATGCTCACAAGTGTGGCTACCATCTATCTCCATATAATGCTATTACAATATCATTGACTATATTCCTGTGCTATGCCTTTTATCCCTGTGGCTTATTCATTTTATAACTGGAAGCCTATATCTCCCACTCTCCTTTACCCATGCTGCCCACCCCCACCTTCCTTCCGCCTGGAAACCATCAGTTTGTACTCTGTATTCATGAGTCTGTTACTGCTTCTTTTGTTGTTGTTCATTCATTTTTTTTTAGATTCCACATATAAGCGAAATTATGGTATTTGTCTTTTTCTGTCTCAATTATTTCACTTAGCATAATTACTATGTTGTACACCTGAAACTAATGTAACACTGTGTGTCAACTATACTTCAATTGAAAAAAAAAGAATAAGAAGAAGGAAAATAATTTAGCCGGTAGCCTTAGTTGTACATGTTCAGCAGATTTACATCCCTCACTTTTGCTATCAGTTCTCTTTGATGTTGAATTTTATTATCTTAGCCTGTAACTACTTCCAGACAGACATCTTAGCTTTTGGTCTTTGCTTGGATCTGTGTTTTTGGTATTTAAGTTCCACCTGCCGTTTCCTCTCTTAATTAATTATTGAATTACGTCACATTTCCACAGACATTTATTAAGTGCCTTTTATGTTCCAGTCAAGTATTAGGAACCACCGGTACACAGGACAGAGAAGCTCTACCTGGGTGGAACTTGCCTTCACCTAGATTCACACTGACTGATCAGATGCCTACATTTACAGCAGGCTCTTCCAGGACCCATAGGTCAGTCTGGCTTGACAGGCCCACTTCGCCATATTATGCCATTAGTTGAGTCTTGTTCAGTATATTTCATGACTTCGGGGGATTCCTAATCTGGTTTGGGAGGTCAGGAAGTCTCACTTTATCAGAGTAGCTACTTCTGTCTCACCCATCTCATTGGACATGATGTCGGAGAGGGGCATAGGTCCTAGGTGCTAATAACGTGGGACCCTAAGTGAAGAGTGTCAAAAGGGAAAAGCATGAGTTTCTATACTCATTTTTTAATAAGGAGCAATAAACAGAGAAATGAAGAGATAGATATCAAAAGAGGACAACTTTTCTTAAGAAAACAAAATAGCTATATAATGCAGTGTGTAGTATGGGATAGATAATGTTCAGTAACTCAGCGAACATTTGTAGAGTGGCTCCAATTGATCTGGCATGTACTAAGTACTTAGGAATACAGAAATAAAAAATAATAATAATAAGTCTATCCTTGAGTGATTAGCAATGTAGTTGTAGAACACTTTTAATTATATTACTATGTTTAAAGGCCCACAGAAGGGATACATGTGAGTGTTTCTGTCTATATAAAGCCTTATAAAGTGAGAGGAATATAAGAAGCAGGTAGGATATAAACCACGTTTTTATACTGTAGAAATATAAATTAGCCAGGTTGATCTAGTCCCTATATTAGTATAGATCTTATAATTTCTTATTCAGACCTCTACATTTAATAGATATATTAGAAATCACCATGGCTGGCAACAGAAGTCATATGGCTTTATGTCAAGAGAGACATAAAAGTAGTCTCTCTTCAGTAGTGCAAGCTATGAATTTCCTTTCCTTTTTTTTAAAATTTTTAATGTTTATTTATTTTTTAGAGACAGAGAGAGACAGAGTGGGAGTGGGAGAAAGGGAGGCAGAATCGGAAGCAGAAGCTATGAATTTTCTTAACAGTTTGTGCATTAGTTTAGCCAGTATGTATGTATAAAAATCTGGTCACCTTTATGATGATTCAGTGGGTGTTCTTTTGCTGCCCAAGGCCTTCCTTTAGCTAGCTCATATCCCATTTTAAAGCATGCTGCGAGGCATGTCACCAAAGATGAAGATAAAACAACATGGTAAGTACCACTAAACATTTTTGTTGAGCATAGGTAGAATTACTCTGAGTTGTTCAGCATCCCGGAAAAGATGTTCTAAGTGTTTCCTTTATTCCTACCCAGCTGGGTGTTAGAGAACAAGGTGCCATGAATAGACCTACTTCTTCAAGTGTACTCACTGGTTCCTCTTCCTCACATCACTTGCTTTCATACCACTTAGCAATTGTGGCTTTTTTTTTTCTCAACAATCTACTTCTCTCTCTCTCTCCTCTCTCTCTCTCTCTCTCTCTGTCTTGGCTGCCATCTTGTTCTCATTCCTGAAACAGACTTTGCTTAAGGTTCTTTTTTGTATACACTCCATTCCTAAAACTAATCATAACTTACATTTATTGAGTGTTTGCAATGACTTTTGTGAAATATTTGCATGTATTACCACATTTAATCCTTATATCAATTCTTTACCATTATTAGCCCTATTTGACAGATGGACCAAAAAACTGGAGATATGAAGCAATTTCCCAAAGATTCTACTACTAATAAGATGGCAGAATAAGGAGCTATGCAAATTGTAATGGGCTCTATAACTTGGGGTCTTTTCCCTTATGTTTTAGTGATTCACTCAGTCTCAATCTGCAAATACCAATTCCTAGAATCTTAGCAGAAGCCAGTAGTTCACTTATTCTTTTTAAATCATTTTTTGATGTATCTAATCTGTTCTACCCCACACCATAAACACAGTAATAAAAAAAGTAAGCTCCTTGAAGTCTCAAAGACCATTTTTCCCATTTTAAAATTCTTTGTAGAATCTAGCTGTCCTTTGAATAAAATATATGTACATTATTCATATGTGCAATAAATTTGTCATATTTTAATTTGAATTGAACACTCTAGCTAATCAGCCCCTTGGCAATAAAAACTGTCAAACACTCAGTGCAGTGGTAAAAGTTAAGAAATGCTTGTTAAAGTAATCAGATTTAAAACATAAAAATGTAAATCCCAGTATGCCGTTGGACTTTACAGTTCATGACAAGAACAAATAGTTTTCAGATACCTGATTTCTCTTAGTTTTAACCTCTAGCTTTTGAGATCTCTGATCAAATTTTATTTGGAAAATGCCTGTGCTTTTAACAATGCCACTCTAAATATTTTACCTCTAACTGTCGATCAAATTTGAGGGAAAGATTTTTGTTTTCTGTTTATCCCAATAAAAAAGGTTCATATGTATAATGGCTTTCCTCTAATTTTTTTTTCAAGAAATCAACATTTCAGATAGACCTTGTCTTAAAGAAGCATAGCATTCATGGTAAGAGAGCAAGGGTGTGAAGAAGATGATGGCACAAATAAAGAAATGTAGTCTAAGAACACTCACTGCAAGTGACCAAGAAGGGCCAGAAGAGGCAAATGTTACTGCTGCCAGCTGTTTATATAATCTTGAGCAAGTCCAATGTCTTTGGGTTTTAAAAGACACTAAATGAGGGGTGTGGCTAGGGGTCACTCAATTCTTTTAGCTCAGAAACAGTATGACTTTAATGATGACAGAGTTTCGTCAAGGAAGTAGAGTTTGTGTTGGAAAGATCTGCAGGGAGGTGCAGGTAGAGGGTACGCTGTTCAGAGCAAAGAAATGTAAAGAGAGCAAAGCAAGCAGGTAGAAAAGCGCGGACTTTGTGTCTAGGAAACGCAAGTAGGTAAGTTCAGCTGATTGAAGAGAGGGTCTTTGAGAAGGGCAGTGGGAGGTAAGGAAGGGGAAAGCTGGTAGGGGTCCAGATGTTGGAGGGCTTGAATTTCTTTTTTCCACTCAGACACAGTCATGGAATACCACTTCAATTCTTATCAGGCCTATTTTAAAATAAAAGTGCGTTGATTTTGTTGACTGGTGATTTTCTAAATAGATTTTAAAAAACTGTTTGGTAACACACTTCATCTCTAAAATTAAGTAATTGAGAAGAACTCAACAAACGCATCAGGTACCCCCAGAAAAGATTTCAGGAGACCCCTGGTCCTCACATTACCCATAGCATATGCCACCAGGAATATCACCAAAACCATCATTTGCTTTTCCCAAGTTCTTCTTTGTCTAGCCATTCTCATGCCTTTGTAATACTATTTCCAGTTTTCTAAACTGAAAAATATGTCTATTCTCCAAATTCAGCGTAAGTTGTTTTATGCTGCTCACTCTCCAGCCCCATAAAAAAGCCTTTCATCTTTATCTTTCAACATTTGCCGATACTCCTCACAGAGAGGTGGGACCAACACCCAAGATTCCAGTATCTATTTCTTTGACTTTCTTTAGAAGGTTCAGGTGAGGCATTTCCCAAAAGAATTCTCTTATAGATGAATACCTAAGTGCATCAAATCAGTTAGCTATTTTGTTTTATATGCATGTTTCGAGTTTATGCAGTTCTCACAACACCCTGAAAACATAGCTGACTTTGATGTTCGTTGGAGTTGATCCAAGGTTCAGTGAAGATGGTCTGATTTAGATTCCTGAACAATGAGCTCCTCCTTTTGTAAAAGTGTATATATATCCTGTATGTAAACTGGCGAAAGATTACCCAATATGCCATTATTTTTAAGAGCAGGATTACGATCTCTTTTTGCTTTTCTCTGGGATAATAGCAATTGGCCAGGTCTTATGAGGCTCTTCAGGAGGCCCAGATGTGCATAAAGTGGAACATCCCTGAACAGCAGCTTACCCTATGCTGTTGCCTTTGCAAGAGAAAGGGATGATTTTTCTCCAGGTTCTTTTCATGTGTTCTACCTTGTCTAATTTTATTTTATTTTATTTTTTTTCAAAAATATTTTAAATGTTTTTTTATTTATTTCTAGAAGAGAGAGAGACAGCGTGAGCAGGGGAGGGTCAGAGAGAGAGAAGGAGTCACAGACTGAAACAGGCTCCAGGCTCTGAGCTGGCAGTCAGCACAGAGCCC
The DNA here is from genome assembly GCF_003009895.1 of Hyaena hyaena. Taxonomy (NCBI): domain Eukaryota; kingdom Metazoa; phylum Chordata; class Mammalia; order Carnivora; family Hyaenidae; genus Hyaena; species Hyaena hyaena. Next base: position 976,141 of record NW_024080938.1, read on the forward strand.
GACGCGGGGCTCGAACCCCACAAACCGTGAGATCATGACCTAAGCGAAAGTCGGACGCTTAACCGACTAAGCCACCCAGGCGCCCCTACCTTGTCTAATTTTAAATGACCCTTTTGGAAATGGGATATTGTCCAGGAGTAAGCTTCAAATGCATTGCTTGGTCACAGATGTCCATCTTCTGGTTGGCTGTCTAGAATGAGCTGAAGCTGTGCTTTGAAACCTGTGAGAAGCCAATTTTGGAGCATTCATGGCTCTCCAGGGCCAAAATTTCCTACATAAAATAACAACAAAGAATAGGAGAGTAGACAGCAGACTCCAAGCAGCTCCCAGCACTGTTGTAGGTCTTACACAAACACGTTTGCTCTGGCTATGAATGAGACACTTCCCTCAGCTTCATTTCATTTTGATTGCCTACAGTCCCTCAACCTTCCCAAGATCATTTGTTTCTGGTGGTGCCTGCTTTGGCTTCTGAAGTCTCTGCTTTTGAGGGACCATTCATGCCCAATGTGACTCATTTTATCTTGCCTGCATTTGTCTTCTCCTGTTAGCAACTCCCAGGCTTCAGTCTCTGTTATACTCTCCTCTCCCACCTCTCCCCAGTTCTGATGAATGGAGCATGACTGAATTAGCACACTGACAAAATTCCCAGGATAAATCAGGTTTCAGAATCTGCTATGCACATAAAGTGTGAAAAAAGTAAGGTGAGGTAGGTTGGCTCAGTTTGCAACTTTACTTGGACTAAAAAGAAAAGCTGTATTAACTTGTCCAGCTAATACCAGTTATTTTTATCAGATACCTGTACTTGAGAAGTACATGTTCATTATTGACTGTACAATGAATCCATGTAGAAAGTTAGTACCCCCACAGTTTTTCAAGAAAAAAATAGTTTTGGATATAGATGACTCATTTTATTTTCTAGATAGTTTAAGGTCAGAAAGCTCTTACAGAACTTCCTAAATATTTTTTGATAAAATATAGATTAATCCAATTAATTCTATGTTTTAACATATATATATATATTTTTTTGAGAGAGAGCGAGAGAGTGTGTGTGAGCAGGGAAAGGGCAGAGGGAAAGGGCAGAAAGAGAGGGAGACACAGAATCTGAAGCAGGCTTCTGGCTCTGAGGTGTCAACACAAAGCCCAACATGGGATTCGAACTCATGAACCACACCGTGAGATCATGACCTGAGCCAGTCAGATGCTTAACTGACTGAGCCACCAGGTGCCCCAATTAACTCTATTGTTGAAGTCAATAATCATGTAAATAGCTGGCTACCATAGCCCTTAATAGCCATAGATAAATTTGGAGGAAATAATACATACTTTTTTGACAATATAAATTATCAAATGTCGAGGTCAGCAACTCTGGGCTGCAGCTTTTCTGCTTTCCTGAAGGAAGATTCTTCATGTTGCATAAGCAGTACTTTTTCCCAGTCCTGGCTTCCAGACATTCTGGCCTCTAACATGGGGGTGTTGGCCTCCTCAATAAGCAGGGAGGCCTCAATAAACAGCAGTGCCTGTTGTGGTGTTCAGAGGTGCCCTTTTGGAGAGCAGCCAAATGGAATGAATAAGAGTGGTTTATGCCAGCCCCCAAGCCATTAGCTTTTCAGACAATGTGCCTTGTACAACATCTACTGTCATCCTCGATTTCTCTTACCTGCCCATCATAACAATGTATTTAGTGAATTTGAAACTTTTTGAATAGGAAGGGAAGCCAGTTTCCCTAATGGCCCCTAGACACTGAACCACTATTTCCTTCTAGAAACTGTTTGTGAGAAGGGTTAGGGGTTGGTGTTATGATAGTAGTAAAGGAAAGTGTCAAAAAGGAGCTGCTCACCAATCCACATAAACTGTGTACAAATGTCTTCCTTTTGCTCTCCATGTCTCCCACTTCTGGTGAAGGGATTTATCAAGTTCTTACTCTGATCTGTCTTTACAGACAGAGCCCGTCCTCTTCTGGCCTTATGTCCTGCTACATACTTGAACACAGTTTATGCATTTGAAACTAGTCTGTTCAATTCCTCTTCAAAGAAGCCCTGTAATATCCTCCTCTGGCTTTATACAACCTGTGTTCCCAGTGGGATGCCTCCTCCTACCCCAAATTGTAAGTAAGCCTCATCCTTGAGTTCATCAATGAACCCATCCAGATTTTCCAGGGACTTTCTCAGTGACAGCATGAAAATACCCCATCCTGGGAAATCCTTCAGTCCCAGACAATTGGTCACTCAAACCTTGACATATTAGTAATTTCCCTAGTTATATTACTGTCTTCTCACTTGAATCTGTAGAACACTTGGCTTTTCTCTTCTAATACTGATCATTGTCCACTTCAAATTGTTGTCTATGCCCTCTTCCCACCTCCATCACAATATAAACACTTTGGTGAAATTTTTCTTTCATTAATACAACATTGGGTTTCAAAAACTTACTGAATGCTTTATCAGAAGATAAAATATCCTCAAAAAACTTAAAGTCTAATTGGGGATAGAAGGGAAAAAAGTAGTAGCTATACCATGAGAACATTCTGGAAAAAGAGCTGTAGGAAATTCACTAGAGGACCTGATCATTTCCAGTCATGCATAGAGAAGAAAGAATTTGAGCTCAACCACACTAGATTTTGGATAGGGAAATAGATAGGGACACATTCTAGATGAAGAGACCAGAGGAGTCAGAGTTTGTGAGAATTTTCCCATACTCACTTTAGTGTCCCCTCTGGGGCTAAATCTAGGGCCCCAAATTATTTAGTTGTATTTGTCAAATGAAAATGAACACATGACATTTTTAGAAACAACAAGCAACCCCATTAAAAACGATCATAGCTTCAAGCTTTACATGCAAAAACAAAATGAACTAGGTCTTCAAAAAGCCCAGAAAAACACCACAGAGTTCTCCTAATTAAAGTCAAAACCTAATTTTCAGGTTATTTCTTAGCCATGCAGCAGGAACAGAAGTAAATCTCGAGAACCTGGCATGAGATCAGCAGTAAAAGGGAGGCTGTCTCTGGCTGTACCAGGGGTCTTTAACTGGGAAATCTCCCCCGAGGTATAGATGAGATCAGAGAACAAAGCCGTAGGGAAGACAGAAAACTCATTTTAAATACAAACTGATTAAACCACTTTAATTTTCTATGTAAAATGTTTTTCTTTCCAGTGACTCAAGGAGGTTGAGGTTGATAGCTTCTTACAGGACAGATCACAAATTTGCAGTCATCCTTTGCATTTGAGAAGTAATTAAACATTTGTAAAATGACAGTTTTCAAATGAAATGTCTGACCAGAGTCTCCTTCAGAAATAATGATGTGGTTTCTTTGGCTGCAAGTATTGACACAGGCAGTGAGGCCTCTCCTCACCCTGTCCTCCCTGCCTCAGCTGCAGTTTTCAATGGCGGTCACTGCCCGTGCTCCTCTCTCCGAGTTTATTTCCCCCACCCACACATTCTTTGATAGCCCACTCTCCCTTGAGATAGAGTGATAGGAATGCCTGCATTTTGCCATGGTTTCAACCTCTTCTTTTCAGTGTGCTTTGTTATAAATGATGACATCAATGGAGATGAGAAGCCTGGATATGTGCAGCTGATGGGTCAAACTGACAGAGCTTTCATCTATCACCTTGTGTTGGGAAAACTTTAGCTAAAAGCAACTGGCAAGGGAGTTCCAACCAGATGTCTGTAGTTTGACTCCTTCAGTGCTTCTGGCAGTGCATGATCTTAAGAAATAGCTAAGAAATCCCCCCTTGATGCCAGCACTTTTTATATTATTGACAGGGGGCTTGAGGATGTGGTCATAGGTGTGCTTAGTGTAGTTCATAATTTAGCTGGGTGCCAGCACATCTATGATTTTTTTTTTTTAACTGGGATGTCAAGTAATTGATTCTCATGTGCATGCATGATTGTTTGATTCATATAGTGCTGATTTAGCCTTTTTCTGTTATATTTATTTGAAAAATGTTAACTGAACTTGAATTCACAAGGAGAAAAATGTATTTTTGTGGTGGTTGCTACAGAGACAGACAAGTGTCAGTACAAGGAGATGAATTTCTGGTATTGATCTTTTTATTTTTTGTCTATTCTTTTCCAGTCAGAGTTGATTTGAGTACCTTCCATATACCCCTTACTGTGCCAGGCATTAGAGATATGGATACAGATCAGCCAGTTCCCAGGCATTGACTAGATGAGGGCAGGCTACATGTAAACAAAGGCAACAAAAATGTAACGTATATGAATATGAATATGAATGGAAGGGTAATTCCTTCTGTAACATAGCGCAGAAGTAAGAGGAGTTAATATACCTAATAGAAAGTTTCCTGAATGGGGGTGGCATTCCAACTGATACTTTCAAGGGAGAGTGGGAATAGGGGCATACTGGGAAAGGATGATGGGTAATGGTGTGCTAGGCATACACCAGTCTGTGCAAAACCTTGGAAGCCTGGATATTAATATCCTGGTGATTGTAGGCTGTTTACAGTGGCTCCACCAGGGAGAAAGAAAGTAGGCAGAGGAAGAAATGAAACTAGAAATGTCACAAATGTCTTTGAAGTTTTGGTGGAAAGACTACAGGTTTGGAGGTCAGACAATATAAGTTCAAAAATTCCCTCTGAAACTTTCTGATTCTCAGCTCCTTTAAAGCGGTCCATAGAATAAAAGTAAATTTTATTTTGTTACACTACTTGATTAAATTCATGACACAGAGTAGATGGTACTAAATGGTAGTTCTCTTTGACACTTTTCCTCTGCATTCCATCCACATAAAAGTTTGGGGTTTATTCTGTATGTAACAAGAAGACATTGAAGAGTATGAATTAGATAAGTCACAGGTTAGGGCACTTGGGTGGTTCAGTAGGTTAAGCTTCTGACGTCAGCTCAGGTGGTGATCTCACAGCTTTTGAGTTCTAGACCCGCTTTGGGCTCTGTGCTGACAGCTTAAAGCCTAGAGCCTGCTTTGGATTCTGTGTCTCCCTCTCTCTGCCTCTTCCCCACTTGTGCTCTATCTCTCTAAAAAATAAACTTTGGGGCACCCAGGTGGCTCAGCTGGTTAAGCGTCCGACTTCAGCTCAGGTCATGATCTCACAGCTCATGGGTTCGAGCCCTGCATCAGGTTCTGTGTTAACAGCCACCTCAGAGCCTGGAGTCTGTTTCGGATTCTGGATCTCCCTCTCTCTCTGACCCTCCCCCTGCTCATGCTCGCTCTCTCTCTCTCAGAAATAAATAAAACATTTTAAAAAATTTTAAAAAGAAATAAATAAATAATTAAATAAACTGTAAAAAGATAGGCAGAAGGAGAAAGAGAAGTCACAAGATTATAAAAATATCTTGGCTCTTAGCTTATAAAAATATCAATGTCACATTACTATGAAAGAGAGCTTACCATATGGTGACACAGGAGACAAAGAGACAAGTCAGAAGCCTTTTGTAATTTTCCAGAAAAGGACTAATAAAGACTAGAACCAAGGCTGTAGTAGGGATAATGATGAGAAAGAAAAAGATTCCAGACATGTCAGAAGTCACTAGAAATAGAGATCTGTAATGGAGCAAGAAGAATCAAGAATGATGTGATTATTGAGCAGTGGCCAGAGGAACTCCCTGCACATTCATTTGGAATACCCAGGCACCTACTGAACACCAGGCACCCCTTAGGAGGGCCTAGAAGGCTCTGGTTTCCAGGAATACACCCACTTGTAAAAGGTAGTCTACACTTCAGAAGCTCTAGCCCTATGTTATTATTGATTATTTCTGCTGCAATCATATTTGTGAAGAGTGACATAATCATTTTTTATTAATTCTCCTCCACAACAAGATGCCAAGCTAGATTGCCCAGTAGTATCAGCAAAGCTGCGACTAACACCCTGGAGTCTAGGTTCAACCAGCTAACCTCTTCTCTATTACTTGAGCTTTACTGAAGTAAGTACCGTAAAGCCTTACTTAATTAAAATCAAGAAAACAAGCTGCAGTGACAGGACTTGAACAGCTTCCAATGTTAGGAGGAAATAAAAATATCAGTCCCTCATCCCTGGACTGGTCAGAATTATAAAAAGAGATGTGGCAGTGTGTCTCTGAGCAGGATGCTCATCTACAGATGCAAGAGGCTGGTTACTTACTAAAAGCACATATAGATCCATAATGGTATATACAAGTCAAACAAATAGAATGCATTTGAACAATTGCTTCCTGCCAATTGTAGTCCACATTTTATACACACTTGGTTTAATTAACCCTTCTGATAAGTCTTTATCTAATCCTTCTGGCAATGCCATCAGTCATGTTGATTTACATAGAAGGAAACTAGAGTTTAGAGAAATTAGATAAGTTACCTAAAATCATACAGGTGATAAAAATCACACTGGAAGACAGGTCTGACTCTAGAACTCATGTCCTTCACCAGTGTGCAATGTGTCCTTAGTTCAGGAAAGCAAGTGGTTCAAGGATGCGTCTTTATTCTTTGTGTGATTAAAGTATATACTTGTGAACTTCTATTACCAGTTCCTTATAATGAGCATCAGAGACAGAAGCAGAGGCTATAGACCTGACCCAATTCAATTTGGCCCAATCAATACTTATTGGGTCCTTCCTATTATTTTTACAAGACAGGATTTGGCCATTCAGGAAGAAAAGCATATTGGAAAATATTCTGACCTTGTATTGTGTACATTAACACTCTAATAAGCTCTAGAAACACCCCCAAAATTTTATGATGCCAAACCTTTACAAGCTGGGTACCCCATCATTCCAGAGAACACTCCCTCCTGCCTCTGGTAACGATGAAAAAAGATAAGGGGCTAATTGACTTCTAAGATATTCCCCTCCTGGCCATGTTATAATATTCAAAATGATAACAATACAAACAGCATGATAGTATAAATAATAACAACTAGCATTTGTTGGGCATCTAATGGTGAATCAAGCACTCTGCTGGTAATTTTAGTCACTTAAGTAATCATGGGATTTGGAATTAAAATTCAAGTCTGCCTGTAAACAAAAATCCATCACAAGTCAAAATGTAACCCTTCCTTCCAAATTACCTCACTCTTCCTATGGAACTAAATCCTGACAGATTAAAACACCTAGGAAGACATTTCTGCACACTGACTCTCCAAATGGGATCTAAGAGTATTAATAAAAATAGTAAATAAAAAGGGGATGCTGTTTTGTTCATTCACTTATCAAGCCCAGTCCACATCCAAAAGATTTTTCCTTACTTTATTTGCAGATTTTTCTTTCATTCCAATTCTCAATATATTTTTCTTCTTTTTTTCCTCCTAAGCTAAGAACAACTCCTGCTTGGCTCCTGGTTGGAGACATAGTCCCATTCTTCTGGAAATGGGAAAGGGGAAAACCTTGGAGATTGACACAATGATCCTCATAGAGTGGCTTTACTTTATGCACAAAGAGAAGGGAAGGTGGTGGGTTTGGTGCTGGCTTGCCTGCTTGGATCAGCCCTTCTAGGAAAAGGCTCTGACTTGCTGCCTTATCAGCCAAATTACAAAGCCAAATCAGAGAGTCACTATGCTGTGAAAGGAGATGCTCAGACAAATGGAAAGGAGGCAGGCAATGGAAGTCTGAAGATAGCCCTATGGAGGTCAGGGAAGTCAGAGCCTGTCTGGGTGGTTTGGGACAGCTGCCATTGTTGGAACAGGAAGGGTGTATCCCCCCCCCCCCCCACAGGCCTTTTATAGGGCTGTAATTGCCCATTTCTATGTATATTTCCGGCTTGAGCAAGGACAGCTCTGTCCAGAGAGAAACCCAGAGAGCTGGAGATGGATTTAGGAAGGTACAACAGATCTATAAAAGTAGATGAATAAATAAAGGCATTAACTTTTAATGTAAATAGAATTGAAGCATTCTTATTACCTTATTTCTTGAAGATATAAGAGGAAATTCCTTTTGCCAACTTGAACAGCTTCAAAGTGTACTTGAAAGCACTTGGAAGAAGAAAAGGACCCAAGTACCAGATAATATCTGCTTACAGGTGCCAACGGTAACTCGAAAGTGTTCATAGAACTAAAGAAGTGTACTGCAGTTCAAATAGCCATAAACCTTACTCATGACCTTGAAAAGAAGTCAGTCAGTAGGAGAGAAAGCCAAACTATGGACTTGGGCTCATTCATTCATTCACTGGATACATATTGAGATCTTTCTATGTGTTAGGTGCTGAAAATGCTTTGTTAATCTAGAGATGAACAAGTCATGGCTGTGCTCTCAGGGAGCTTGTGATCTAAATGGAAGGGAGCAGATGGAATGTCCCTATAGAACATTGATTGAGGCTGAGTGTCCAGAAACAATCTCAACATTCTTTAGGGTTAAGCTACATTGTAGCCAGGGCTGAAGGTCAGAGGATCAACAAATCAAGGAAGGCTCCTGCTGAGTAGTAATGATTTTTGAAGCCTTGAAGACAAGTTATTTAGTGCCTCAAATGTGCTGGCACTATCGTATGTGCTTTTGTGTGCACCATCTTTAATTCGCAGAATGTTCCTATGATAACTATCATTCAGTTAATTTCCAGAGAGGGTACTTAGCCTCAGAGAAGCCCAATGCCTTAATAAATACACACAGCTGGTGACTGAGCCATGGACCTGAGCTATGATCCTGTGTGTTTGAACTTTTTACTTTTATGTTATTTTTTTATTTTAGAGGGAGAGTAAGAGAGAGCATGGGCTGAGGAGAGGGACAAAGGGATAAGGAGAAACAATCTCAACCAGGGTCCACACTCAGCACTGAGCCAGACATGGAGCCCAATCCCATGACTTTGGGATCACAACCTGAGCCAAAATCAAGAGTATGATGCTCAGCCCACTGAGCCACATAGGCATCCTTTGTGTTTAAACTTTAAACAGCATTCCACCACCACCATCCCAGCCCTTCTGCATACCCAGACCAGATTAATTTTTACTAAAACTCATTTCTTATATAAGTATATTCACCACCTTCCAAGTGTCCTTCCAAAAGAATTGCTAGTTCCTTGACTTGGAATTTAAGGCACCTGGTTCTGTGCTAGTATTTTGGTTTTACCTTTCATCAGTGCTTTAACGTACCCTCCACATCAATTAAACCAAACTACTTGTCATGTCTGAAAACTTTGTTAATTTCCGCACATCCATATTAATTAAAAAGGCTGTTGTTACTGATTAAATGTGGGAGGCCTAGAAAGAGAAGATGACAAAGTTGATTCTGCATTTTCAAGGCTGAGTGATTCAGAATGCTGGTGCCATCAGATAAAATAGGAAAGTCGTAGGGAGGGGTAGTTTGGGGGAGAAAGGATAAATCTTGTGTTTGTGTCTTGTTTGAATTGACAATAGAACCTTCAGGACAGCAGCCTGGCCTCCAGTTAGAACACTGGCCCCAAGTTCAGAAGGGCAGTCAGTGTAGGAACTGAGCTTGGAATCTTCTGTAGTAATAGGTACAGCTATGGGTATGAAGGAAGTGACTCCAGAGAAAGGAGTGAGATTCAAACAGAGAACTTCAGACTGAATCTTGGGGGAGAAGGTCCAAGAGCCTCTTATGGTTATAGGTAGACAGATAGATGTTGAAATAAATGAGAGGAAAACTTCAAGCAAAAGCACAGATTCCTCCCAACATTTGTAGGAAAATAAATACAAGCAAGAGAATTAACTTGGTTCCCAAAGTGAGGCTCTTAGATTTCCCCTAATTACTCTTAGGAGCTTTTCTTAACTATTAAAGATAGAAGCATGGGGCAAACATAATATATTAATCTGAGTTATTGCTTATCATTACATTGTGTACCTTGCTTTTTAAAAGAGTGTTTGAGGGGTGCTTGGGTGGCTCAGTCAGTTAAACATCCTACTTTGGCTTAGGTCATGATCTCGCAGTTTGTGGGTTTGAACCCCACGTCAGGCTCTGTGCTGACAGCTAGCTCAGAGCCTGGAGCCTGCTTCAGATTCTGTGTCTCCCTCTCTCTCTCTCTGACCCTGCTCTGCTCACTCTGTCTCTCTTTCTCTCTCTCTCCCTCTCTCAGAAATAAATAAAATATTTTAAAATTTAAAAAAAAATGGAAATACTCACTAATAGAAGTGGAGCATGAACCAGTATTCCAGGCACTGGGTATACAATGGTGAGCAAGATAAAGTCCCTGCTCTGATGGAATCTGCTTTGCAGTGAATTATACCACCTGAAATTACACCACTGTGTTTGGGGGCAGAGCTGGCACACTAGGGGAAATCTATCAGGGAAGGATCTTGGTGCTGGAACTTACAGGGTAAGAGACAGTTGCTAAGTCTGGGATGTAAGATGTGATTGAGTTAGTTAGGGAAGTATCATCAAATTAAAGAGATAATAAAAGAAACATGTATGAAATTACCTTCAGACATTTCCATTTTCTGCAATACAGTTGACCAGGAAGGATGACAGTCTTTAAGCATGTGTGAGATTACAGGAAAAAGCAGGGACCAGGCTATATACTGTGCTAAGAAGTCTTGATTGTATACTTCAGATGATAGGAAGCCACTGGAAGGTTTTAAGTTGAACAGCCACATAGCTCTGATTATTTTAGAAAGATCTCTCTCGTAAATGGAGGATGAACTGGAGACCGTGAAAATAGGGACACTTTAGGAAGTTGCTTCACTTTTCTAGGTGAGTGAGGATAATGGTTTGAACCACAGTGGTGATGGTAGAGATAAAGAGGGATGTATGGATTCTGAACTTCTTTTGGAAACACGATTGCTTGAACTGGTGATACACGGGACATGGAGGAGGATAGCCAGGGCCACAGAAGACATGTGCACGTTGATTTGAAATGACCGAGGGCATGCAAGCACAAGAAACTTATTAAGTTTCTTAATGATGTATTAAGGTCAGTTTTGGAGGTGTTGAGTTTGAGATTCAGCAGTATATCAGTGGGAGATACCTGGCAGATATGCAAAGATACAAATACAACTCTTGGCAAAATCTAGGCTGGGCATGTAGATTTGGGAAGAACACTGATCCTTGTCCCACACTACATTTCTGTGGCAGCCAGAGAAAGAGCAGACTCTGACGGAAATAAAGGAAAAACTGTCAGAAAAAGTCTAAAGTCTGTACAAATTTCATAGGAATGTGGAGAGCATTGAACTCCAAGAAGGAAAGGATAATCATCCCAAATAGAACAGAGAGGTCTACTAAAAAGACAGTTGAATTCAGAAATGAACATGGTGATTCTCCATGATACAACTATGCTCCCTCCATAACACCAGCTCTAAACTATGGGTTCAGGGCACGAGCACACAGGTATATGCAAGCACTGTCTGGCCACAGTGGGGTTCCTACCACCTCTTTCGCTGTATTTCTGGACTCCAACAGACATTAAGGTTGTTCTACATTTCATCTTGGAGTGGTTTTAAATTAGGTGGTGCAGAAATGCCCTTACTTAATAGATGTGGATGAATCCACAGACAATGCCAAAGTCTTCATAGACAAGACCAATTTTAATGAAGTTGTAGAGAATGGGAAAATGTCTTAAAAGGAGACACTGGGGACCCCATACGAAGGAGTAGGAAGGCATTGCCAAGGCTCTGTGGTAGCAGCTGCTGATCATGATTATTCGTTATGTTTGATGAAAGCAAACTCTTGCTGTCTGGGACTTAGAAACAAACATATTTTTGTAGTAGTAGAATGCACACTGGTATAACACTTGATGCGTATATTAACCTATGAAACCAAGCTATTTCTAGAATTTTGTAGGGGGAGAATTAAATGTCTACTTCATGGGAGGTATAACATAAAAATCTATAGGTTTGAGCTAGGTTTCTCTTGTTATTTCTTTGAAAATAACACATTTTGTAGGTGAGAATATATGGTATACATGGTAATTGGTTTTTTGCTAGAGCTACATTTTCATCCTCCTCCCTTTCTCCTCCAATATTAATTATCAGGCCTAAAAATAGTCCATTGTGGGATCTGTGTGCCTCCGGGAGGCTTCTACAGAAATCTGACATCTGTGAAGAAGGCTCCACTGAGATTGTGTTTCTGTGAAGCTGTCTTGTGTTTGTGAATTCAGTAAACACTTGCATAGTGAATGCTGAAGTGTCTGTCTCTCACAATGGCTGTGAGTGGCAGCCTGTGAGAACAGTGTCTTTCTGAGCAGACATGACTCACAGTGCCTGGAGGGAATAGAGAATGCATGGAATATTTATGATTAAGAGCATTAATGAAGATGGAAAAATATTGATACAGTAACATGCCACAATGTAACTATTGTTTGCACCCAAAGTGTGATGGTCTTTTGTAGTTTCTTTTTTTGCATGTACCAGTAAACAGGTGTTCACTACCCATATCTCATTTGGAGAAAAAACATATGAGGAAACTTAAAAAAAAATAATGAATTGTTTGCTTTTACAGTCGGTTAAGTCATAGTTGGATACTAGAAAAGTCTTCATGGGCCAATACAGATCTCCTGGAATTAGAGACTCATGACTTTTCAATATGCCTCTTCCTTTTTGTTTTGTTTTGTTTTGTTTTGTTTTGTTTTGTTTATTTCTGAGAGAGAGAGAGAGAGAGAGAGAGAGAAAGAGAAAGAGAGAGAGAACAGGGGAGGGTCAGAGAGAAAGGGAGACACAGAATCCAAAACAGGCTCCAGGCTCTGAGCCAGCTGTCAGCACTGAGCCCAATGCGGGGCTCGAACCCACGGACTGTGAGATCATGACCTGAGCCGAAGTTGGATGCCCAACCGACTAAGCCACCCAGGCGCCCCTCAGTATGCGTCTTCCTAAAACTATAACTATCACTCTTGGCCAAGTTATTCTCCACTTGTAAGATTTAATTCAATTTGATAGTCTATGCTTATCTATCTGGGATGAATGGTACTTTGATGAGATGTAAGCCGATATGAAGGAGAGAGGGATACCTTTGTAGCATGGCAATATCGGTCATGTTTCCTAATCAGGACACATGTTTTGACAAATGAGTGTATTGCTAGGGAAAGTAAGATTGATTACTTTAAAATTGGGATGTTCCTAGAAATCTGAGACACTCAACTTTGGGGGAGTGTCTGCTTAAGACGACTTAGGTAGAGTCTCAAAGTGGGGAGCCTTATGTATTGTGGTGCAGAAGGGAGCTACACAGAGCTTACTCAGAGGCAGGCATGAGATACAGAAGGAGGTAAAGGTGTAGGAAAAGGAGGTGGAAGGTGTGAACAGAAGAGACTATTTCACAATTGTATTCACATGGAGATAGTTTATGGACAGTTGTTCATGCTACAGAATTTTTTGGTTTAATATTTAAACTCAAATGGTCATTTCACCATCAACTTTTGATCAACTTTATAGATATTATCTAATTCCCTCATATTGCTTTAATATGCATGTGCATTACAGACAATTATATATAACCTAAAATATGTGTACATATTACATACAGTTGAAAATGAAATTTCATTAAAGTTAACTATTTGATTCAGCAGATATTTTATAAATAGCTATTGAGTGTAAAAATGATATGTCACTGGGAACTGTGGAGTATGATTTGTACTTAAAAGTTGAGGATTTCCCCATTATAGAAAAGAATAACTGGGGTATTTGCCCACACATTATTACTCATTTAACAGAATATGAATATGGTCCCACATTGTTTTCTTTCTGTCATACATCATATATCAGTGTTGCTGGCTCTTCTTCTCAGCTGGTACGTGTAGGAGTTGAAAATGCACTTTATTTTTAGCTTAAGGGAAACGTAATTTGAAAGATAAGTTTGTTGCAATAATATTTTTTTTTCTTACAGTTCATCTCATACCAAATAAATTACTGCCACTCCTTATCTTGAGTACTAAGAGAGGTAACTCCACATGGAGAAACCAAAAAGATTTGCTTTGGGCTTTGGTCCATCCACAGTCTACCATGTGTGAAGACTATGTCCTGAATGTCGTCCTAGTTGTCATTTCCACAGTCTTTTGAGACTTTTGTAAATATCTTTGAGAGTTTTGTAAATATCTCAAATTGGAAGCTTAAATACATCCACTCCAATAGCATCTTACTAATCTCTGGACCAATTAGTCAGATACCTTTATTGCTTAGAACAGAGAATCCTTAGACTTTCTGTCCTGCTCATTTAGGTTTTCCCAGCCTTGTTATGAGAGCAGCAGGGTTGGGTCAGGGTACCTCAGAGGCTGCTGCAGTAGCATGTGGGGCAGAGCTGCTCAGAGAGAATCCCCCAAATTGAACCAGTGGAGTCCAGAAGCTACACGCACTCCTGCCCTGAATTTACATTCTGTATAAAATTTAATTTGTAAATAAAAAGTGATTATTCCGTTTTGGAGGTCTGAAAACCATTGATTGAGATCACCCATAACTATCTCTGAGAGTAACCTAAAAGTTCACCCAAAAGGGAATATTTGAATAGTTCATAGCTCAATATTACTATCTAAAAGAATATATGTAAAAACAAAAAAAATAATAAAGGAATATATGATGTATAAAGTGGTATAGTAAAAGTGTTAAGTTTTCAAAAGATAAATTGCAAAACAATACTTATAGAATGATCCCATTTGTGTAAAAATGCATATAAATCAAGACTATAGACTCCTTTATATACAACTAGGTGTAGGCATTTGGTAGCTTCTTCAAATTAATATTTTGGTAATGAAATAAGTGGGACCCACCAAACTCTGTCTGGAAAAGTGAACTGTGAGCCTGTCATTTGTTGTTGTTGTTGTTGTTCTGGCTAAGAGTCCATTGGTTTGTGCTTGGCTCAGGTTTTTACCTGCTGACTAGCAATGAAATTGATCACAGAATTAGTAAACCCTCCTTGCTTGAAACTTAGTTCTGAGTGAAAGGGGAGAGAACAACCTCTCACATGTAAACCAAGTTATAGTGAAGAAAATCTTTTAAAAGGTTGGTTTTTGTATAAAAAGAAACATAAACTAGAAAATGTGCAGAAATATTCACCAAACTGTGGGAGAAGGGATATTAAATGACTCACATTTCAATTTATAAAGGACGATCAATCAGGGAGTTATTTGTATTAAATTCAGCTTCAGACCGTTCTCATTGCACTTCTGTCCATGGCCTCTCCAAGAAACAAATTATAGTGTAAATGTATTTTTTGGCACACCAAACATTATGTACAAACTTATTCTTGATTAATATTACAATGTGTTGATGAAATTTTCTAAGCACTGCTTAAAGCTAAAATGAGAGTTTTTTTTTTCTTCTTAAAATGTGTTGATACTTGTTTTCATGGTGACTATTAGTTGCATATTCAATTTCATGTTCATAGAAATGGTGTTCCAGGAAATTATTTTAATAGCTGAAAATATTGAGCTTCTATATGCCTCCTGTGCCTCAGCTTTTTAAAAAAATTTTATTATGTTTCAACACATTTGTTGAGACCTACTATGTTCTGAGTAGCACACAGAGATTGTTTTCTGTGTGAATGCAGTGGTAATTTTAGAAAAAGTTGTTCCCCATATCAAGAAATTGATTGTCTCCTGGTGGAAAAAACACACATTAAAAATGGCGATAAAAAGTTAAAGATATTATAAAAAGAGGTTGGCTCACTGCGACATGGGGGGAAGAGGTGAGCTAGACTATGCATTCCACATGGGTACAGAAAATGCTAGGATCTTCTCCAATCCTGTATATCCAAGCACCTGGCACAGTGCCTGATACCTGGCATATGTTTAATAACTATTTGTTAAATGAAAGAATGGTAAAAACAAACAAACAAACATGAATGAAAGAGACTTGTTGGAACCAGCTTCATGGAAGATATGACCTTTACGCTTGGTCTGAAAAAAAGAAAAAGAAGTGAGGAATGTGGTAAAGGACAAAGAAGTCATTCCAGGTAGAAACTTGAGTATATACTCTTAGTATGTAAATAGAATAAAAGAAAACTCTGCCACATTAACATGCATATACTTAACATGCTAAATAAAGCATATATGTGCATGTTTATAAAGCATATTTTGTTATATTTGTTTTACTCTTATGTGTTTTATCCAAATAAGCTGTATCTTATATATACAAACTCAACGATTCTGCAGCTGTGAAGTCATCCGTTCTGTATGATTCACTGTGGCTGAGTCCTACTTCATATACTTTCTGCTTAACACCATTTACCTTCTCTGTTGTCACTGTGTTCTATGTTAGCCTCATGCTTTTCAGCCCTTGCTTTTAATCATTTATTTTAAAAGTCACTGCCAATATCAACCACAAAACCTTTTAGGAGCTCAAAGCCCTGATTGGAATGTGAACTTTTCCTCTCTTTGTCTTGGTTCTGATAAAGTTTGGGGCTATTCAGAAGCTTGTTGGCAGGAAGGAATCAAGCATAAGAAGCCAGTAGGAGCCCTTGAATCATCACAGGGCAAACAGATGTATGTGAGCCATATGTTGAAAGCCCTTCGAGGTAGGTTAAATATAGTCGCTTTTAAGTGCCTTGATGTCATCCTCTTTTATTTCAGCTTTATTCATATTCAACAATAAGAAACTGCCTCTGTTATTAAATATCTTTGCATATGGCATGTTATGAAAAGAAATAGTAATAAGAAGTCTAAATCAAGCTGTTTGAAAACTCAGGTGGCTGGGGAAAAGTTACTAGAAGAAAAGAAGGAAAAACAGGTTAGACTTCACAGACTAAATGGCATATCAGTTCTTTCTTTGATTTTATATATTATCGAACACTTTGAGTAGACATTTCTTGTGCTCTATATTTAGCCAAAAGGATAGCACCTCAATAAATGCTAAATGCTGTCTACATAGGTTCTATATCAGACAGAGGGAGCAGAGGGAGCATGGAGGGGATGTGAGGCAGCTGATGGAACTTCAAGCCATTCAAGGGGTGGGTGTGCCGGAGGTATCTATGTGAGCAAAAATACCCGCTGTAGCTCTGCTACCTGGGCTCAGGGAGGGCAGCCTGCTATTCTTCTGAAGCAATCTAGTCCATTTATGGTGCTCCTATTTCAATTATGGAATTATTCATTTTGTTACCCTTTTTAAGCCAAATGCCATTTCCGCATACTTTGTGAAAGGCATATATGGTCCTTAGAACTAAAGAGTAAAAGAGTGGTGCCTGGATGGCTCAGGTGGTTGAGCATCCGACTTCAGCTCAGGTCATGATCCCTCTGTTCATGGGTCCGAGCCCCGTGTTGGGCTCTGTGCTGACAGCTCAGAGCCTGGAGCCTGCTTTGGATTCTGTTTCTCCCTCTCTGCCCCTCCCCGACTTGCACTCTGTCTCTCTCTCAAAAATAAACATTAAAAATGAAAAAAAAAAAAAAAGAGTAAAGGAGAGCTTTATTCCAAGATTTAGGATACCTGTTCAGGGTGGGTAACATGTCTGCTAATCACAAAAGCAAGAAACCTTCGTCCTCACCTCCTGGATGTTATAACATGACCTGGCTCACACATCTCTCCAGGACATACAACCTTGACCCTCAGAAGTTCTTACTCCACCCCTTGAGGACCTCAGAAGGGCTGGATATGTGAAGTCACTTGGCTTCCTTGTCATTTCCTCTGCATCAGGTTACTTTTTTACTATTAAGAGATGGCTTGCTTTTACAGAATAACAGTTGTTTAGGAAAAAACAAGCAGAACTTCAATGGGTAGATTTTGTTGGTGAAGAAGCAGAAGGAAGGAGGAGACCCTAAAAAATAAAGACAGATGCATAGGGGCACATGTACCCCAATGTTCATAGCAGCACTCTCCACAATAGCCAAAACATGGAAAGAGCCTAAGTGTCCATCAACAGATGAATGGATCAAGAAGATGTGGTTTATCTATACCATGGAATACTACATGGCAATGAGAAACAATGAAATCTGGCCATGTGTGGCAACATGGATGGACCTTGAGGGTGTTATGCTGAGCGAAATAAGTCAGGCAGAGAAGGACAAATACCATATGTTTTCACGTATAGGAGGATTAGGAGGAACTTAATGGAGGAGGACCATGGGAGAGAAGAAGGGGGTAAAATAGTGGGGGAGAGGGAGGGAGGCAAACCATGAGAGACTCTTGAATGCTGAGAACAAACTGAGGACTGATGGGGGGGAGGGAAAGGGGGTTGATGGGCATGGAGGAGGGCACTTGAGGGGATGAGCACTGGGTGTTATATGGAAACCAACTTGACAATAAACTATTAAAAAAAACATACACATTATAGAAAAATATCTTTATTAAAATGTTCTGCTTTGTAGAGATAAGAACTCTAAATGCTTAGATGCTTCTTTCTGTTTTTTTTAATAGTTTGAGATATATAACCTTCCAAGTTCTTTAGAAACCTCTCTTTAATATTTCCAGGACATGGTTCTGGTGGAGCTTACACTGCCATTCTTTAATATGTGTATGATATATATTAATTTTATAAATAAATTTTTATATATTTCTGATTAAAAAATAAATAAAGACAGAGGAAGGCAGATATATATCTATTCAAAACTATCTAGTCTCTTAGGCATTTTTGTAACTGATACTTTGTCCAAGCATAATAATAATGCCCAAACTTTATTGATTTCTTAACTATGTGTTAGGCACTGCGATAAGCACTTTACAATCACTTTCTAATTTAATCTTCACAAAAGCTCTATGGGCAGAATATTATTATGCTGATGTTACATATGTGAAAACCGAGTGTTAGGGAGGTTGAATCACTTGCTCCCTTGTCATATAGCCGAGTGATTGAGTCAGGATCATATCCAGATTTCACTGGTTCCAAAGCCATTTCTCTTAATCATAACCGTGTACCACCTACTTATTGTAATTGTAGCCAAATAAAATGCAGGGTTAGTATCTGTTAGGAAAAACTATATTTGATTCACACACCAAATTAAACAGTGTGTATGCGATCTATTGCTCTTAGCTGATCCAACTTTGGTCATTCCCTGGGAGAAACAACACAGACAGAGTAGAGACATAGCTTGAGAAAACAAACCGGTGCTCACATTCCATGGCTGATTCCTCTGCCCTGTCCTATTGATGTTTAAAGCCTTGACAGCCTAAGTGTTAGTGTTGATTTCCTCCAAGACCTTTAAATATCATGGAAAGAAATTTCAGTTTTGCTCTGGATGCACAGGTCCTAATTCTGTGGGGTTCAGAGAATTCTGTGGAGTTCATGCAATAAGCTCATGCCCCATCTATCCCAAATGCCTTTACCTTTTAAATGCTATAGTTGCTTGTCTGTAGGCAGCTTCCAGAGCTGAAATGGGTTTCAGAATCTTCAGAGTTTTCATTAATGGAAACCTGCAATTCAGCAAAAAAAAAAAAAAAAAAAAAAAAAAAATAAAAGGGTTGTGATATAGACAGGTGTTAGAGAGAACCATCTGCTTGTTAATAACTTGCCCACAGATTTTCATGCAGCAGGATGGGGACACATTTATTATGTGATGCTGGGCCCCATTCCATTTCACTATCATTTTTGTAGAAATATTATTACTTGCACAACGTGCTATATTTTTTAATTTACTTTTTAAAATCCTCCTCTCCCTGGATCATGTTCTCAATATGCTTTTTTCCTTCCTCCCCCACCTCCTCCTCCTGTTTCCTGATGCAGTTTTCTTTTCCAACCCTCCTACAAACCACAGCACAGGCTGCAAATAGAATCCATCACCCACAACAGCCCCTCAGTTCACTAAGAAACGAAACTCTGATTATATATATTGAAAATGGTATTTTTCCAATGCCAGTCAAAATTTATCCCAGTGATTTCCAGTCAAGGTTTTTTCAGTTTTGATTTAATTTTGTATTATGTGTATATGCCTTGAGACAGATATAGCAGTTGCTATACACTAGGGGTTGGGAAATTTGAGCGATAAGAACATCACACATTGTTCTGCCTGTGCCATTAACCAGCAGTGCGGAATTATGCTTTATCTGTAGAATGAGTGCATGGTACTGGATTGATGGATTGATTGATTCATTTATTCAGCAGATATTTATGTTTGGCTTGCCAAAGTCCACACACGGTCCTAGGTAGTAGCTGATAAAAGTAAAAGGTATGGGTCTTGTTGCCAGGGGTTTTCCTCGGGAGGGGAGAAGCAGACAGTTGCAAAAGTGATGTCTTAAGTCTTGTGGTTGACATATGTAACAGTCATATGGTCCATATGCAGAATGCTTCAAAAATCCATAGAGCTATTTTTCTTGTATCGACATCAGTTTTAGTGAGATTTGTCCAGGGCAGCTGAACCAATCTTTGGCATCTTTGATGACATGGTGACAATAGTAAAAGGAAAATTCTTTTTACAGTGCATCATTCAGTTAAAGGGAATATCCTCTTGGGATATATGCTGGTGTACATCTGAAATGAAGGCTAGTTCCTGAAAACCAGACTGTGCATTATTTTCTCCAGACTCAACCAGCTGAGACTTTAACAACTTTTCTGGACTTGGTGGTTTAATTTGATATTCACCTAAAATTAACAGAATCCCTTGAGTGAAACCAGCCCATCCCTTTGGACACTGACACTATTTTTTCCCCCTGGTTCTGACTATGTGGTATCTATTCCATATCTCATGTTCATTAGCTTTTCTGAAAGAAATAGGATATTCATGATTTGACAAAGACATTTTTTGGTTTGAAATTTATAGATATGAAAATTCTTATAAAGGTGTCTATTAAAATGTTATTTTTTTATTTTAGAGAAAGAGTGAACACCAGCAGGGGAGAAGGGTAGAGAGGGAGAAAAAGAGAGAGAGCATCTTAAGCAGGCTTCATGCTCAGCACAGAGCCTGAGGCAGGGCTAGATGCCACGATACTGGGATCTTGACCTGAGCCAAAATCAAGAGTCGGACACTTAACTCACTCAGCCATCCAGCCATCCCAAAAAGTTAATTTTTGAATTTTGAAAACATATCACAATGTATTTTTAAAAAAATATTATTACCTAATCATCTCATTCTATTACAACTATTGCTATTTGATGTAGTCCTTCTCAACTTTTTCTTTTATGCATATATTTTTAAGGAGTATAGTAATTAACAATATCATTGGTCAGTTATGACATTCCCATGTCTGTGCAAAGAGAGGATGATATTACAATTTTTTTGACAAATCAGTGAGTAAAAAATGTTACCGCAGTGTTATTTACCTTTCATGCATTGCTGCAATGTTATTTACCTATGCATTGCCTCTTTTTATATGCTTTTTTGCACCAAAAGTAAAAAATAATAAATCTCAGAAGAATACATATTTGCTTATATCACCATTTGAGTGGTCAGAGGGTTTGTGGACTTATTGGTGGGAGACAATGTAGAATTATGGTTAAGAATACAGGTGGGGGTTCACTTTGTGGCTCAGTTGGTTGAGCCTCTGACTTCAGCTCAGATCATGATCTCATGGTTCATGAGTTTGAGCCCACGTCAGTCTTTGCACTGCCAGTTCAGAGCCTGCTTCAGATTCTCTGTCTCCCTCTCACTCTCCTCCTCTTTCCCCCTCTCCTATTATCCCCTTTCTTCTTCTTCTTCTTCTTCTTCTTCTTCTTCTTCTTCTTCTTCTTCTTCTTCTCTCTCTCTCTCTCTCTCTCAATCTCTCCCTCAAAAATATATAAACATTAAATTTTTTTAAAAATATAATACAGGTTGGAGTTATCCATTTTTGCCCTCTTTACTATTTGTTTGGAACTAATAAAGTTCATTAACCTTTTAAGAAGTGGAGTGACATACAACTTTCTTCATTAGTGTTATGAGAAAATTGGATGAGACGATATATTTATACTCTTGGCACACTGTTTAGCACTGGAAAATCCTCTTAAAATGTTAACTGTTGTGATCATCATCTTTTTCCCCCTTAATCTAATAAAGCTTTCTTTCTCCTATAATTGATTTTGCATAGTTTCAGAACAAGGAACATTAATGAATCCGTTAGTTATTTGACTCATTAAATAATTAATTTGTTCTTGTTCACCTAATCATAGGAGTCATCTCAACTCTCTTCCCCAAATCCCAAACCCCAACACCAAATTAATTGTTGGTCTTGTGGTTATGCTTCTAAGCTTGATCTCAAATCTTACCACCTCTCTTCCCTCCCCTCTCTTACAATGATTTCTCTCTTGACCTTTCTAAGCAGTCTCCAGGCTGACCTCTGGTTCACTGCAACTTCTCTTGGCCAGCCCCAATAGTCCATCCTCTCTGCTCTGCAAGTAGATTTCTTACAGTATGAATGAGGCAGCATCACTGCAGAGTAAAGCCTTGAATGTGGTCTCACTGCATTTGAAATGAAAAGCAAAGCCCCCGCCATGGTCTGCAAGATACTGAGTGATATGCCCCTGCCTGTTCTCCTACTTCATTTTCAATGTTCTCCTCCACAGTTGCTCCCATCTGCCATGCTTGTATTTTTTTAAAAAATATTTTTATTATTTCTAGGAGAGAGAGAGAGACAGCGTGAGCAGGGGAGGGTCAGAGAGAGAGGGAGACACAGACTCTGAAACAGGCTCCAGGCTCTGAGCTGGCAGTCAGCACAGAGCCCGACGCGGGGCTCGAACCCACTAACCGCAAGATCATGACCTAAGCGAAAGTCGGATGCTTAACCGACTAAGCCACCCAGGCGCCCCATCCATGCTTGTATTTTTGCTGGTCCATTTTTTTTTTCTTCTGTGGGGCTATTGAAATTGCTCTTCACCCTGCCTGGAGTGCGCTTCTCCCAGACCACCGTACAGGGTCTACCTAATGCCACCTCTTCCCAGATTTCTTAACTGACTCCCTCACCTAGATTTCAGATACTTCATGTGTCTTTAGACTTTTTTTACCTTCTTAATTTCTCCATAACTATCCCAAGTTATTGTCATTTTTATGTATCTATTCATGTGCTCCTTGTCCATCTCCCATTCTTGAGAAAAAAACCATGAACTGGTTCTCTCCTCAAAGGGAAACACTATGTTCTATTTATTGCAGTATGCCCAGCACCTGTAACAGAGCAGATTGTTAATAACAATTAGATAAACAAATCAGCAGCTATTTTGTATGCTTACTGTATAACAGGCACATCACAATTATTAGGTCTTGGGCCAGGTGGCCTGTCGTAAATGATACATGATTTGGGTCAGTCTTCCCTTAGTTTTTGCCCTCTCTGGACCACTCCTTTGTTCTGAGAACCACACAATGAATGTAGGCTGTTGTGTGACAGAGAGGCAGCTCTGGAAGCTCTGGTAGAGAAATCCAGACTACATCCAGAAAATTCCAGCTAAGTACATCAGAGGGATGAAAGGGTCGGGTCCCAAGATGTCCAATCAACACTTCAGGGCTCTTGCCATCAAGATGCTCACTCAGTAGTCTGAGGATTCAGCAACTTGCTTACTGAAGTAGAACTCCTGTTTATATACATCAGGTTAATTCAGAGCCTCTGCATGGCCTGAGCCTGGGCAAATGAAAAGTGTTTCAGTAGGGTAGATCCCCAGCCCTCTTTTGTATTTCTTGTACACAAAGGGTAACTCAAATCCCTTTACTTCTCTGTCTTCTCTCCTAGGGCAAACCAGGCCTGTGACTAATCCTGGACTGGGTTCTTTCTCACCTGGGTTCCTACTTGTCGCTGGCCCTCCCCCAGTCCCCACTGGGAAGCAATGCGCTGACCCAAGTGGTCTTCCATCTCTCATGATACCTCCACATGTGTGCAATGTGCCCCCCAAATATGCATGTTATTAAAAGCAGTTTATGATTCCTGCTGCATTTGAAACATATCCCTTATTTAGACAAAGTACAGAGTGAGGTTTTGCTCTTACTTTAGCTTTATGAGTTGATATTGGTCCTCGTATAGCTTTCTATTTGGAAACAACTCTGTTTATGTAACACACATTTTCTGTATTTCTACTCTCTCATTTTTTACTATTAAGGACACTTGCCTAGAAACAGAATCTGTATTTTTTTTCAAGTGTTCATCTCCTCTGGCTGCCTGTTCCCCACCTGAGTATATCACATTTGATTGCTATGCCACAGAGTTCTGCACAGCTTTATCCCACACTGTATAATATCAATCTGTTTGCCCATCTATCTTTTTTCTTATCTTTATACACATGTGAACACATAAATGTCTCTGGTGAAATGTATGTGTGCCAACATATCTTGGGAATGCAAGAGCAATATTTCCTTTTATTTTCCTGATAATACAGAAAATAATACCTAACGGTTATGGCAGCATCTTATATATTTAAAGTAATTGATCCTCATAGATACCCAATGAGGCATGATCCTCACTTGTTCCCATTTTAAAGATGAAAATGCTGAGTCAAAAGGAGACACACTCCCTGTTCAAGGAGGTATGGTAATACCTCAGCACAGCAGGAAATTAAAATTCAGAGTGGCAGACTCCATAATCCTGTGATTAGATCATCAGACCATGATGCTATGCATCAAACCTCTTTTAGAACTTGGAGAATCAGGTGCTTAATATTGCTAAAGGAAATTGATGGAAAGGTCAAACATAAAAGATACAAAGTGCAGGTCCTCTTCTACTCTACACGTAATGAAGCAGATTTTTCAGTGTTTAATTTAAGAATCACTTGGTATATGAAATACGTTTCTCAAAAGAGAGAGAGAACGATTTCGTGTCTGGACTCCCACACTTTGGGATTAAGAGCATTGCCTGGCTGGAGGACCTGCATCTTTCCAAAGCTCTTGTCCTCTTGACGCAGCTCCCGTTTTCCTAATGCACCCTGCTGAGTTGCTGTGGCAATGATTACGGAACCACAGACAGGAGATTATATAACCTCACATCAGGGATAACTAGCAGAAAGAGATGGATTCGTACTGAACAACAATCTTGCTTTGTGCAAATCCGAATAGGAGAGAAGAGGGAAGGGAGGAGAAATGCAGGCAATCTTTGATCTAAGGGAAATTGGTTTTAAATAGGTTGTTTTTTAAAGGTTTCTGGGAGATATTGCTTCTTCCAGAGAATTACAGAAAGCATTGAGATAATTACCATAGCCTTATAAACTTAAAAAGAAAACATCTTTTTTTTTAAAATATGAAAATTGTGCTCAGTGTTCAGCAAGCTATCAGATGAATTACCAAGGAAACCAGAGTTGAGGAAGGGCGGCATACAAGGAATGTGCTGTCTTGGATCGCGACCACACCCTGGCCCTGGCCATCACTCAACTGCTCTATTGTTTGTGCTGGGATCGTGTGCAAAGGAAGCAACAGACACATAGCTGCCATCTGCCTAATTCATGTAGAGTCGTGCTTAAGAGCAGGGCTTTGGAGTCAGGAGACACCAAGTTCCACCACAGTGCTGTCAGCTTCCTAAGCTGTTTTTCATCAACTGGAGAATATGAATTTTACCTATCTCATGGCATTGCCATAGAGTTTAAATGAGGCAATGCATATAAAACACTAACTCGTTGCCTGGTAAGTTGACAGATGATGATTGCCCTGGTTCTCGTTGTGGTCATTACCAGAATAAAAACAATAGAGTTTTCAACAGTCTGCTTCACAGGCTCGTTCCTCTTCATTGCATGCCTGCTGTATGGTGTCTGTATGGACATTGTCTGGAGAGAGGCACTTTTGCTTTAGCCCTAGAATTATCCATTCTCCCATTCATTCATTCATCCGTGACCACTTAATTCCATAAAATATTTGGAGTAGCTTAGAGAAGGATATAAAAAAATCAGATATTTACTTTTTAAAGATGAAGAGATATGGGTCAAGAAAAAGTAAAGTTTGAATAACAACCCATTTGGGTAATTTTTTTTTTCATTGTAGCAATAATAGGAATCTGAAATTCTTCACTCGTTCACCCACCCACCCATTCACTTGTTTGTTTAATTCTTCAGTGGGAACAGGACCATGTTTAATTATCCAATATCTAACCTAGTGTTGATCACAACATTTAACAGTAAGTATTTGTTGAATGCAAAACTAATAAAGAGTTTAGTTTGCCAATTTTCTGCAGTATCTCCATGCACGGTGAGGGCAAATATGAATGTATTCTTTATTAAAGTGCTCTTGATGGGGCACCTGAGTGGCTCAGTTGTTTAAGTGTCCAACTTCAGCTCAGGTCATGATCTCACAGTTTGTGAGTTTGAGCCCCATGTCAGACTCTTTGCTGACAGCCCATAGCTTGGAACCTGCTTCAGATTTTATGTCTCCCTCTCTCTCTGCCTCCCATCCCCGACTCATGCTTTGTCTCTCTTTTTCAAAAATAAATAAACATTTAAAAAAAATTTTAAAAGAGCTTTTGGTGTGGGTATACAAAGTGTAGAGGAGATTTGGAGGTTGGAGTATAAAACAGTAGGTTCTATGCATTCTGGTCTGGCTGGGTCTAAAATCTAGAAGGCCTTGGAAAATGGATTAGCTGCATATCCATTAGATGATCTTTTATTACCTAATTTTGATAACTGTTGGAGGTCATATTCACTGTCAGAGTCTACAAATGTTCTTCATTGTGAACAAAAGGGATATTAAGTTAGGCTGTGCTAACAAACAACTCCTAAATTATAGTGGCTTGACATAATGAAGGTTCATGTCTCAGCTTTGCGTTTCAGTTATGCAGGAACATGGCTGATTATTTTAGATTCTGCTGTTTGGAAACAGACTTTGAGACAGAGTTGCACACAGAGGGTTTACTGAGGAATACTTTTGGGAGATACATCAATAAAGAACTGAAGACAAGATTGGGCAGAAAGAGAGCACTTTGGTTGGTCTCAATCAATCTATGGTAACATCTTTGTTTTCCTGAAAAAGCTAGTCATTGACAATGGGCTCCCTCTTGAATGTGTACAGCCTTAGGCCAGGCAGGCCACATCCGATGGCAGTTCCCAGTGAGGGACTCAGTCTGAGCTGCCCTCAGTGGGTACCGCCAGTGAATACTCCTAGTAGCTAAGTGACAGTTGCATCAGCCCTAATGAGGAGAACTGGGCAGAGTAAGAGGGTCCACCCTTGTTCTGCACATATTTACTTGCTACTTAGAGTAATAACATCCATCTGGGGATAGCTATTCCAGGTTTTTGGGTGGTTTTGTTTCTTGGGTTAAAGAGATGGGCTTGAAGACTTACATCACTGCTGTAGTGATGTGAGGCTGAAATTGATAACTCTTTATTCTCCTCTGCAAATACACATTCTAGATTTCTCCCACTGTAGCCAGCACATCTGCTGGTCTAGAGACTTGGCCTTATGGGATGACCCAGATCCTCAGCAAAGATTCTGAACCCTGGTTTCTATAAACTTCTTAGACTATGGGCTGCTGTCATTGTCCATTGCCATTAAAACTGGACATGGAGCACTAAGAGATGCCCCAGCGGACCACCGAACCCCAAACATAGTCTTAGTTGATCTCCCTGTGGGGTAGCAGCAGCATCCCTCCAGGTGATGGTGATCAGAATCAATTTTCACTGTTAATCAGTGACTTCTTTTCTTGTTTGCTGATCTCCTGGCATGAAGGTCCTAATGTGATCTGGTGGCAACCATAGTATAAAGCCTGGAAAGACTCTTGCATTCACAGGTACCAGTGCTCTATCTCTGGGAATCAACCTTATATACCTCTGTACATCTAAAGTTACAAAAGTGGGAAAAATTGATTCTCTGAGGGGATCATGGGAATGTGATGGTAAGCAGGGTCACTCCTACTTCTACTTCTTGGTTTCTGTACCCATGTATTCCACCTCTTAATAAACCAACCCCATGCAATGGTATTCTTACAATATTACAAGGGTTTGGTCACCAAGTTGATACTTGAATTCCAATTTTAAGAAGTCATCCACAATTCTGTTAG
The DNA here is from genome assembly GCF_003009895.1 of Hyaena hyaena. Lineage (NCBI taxonomy): Eukaryota > Metazoa > Chordata > Mammalia > Carnivora > Hyaenidae > Hyaena > Hyaena hyaena. The sequence continues at coordinate 1,003,737 of NW_024080938.1, forward strand.
ATGGAAAGCTTCAGGAAAGTTCAGATTGTGATAGAATGATAGGATCTCCATGGCCTTATGCCCATGGTTGCACCCCCTTTGTTGTAAAATGGGTACTCTGGTCAAAAACAACACTCTGAAGGGCCTCTGACATTAGATTAAATATTCAGATTCATCCATGAACTGAGCAAGTACTTTGTCTTCCTTCTGCATCTGGTCACATCCTCAGCACCATTGGTGTAAGCAACTGCAAGTACAATTGCAATAGTGATGGACAACTCATGACTGTGAGCCACTCAATGGTACGTGTGATCCTGCTTGTGCCTGGTCTTATGATGGATTGCTGTTGGGCCACCCAAACTTTTGACTTCGTGTGTCTGCAGAACTCAAATCATAATAAGCAACTTTGACAACATGGGTATTTGGTGTCCTACGGGCAGATGGTCTGTTTCTTCCGGGTCCAAATGCATTCCTAAAGTTGCTTTATGAATGATGTATAATTTTATGTTAGATATGGCATGGTCTTTTACAAGACTCTAAATGTCTTTGTGGCGATTCTCCTATTGAGGCTTGCCATACACTTCACACTGCCGTTCCCCATGTTAGATAGCTGTAATACCATAGAACCTGTTGGTCTCATGACTTGTGCACTACAGCCTGAACTTGCCATGGAGCGCCTTTCTATTCTGGGCCTCAGACAGTCTTCCATGTCACCTAATAAAGAAATCAGATCAGTATGAACAAGTACAGATTATGCTCCTTGCAGAATCTAGAGAGGACTCCCAGAGCTTTTGTTTCTTTATTAGTGGTGAGACATATGAAATGCAATAATTTATCCCTTATTTTTTAGAGGATGTCCCAGCATGTCTCAGACTACTGAGTCCCTAAAAATTTCAAGAATGTTGTAGACCTCCAAGTCTTTTCAGGGCTTATTTCTTCTCTATGGAGTAAATCAATCTTACCAGGATCTCTAAAATACTTCCCACTCCTTGCTTCTCTGTTCTGATGAACTTGGTGTCATTGATCTAGTAGATGGATGTGCTCCTCTACCTTATGTCTAAGCAGTCCAATACCCTTCAGAATATGTCAGGAGTTATCAGAGACTGGTAAACCATTAATGCACAGTTGCTTATCCCACAACAACACAAAATGTTCTTATTCTTCTTTTTGACAAGAAAGGAAGAGAATACATTCACTAGATCATGGGCCACATGCCAAGCCCCACAGTTTTAATCTGTTCTAGTAAAGATACCACACCTGGCATGGCAGCTGGAATGGAGTTTACTACTTGTTAATTTTGTGGCAGTCCACTGTAATCTGCTGTGATACATCTGGCTTTTATAAGGGAAAGTATTCCGAGGTAAATGAGGATGTGATAGGGAACACTCATATATTCTTCAAATCTCTGAAATTGAGACTCTCTCATTAGTACCTTGGATGTATATTTTCTACTTGCTATTTTGAATGGAATCGAGGTAGGAGCAGGTATGGAGATTCTCACCTGGCCTTTTCTATGGTGACTCTTAGTAGGTTAAAGAACCAAAGTCAGGGCTTTACCAGCTACCATTTGTTCATTATATTAGCCGCTTGGACACTGATGAAGTGACCATCATGTGGCTCTTTGGACTCAGTGTACCTCCTCAGAGCTGGGCATGGGATAGGAGGCCATTTATCCCCCACTCCATTTCTGTTTTAAGAGGCAGGCATAAGGTGTTTTGGATCCTGAGTATCACTGTCAATTCAGACCCTGTGTCCAACTATTCACTTTTCTCCAAATACTTAGGTGTCTGAACAAATGGCTTGAGGTCCTTTTAGGAAGAACTGATGGAATTACTATTGAGTATACTTGCTAGCATGTTGCTGGATCCTTTCTCACTAAAAGCCAGATTTCTTTACTTCATTGGGTTCTGAGTCTGAAAACCATTTAATCCCAGAAAGTGGACAAAAGATACTGACTTTTTCTTATGGTAACCATCCACAGACTCATGATCATCTGTACCTCATGTCATTAGGCTATACATATTAAGAAGAATCTATTTGTGCCTCTAAAAACTTCATGATTTAGCTCTCCATAGCTCTTGGAAAACTCAACCCATGCCCCTCATTGGCACTTGAATCTCATCACTACTGTGATAATTGTTCCCATTTTTCTATTGACAATTATTCACTGTTACCTGGCTTCTTTTATTTGGGTGCCCTGTCATCTCTCAATCACTACTTTGGGATCTGATCTCCACTGTTAGAAGGGAGCCCAGTTCTGCAACCACATTCCATGCAGTTATCCCTCATCTACACAGAGAAACATTTGCCCATCAACAGAAACTAGGTTCATAGATTAATGGACTGTTATACTTTATAGAATTGAAACCATATTTTGTTTTTTCGAAAAGTGTTTATGCACTTCTCATTTGAATTTATCAAAAAAGAAAAAAGAAAAAAAATTTAAGTGCCAATGAAGAAATAGTTGACCTTCAAATAAATATAGTAGTTTTTAAACTATCCCTCTACTGTTAAGGAGATAAAATTATGAAAATTATGAATAGGTTGGCTTCACTATAGTGAAGGTTTATTTCTTAATAAAATATGTTTTATATTTAGGTCATATCAATTGACTCCTTCCAGTGAAGATGAGGACACTGCTATATTTACATTTTCTCTCCTAGTCCCTCTTACCACCACTTAATATCGTCAATTATATTATGTTTATATATTCAGCCACATAAATTGCTTATTTTGTTTTGCAGCCATGACTTCCCACAGTTATTTTTTAAGTTTGTTTATTTATTCTGAGAGAGAGAACAAGAGAGCACACGCTGGGGAGAGGGGCAGAGAGAGAGGGAGAGAAATTCCAAGCAGGCTCTGCACCATCAGCATGTAGCCTGATGCAGGGCTTGAACTCACAAACCTTGAGATCATGACCTGAGCTGAAGTCCAGAGTCAGAGGCCTAACCAACTGAGCCACCTACAAGCTCCTCCCATCGTTATTTAAATGGCTCTACCTTACCATTCTGGTTTTTTTTTTTTTTTTAATCATATTTTCTCCATTGACAAGTAATTCATTTTGATTTGTGAATTAATCCACTGAATTTTGTTATCAATCAGGGATCTCCCCCTGCACATGTTATCACATAGGAATCTCCCCAATGCAGCACTGACAGATACTGCATTCCATAGGACATTTTTTTCCTATCTAAAAATGCTTGTATGATGCTTTATTGGTGAATCATAAATATCAGACTGAGTATAATAATTGTGCATTAAACATGCCTAAAAAATTTAAAGACATTCCCCACTGTCTTTTGTATTGAATGTTCCTATAGAAAGTGTCTGAGGTCAGTATGAATACTTCCCTCTTGTTAGTAATTTGCTTTGCTGCCTCAATGACTAAACAATTAATTTTCTAGCTTTAAAATTCATTAGCTTAAATGAAAAGTACATTTCAGTATTGACTACTGAGACATATTACATTTTTCTGGAACTCTTTGTGATCTTCCAATATTTAGATTCAGTTTTTCCTTCATTTTGGTGAAAATTTTCTTGTGTTTTATCTTTTAATTTTTTTAATGTTTATTTATTTTTGAGAGACAGAGTGCAAGCAGGGGAGGGGCAAAGAGAGGCAGACACAGAATCTGAAGCAGGCTTCAGGCTCTGAGCTGTCAGCACAGAGCCCAGTGAGGGGCTCGAACTCACAGACTGTGAGATCATGACCTGAGCTGCAGTCAGATGTTTGACTGAGCCACTCAGGTGCCCCAATGTTTTATCTTTTAAAACATCTTCATTTCATTTGCTTACTTGAATATTCCAGAAGCCCAAATTAGCCTTACTATAGATCATCATTGCCTGCCTCTGATATGTATTACTGCTTTTCCAACTATTTTAATCTATTTATTTTTGTTGTCACTGTTGTTTGTATGATGGGATTAGTTGAAACTTTCTGACATGCTAGAATTTTTATTTTTAGTATTGCTTATTCTATTCCTTGATAATTTTAATGCATTTTCTGCAGTTATATTATTTGGTCTTTAGCATGTTTACTTAGCTCTGTAAACTTTTTAATGCCATTATCTTGGTATAAACTTCCATCTCATTGAATGAATATTCTTTTTAGGCTGTTCTGTAGCAAAAATTATAAGAAAAGTATTCTCCTTCCCAGTTATAGATAGGATTCTTTGACTTTTACACTGAATATCCCTCTGTCTCTCTCTCTCTCTCTCTCTCTCACACACACATACACACACACACACACACTCTCACACACACTTATGAATGCATAGTTGTCATACAAGTTTCTTCATTTGGTTCACTGAGAGTACAGCTTTGTCTAGGCATGGAGGTATGAGTGACTTATTCCTACTGAACCTGAGACCAGCTTGTTTCACTGAGAGCTGCAGTTTGTAAGTTGACTGCTGACAGATATGCCCAGGTTTCCAGAGCTGGGGATAGGGCTGAGCATGAGGAGCATAAGAAAATCTGGAATTTTTCAGCTATCACTGCACCAACTTGTGATGTGCGTCCCTTTCTTGTGAGATAACATGCTGAGATTTTATGGCATCTCCCAGTGTCAACTGCAGCAAAGGTCACCTCAGTCAAGCAGAGGTAGCCCCATTTTAAAATGTCTCTCAGTAGACATTGCCTCTAGTCTTCCATCCAAAAGGGGAAAAAAAGATTATCTGGTCAAGTTAGGATTAGTCATAAAAGATTTCTGGAAATCAAGTCCATGTTCACATTCAAAGGGTGTTGGATATAGGAATAGGAACTGAGCCTCCTTCCTCTGCTTCAGTTTTCTGCCCCATCCCAGGCCAGCAAAATAATTCAGTTTTCAAAATAAAGTTTGGTTAACAGAAATAGGTAAGATACAATTCTCCCTCCGGGAGGTTGTCATCCAGTTGTATGTGACTTCATACATAATCAGAAATGAGCCGAAATGCAGGAGAAGGGTACCCCCAGTCTTTGTGATATAACTAGATCCTTTGCATTTGCCTGGACTAAAAGCATGTGTAGGTTAAGCGCCGGGGTACCATGAGCACAGCTGATTTATTTAGTTCTATTGACGCTTGACTGTTTTTGATATTAAGAAATAGACGGGCATACATCAGAAATAATAAGTAACTCCACAACACGTAAAGGAGTTACTGTTGCTTTACCTGTATAATGATCCGTAGGAAGCAATATATAATTCTTGGTATGGGGAATTGAATTTTTTTGAATTTGGGTAACTCAGACCTAGTTACCTCTCTCTAATTATATCACATTAAAGGCCTGTTCTTGTGGAGACTCAAAATGATATCATCCTAAATGTGTTGTCAGTGCAGACTCTCTTCCAAAGTACAGACAGAACCAACTGCTACGTGCTAATGACTTAATCAAATCTTATCCTCCTGTCATCTATCTTTTAGAGAGTTGTTAGAAACAAATCAAACCAGAGGCGCCTGGGCAGCTCAGTCAGTGAAGCGCCCGACTTCGGCTCAGGTCATGATCTCGCGGTTCGTGGGTTCGAGCCCCGCGTCGGGCTCTGTGCTGACAGCCAGCTCAGAGCCTGGAGCCTGTTTAGAGTCTGTGTGTCTCTCTCTCTCTGGCCCTCCCCTGCTCACGCTGTTTCTCTCTGTGTGTCAGAAATAAACAAAACATTAAAAAAAAAAAAAAAGAAACAAATCAAACCAAAATAAAATGGAATGATGGAAAGTCCCCCTATGGAGCAAACTCTTCTGCCAGACCAGTACATGTAGACTTGGTTAAATTAACTTTATGTTAGCCAAGAATCAGATTTATTTCTTAAGGTGCTGAGAAGTGAGCAAAGTAATAGAGAAAGTGACTGAATCGTGGATGTAAGAAATGAAACGACTTTCCTCACAGTTGTGCTGTGATTGTAGCTTTGGAAGAAAATTAAGTGTGTGAGCTAAAAATATTAGTATGAGATAATGACTAAGCAAGAAAGGCAAAAGGTGTTAATAAATTAAGTTAGCTCCTGTTGCCCATGGTTTGCTAAAAGTATGTGCCTTATGAATATAATGTTACAACAATGCTAAAGAGAATTCGCCAAATGAAAAAAAAATCCCACATAATGTCTTTCTTCTTGCATAACTAATTCCAAGCTTACATATGACTTTCCAGTCCTGAGTGCTCTAAATCTGTGGTCTTTCCAACTATTCTAATGGTGTCATAGTCTACATTTTCACTGAACATTAAACATAAATATTTCCCGCATTTGTTTTTTCCTATTTGGTCTGTATACTCATTGCAGTAGATGTATCAATTTCATCATGCAGACATTTGGTAATTTATCAAACCATCTCCATCTTATTGCATAAATAAGTTGTCTTCTCTGGAGACATAGAGGAATGTGGTCCCAGCAGCTCTGGAAGGACAAAGACCCAGGAGAAAACAGATCTGCAGGAAGACAGAGCCTGTAGAATCCCACGGGACCAAATAAGAACTTCTGTGCTGTTCTTCTCCTCCCCATCTGCAAAGATGCTGCAGTTCTGGAGGGCCTGGGCCAGTGATGTGGATGTCATAAGATATATGGTCTCTAGGAGGGGCCTGAGTCTGCCCTTGATGAGAACTCCAACCAGAGAAGTCATAGAGCTTCAGCACTTCAGCTCTCAGTGTTAACTACATTTTTCACAAAACACCAGTGAACACTTTTCATTTTTGGATTGCTGGTTTCCCCTTAAGGACTGAGACAATCTCCCTTTGATATAACAGACTGTACTTCTATATTAATGTGTCAAGTTGCTGTGAAATTTACTGCCTCACTGGGCCCATTAGACTGCTGAGATTCAACTTCGTCTTCAGTGCATCTCCGTCTATCAGAGCGTGATCGCTTTTCTCAGAAAGGCTCGTCCCCATGTGCCACTGTACTGAGCAAAGCTCTTAATGGGATGAGTGCAGATGAATTCCTCAGGCCCTGAGGATCTTTAGGGACAAGACAATGCACTCTCTCTGTGACCGTAGGCAAGCAAAGCCTCTGGCCTCCAAAGGGCATTCAGTCAAGAGTTTTGCCTGGCATTTCTAGGCACTTCTAGTTATCTGCCACTTGCCCTTAAACCATCTATCACCACTACAGCTGAGAATTATACCTGATCTGCTACTAATCTCACCATTCCAAGCCTCCCCCATCCCCTACACACACACGCACGCACACCACACATTTTAAGATGCTTGTCACCTTGAGAATCCCACCCAAGTTATGGAAATATGTCACTGTTTAGCTGATTGTTGTAAGAAAAACGTTCTTTGTAGGAGAAATCTGTCCTTATCACACTGTAGAAAGTGCACAGAAGTGCTTAATGAGAAGGGGAGACAGACACATATAGACCACCTGAAAACTTGGATGGCACACATGACACTGATTTGTGCTTTGTTACCAGATTTGTTTGCTTAATATAAATTCCATTCAGTCCTTAATGTTTACTCCAGAAAAAAGGCAGAGATAAAGTCAGGGTGGATATTTGGTTTGTTGTTATCCTTTCAGGAATAAGAAGATAACTTTGTCACTTAGAATGTTTCTTTTCCCTCCCTGCTTCTAGTATGGTAAGGTGGGGGCTTAATTCAGAGAGGAGCAGGAATCAAGCCTGCAGAGTGATTTCCACAGGGTGAAACCCAAGTGTGACTTCACGATCTTGTTTTTTGCCAGCCAGGCATCAATTGTTGTCAGTTCCTGAATATGTAATATTGTGTAAGATAATGTTCCCTAATGGGTGTTTGAGATAGAGTCAGAATATTGTACAGCAGCATGTGTCATTGGGTATTGTTAGCAAGCTCAGATGAACACCCTTGTTTTCTTTATTCAAAAATCATCTGTATTGCTTTGGCACAATGCGGGTAGAGCTACTGGTACAATTTTATTTTTAACATTCTGAACCATTGTAAACCTAGTGAACTGTTTAATATGTTACATTCAGCAAGGATGGCTTATACATTACCAAGGCTTTGGAACTGTCATACCTCAAAATGAATACAAGTATGGACAAAAGCTTTTTGTTATGAAGCTCCATGAATGCAAACCAGTTACCATTAGGACTTAAGAATGAATCAGTTGTTGTGGTGGTGGTGGTGGTAGTTGTTTTTCTATATTTTTCAATTTTTTGTTTTGTGATGGATATGTAATATACTTTTATGCTTCTAGAAGAATTTACCACTTTTATTTTCCTTTGAGCTCTTGCTGTGATTTGTCTTTTGGTTTTTTGTTTTGTTTTGTTGTTTTCTCTTGGAATGTGATTTGCAAACTCAAAAGAATTGGTTGAAGACTATACTTTTAACTCAGCAAACTCAATTTGGGAAATAAGATTCTCTAATTGCACTTATAAACAAACATGCAAGACATCACAGGTAAAGCTAAGTGGGCTGGGCATATAAATATATGTGGAATCCAGAGTAAGTAATTCATTATAAAAGCCCAGAAATTCAAACTCAAGAGACATTCATGCACACATAAAACTTAGATGGATGGTGGATAAAATCCTCTTTTAGAAGACACGGTAAAATACCAGCGTTGAGTTATACATTCATCTTTTCTATGTGTCTTTTATACCTGCTTCTAAATACAGAGTAGTCTGTTGGCCTGTCAGGGCACATTACCTGTTTGATCACCTGCTATGTAATGGTATCTGTATAACCATGAACATAGCTAATGCACCAAAGGATATCCCTTCCTAAGCATTAATAAGAAAGGAACCTAATGGTCAAAACTTAAACTCAGAACTTTAGGGGAGAAAAAGAAGGAGAGAGAGGGAGGCAAACCATGAGAGACTTGAATGCTGAGAACAAACTGAGGGCTGATGGGTGTGAGGGGGAGTGGGGAGATTGGCATGGAGGAGGGCACTTGTAGGGATGAGCACTGGGTATTATATGAAAATGAACTTGACAACTATTTTAAAAAAATAGAAAGGAAGGAAGGAAGGAAGGAAGGAAGGAAGGAAGGAAGAGAAGGAAAGAAAGAAAGAAAGAAAGAAAGAAAGAAAGAAAGAAAGAAAGAAAGAAAGAAAGAAAGAAAGAAAGAAAGAAAGAAAGAAAGAAAGAAAGAAAAAGAAAGAGAGAAAGAGAGAAAAAGAAAGAGAGAAACAGAACCCTAGTATAGGCTTCCTGTAAAATAGGTTTATCAAGTAGCCAATATGGCTTCTTACATATTAATTACAATCTGAACAGCAGAGATGGTTTTTACTAAACTCTCACCAAAGGACATGGAGTTGTCCTGCCCAGGGGGAAAGTCTCATTTCTGGTCTGCTCCTTGACATCATCACATCATCTTTCAAAGGGAATAAAATGACCCGTAAGTTACCAACCTGGGCATTTCTGTTCCCTCTTCGTAAGATATTCATTTCTGTGCCTGTGTTTTATATGCTAGGGCCGTGGAAGTACTGCTGTTAAAATTTGATATATGTGCTTCCAATCTGCTGTGGATATGTGTGTGAGCGTGTGGGCATGCAGATCTAGTTGAATTGCAGTTACACTACCCTGTAATCTTTATTCAAGGTCATTGTTTTATTTTGAGAAATTAAGATTAAAGATAACCTTGAGACAAAAACTGTAATCCCCATACCTAGCATTGACAGCAGCTGACATTTTGCTTATAGTAGTTTCTTCCTAATATAAACAACCATTAGAAAAATATGGTGATTAAAAAAATTACAGCCCTTCAAACTCTTACCTCATGTCCAGTCCCTTTCCCTCAACCCTTTCAGTAGCTTTGAAAATACTCTTAAATGCACACATATCCATGAAACGCATTATATATTTTCTATTTACTGTTATTTTCCCTGACTTTCTACTAATTTATAAAGTCTTCAAATTTTAATTCTTCTGCTTTTTTTGAATTTGTAAGTTTAATAATGAATTGTCTTCTATTGTTTTAATGGTTACATTTAAGGTTTTCATATGCATGAATAGTTAAGTTTATAGTTGTTAAATTAAATCCTTAAAGAAAATCAGCATGCCGTGCCTCCTTTCAAAGATAAGGACCTCAGTAATCCTTCAGGTCTCCTATGTCCTCCCACCCGCCCCTCAGAAACTTTTGTGGCAGTGTGATCTAGAGCAAGGATCCACAACCTTTTCCCGTGAAGGGCCAAATGGTAAATATTTGAGGCTTTAAAGGCCATACAGTTTCTACTGCAACTATTCCTTTCTGCTGTTATGGCATGAAAATGGCCCTAGGCAGTTTGTCAAGGAATGAGTGTGACTGTGTTGTAATAAACTTTATTTATGAAAACAGAAGGGAAGATTTGGCCTGTAAGATATAACTTGCTGACTCCTTATCTAGGAGTTTAGATTCACATATTTTTAATTTAAAATTATTACGATTGCCGTCAATATTTAGATTTGCCTGTCTTCTATTGGTTTATTTTTTCACCTCTGCTTAAATCCCATTCTTTCATCTTAATTCATTATTTTTGTTGTTGTTTTTCACTGAATACATCCTTTAGGACTAAGGTCTCTGGGTGATAAAAATCTATCATTTCGTGTGTGTGTGTGTGTGTGTGTGTGTGTGTGAGCAATGGGGACAGGTAGTGTATACAGACAGTGTCTTTAGAACATTCACATGGAGATATCCATTAGCTAGTTGCACAGGCAGGTCTAGAGTCTGGGACTTTGAGGACAATAAAGACATTGATAGTGGCATGTAGGTGGCAAAGGTGCATTTACTTTGTTTATTCTTTTTATGTTTTAAAATGATTTTATCTACTCTCCCCAGGTGATATTACAGGTGGATATATAATTGTACATTGGTTCTTGTTCTTTCATGACCATCTGATTGCAGTAGCTTATTGTCTAACATTATCTATTATTGCTGCTGAGAAATCTGCTCCTTGTCACTCCTTTGCTGGTAATCTACCTTCTCTCTGGAAATTTTAACATTTTCTATTTATCCGTGTGCTATATTCCAAATCTTTATGTTACTCCAGATTCATATGCTGAAAACTAATTGCCAATATGATGGCATTGGAAAATGGAGCCTTTAGGAAATAATCAGCACCCTGTAAAAGTGACCCCAGAGAGCTCCCCTGTCCTTTCTGCCACATGAGGACACAGCATCAAGGTTTAAACAACAGTTTATTCTCTCACAGTTCTGGAGGCTAGAAGTATGAAATACAGGTGTTGAATGGGCCATGCTCTCTCTGAAGGTCCTAGAAAAGAACCCTTTCTTGCCTCTTACTAGCTTCTAGTGGTTGCTGGCAATCTTTGGCATCTTTTGGCATACAGCTACATCCCTCCAATATCTGTCTCTGTCTTCACATGGCATTTCTTCCTTGAGTCTGTCTCTGTGCCCATATTTTCCTCTTTTTAAAAATCTACCAGGGACGCCTGGGTGGCTTAGTCAGTTAAGCGTCCGACTTTCCCTTAGGTCATGATCTCGCGGTTCGTGGGTTCGGGCCCCGCGTCGGGCTCTGTGCTGCCTGCCAGCTCAGAGCCTGGAGCCTGTTTCAGTCTGTGACTCCCTCTCTCTCTGACCCTCCCCTGTTCATGCTGTTTCTCCCTCTCCTAGAAATAAATTTAAAAAATTAAAAAAAAAAAATCTACCAAATCTTTGGATTAGGAGCCACCCTGATCCAGTATAAGAAGATCCACAAAGACTTATTTCCAAATGTCATACGCTGAGGTTCCAGGACAAAAATTTGTGGGGGATGCTATTCAACCCAGTATAGTTACATAGTATTCTGTGTTATAGAGATGATTCGTTTAACCAATCCCTAACCATGGAAAATACAGGTTGGTTCTAAGGCTTTGGGGTTTTTTCTTCCTTTTCTCCTTCCATTAGTAACATGACAATAAACAACCCTGCACAAGGAATTCTGTGCGTGTGACTGATTATTGCCTTAGGGTAAATTCCTGGCAGTGAAACTACTCAATTAATGCTATTGTTTTTATATCCATATATAACCCTTGGCATTTGTACACCTATTCAGTACATTTTAGTGCTGAATATAAAAGTGGGTGGTTTCTTATTCCCCCTGATTAATTAAAGTATGAGACAGAGAGAGAGAGACACAGAGAGACAGAGAAGTGAAGAGAGTGAGAGAGGAAGAAGAGAGTGAGAAGTAAGAAGCTTAGAAAGGAATTGACTCTTGGCCCTCCTTTATTCTGTGCCAAGGGCTCCATTTCCATGTGTTACATTGGCTGCTAAGTTACCTTCAAGCTACACTTCCTAATTATGCTGCCATGTGTCAGGGCTTCTGCCTATGGATCCCACATACAGGACCAAAATAAAACAATACACAAAACCAACCTCGCTGCCAATATTGTCATCTTGGACCAAAACTTTTTAATTGCCTCCAATACATCCCCTGAACTACAGCAAGAGTGATCTTTCTAAAGGACAAATCAGATCTTACCTCCTCAACCCAACTTCAAAACAAAAACAAAACTTTACCTGACACTCTCTCCCACCCCAGAATGGCTTCTCATTGCCTCAAGTGTAAAAATCCATTATTATATTTTTAATTTTTATTTATTCTTGAGAGAGAGAGAGAGAGATAGAGACAGAATGAGTAGGGGACAGCCAGAGAGAGAGGGAGACACAGAATCTGAAACAGGCTCCAGGCTCTGAGCTAGCTGTCAGCGCGGAGCCTAACACTCGACTCGAACCCATGAACTGTGAGATCATGACCTGAGCCGAAGTCGGACGCGTAACCAACTGAGCCAGCCAGGCGCCCCAAAATCCATTCTTTTAAACATAATTTCTTAATGATTTATGACCTGGCATCTTCTCTAGTAATATAATAAGCTTCATGATGTAACCACACATGACAACTCATAGTTTGCTATAGTGGAAACCCACCTGGTTTTTTTTTCTAGCGGATAGTGTTTTCCACTTTTATAATAAAACCACCACCACCACCACCACTACCCACCCCCCCAGCCCCTGCACATCATTCCCCAATCACCCCACCCGGTGACAGGTTGCAATGAGAAAATCATGTTTGTTCAATAGGACTTTATCCTTCCATTATAGTTTATTAGACCTTAGGTACCATCTGACCTAGGTTAAGCCAATGCCCTCTTTTCTCAAAGGATTTGTAATCGGAGCTGTTATATACGTCAGCTGTTTTCAACGATTATGATGGCAACTCGGTGGCTGTCAGCAGTGGCAATTTTTCACCAGGTGAGCTGAAAAGCCATAAAAGCTTTGTTACCACTAGAGAGAAGGAGAATGATGTAATGAAGCAGAGGCAAGAGATGGCAAAAGAGAAGACTCCCTGGGTCCTTACTGAACTCATGTCCCTGATACCACTGCATCCCTGAGCCACTTGGTTTTTGCCCTTGGGACCTCTCATATCCATCTATATCCTCATTGAAATGTTCTCCTTTTGCTTAAGCTTGTTCCACTAGTTACCACCACCAAAAAAAAAAAAAAAAAAATTGGCTGATTTCACTGACACAGGCACTATGCCCTTCTTTTCCTCTGGGTTTTGCATATTCTAGTCTCTGCACCTGGGATGCTGTATTCATCCAACATGTTCATCACTAATCCAGTTTTGCCCCAGTAGCAATTACTTATTTTTGCATTTGTCTCAATCACGGTTCTACTTCCAGGACATCTTTCCCCTAATATTCCAAGGTTGATTGGGTTTTCCTCCACTGTGCTTCCATAACACCTGCCTCCAAACTCTGTAAGAACACCACACATAGCAGCAAACGGAAAATAATAATGCAGCATGATGTATTGTCCAGTAGCACATAAGCTTTTTGTGGGTTGTCTTTCTTGCCATTGTTTCACCCAACATGATATCACAATGCTTGGAACAAAATGATCCCTCAACAAAAATTGTTGATGTAAATTGAATAACTCATTTGTGACTATTCACACATTTCCAAGGGACTGTATATTAATCTCTGTGATAATTTGGAACATTTTAGCCCAGTGAGTTGGTCTATTAACAACTAATATTTTCTAGCCGTTTGCCTCTCTTAATGTACTATTGGGGTGATTTGGGGCCAAACACCTATAAAAAGAGCTATGCTGAGAGAATAGATGTTATAACAGATAAGTATTCCAACACCTTCCTTGTCTATGCCATGCTCGCAAAGACAACATAATTCAAATTTCAAGCCCTACATTAGGCAGCTCTAGTTTCCTTTAATTATACACTAAAAATGGTATTGTCTGAACTTGGACCCAAGTTTTTCACCAAAGGATTAAGCAAAGAAAAAGAAAACCTTTTAGTGTACTTCTTCAATTTATTCACATTTATCTTTGTGTTTCTCCCCTATGAGATTCTATCCCCTGTAATGCCTAGCACCATGCTTTGTAAATTGGTGAGGTGGGCTTAATGTATATAGGAAACACAGTAGTGAAACAAGTCTAGGCAATTTGATACAAGTAATAAAAGTGGGGAGCACCCTGGCTTTCTACATATCTAGAAAGTTAAAGGCAGTGATGGATTCTTATGTAACTGGGAAATGTCAATCACAACTATCGAGGTGGTTTTGGGAGCACTACCAAATTCTACTCTCTGATGGTCAGTGTTGAACCTGATTCATGGTTGAGGGGTGAGGGCCTGAACAAGGACACAACCAAGGTAAGTATTTGTAAGTGAGCATTGGAGGTATTTGCTCTGTGAGCCCTTGTAAGGTTAGTGGAGTCATGTGAGGGCTAACTGTTGGGAGAAGGTCAAATTTGGAGATAAGAATGAGTCTACATGGCTCCTAAGTTCACATTCAAGAGCAATAAGTAACCAGAACTTGTTCCATTGTGGGAACTATTGTAAAGTCATCCAACAAATCTTAAGGCGTACATCAGAGAGACAAGCCAGAATTGAGAAACTGAGCATAGTATGCATGTTTTGGAAATATATTGACCACATAGAAAAAAGGGACACTGGGTTGAGGTAGAATCTGATATGTAAGGGAGGAGACACCACACAGAGGTTTCTATGAGGCAGAAAAGTTTTGTGGTAGATACCTAAGTGACCCTTTCCATTTTTGATGTTTAATGGTGCAAGTTCCAACAAATTGTAGTGGCGTGTTATGACTATTTAATAACAAAATAGCTTTACGGTTCTCAAAGCTCTTCCCCTTACATCTTCTTGGAACCTAATCATGGCATTACATGATAAGACTTGCTATCATTATGCCCTTTTCACAGATGGGGAAGGAGAGTTTCTATAAGATTAAGTGGCATGCCCAGAATCCTCTTAATAAGTGTGGAGTATAGTTAGGGGTACAAACTGATCTTTTGTGTATGAATTACGTGTTTGCTTGCTTGTCTACTACACACCACTGGCTTTGTCTAGTCACCAGGAGTATGATACCTACTGAGCTACCTTAGCATGTATAACCCAGTACATAAAATACAAACACAAAGACAGGAAGTCCTGCTTTTAAAAAAAAATTATGGAGTACATAATGTAAAATTGCATGCACACAGGGAAATCCCCTTAGGAGGAGTGCAAATGAATTCCTTCACATCACAGCATTTAGGCAGCCTACTTTCTGTCACACTCATTAGATAACCTTGGGTGACAGTTTACAGTGGGGTTATTTCCTCAGTGTAATCAGTCTATACTGTGCTTCTGAAATGGTAGCCTCCACTACTTAGTCAGTGAATAATATTTACTGAGCCTTCAGAAAAAAAAAAAAAACTGGAGAGATTAAGAAGAAATAAGAGATTAGGTCTTTGAATGCAGAGGACAGTCTGGAAAGAATCATCAAAATATGCCCACTTTTATGAGGTGATTCTAAAGCAAATCCTGGGTTCTGTTATCAAGCCTCTCACTGTGTTTCAGGAAGCTCTTGGCAATCTTTGGACACTCACTAGCACCAAGGCAGGGAGGGCTGTGGCTTAGAGATTTATTTCACTAGAGAACGACAGAAGAGAGGGAGGACATCTAGACTCTTAGAGACTTTATTCTTACTACCCCAGAGCCATGACGATGTGGTCAGATCAAGACAGCCTCAAACTGAGCTCAGTCAGGAGATCTGGCTTCGATAATCTGAAACATCATGAACTTTCTATGTGATTTTGACCAAGTTGCTTCATATCTCTTGACCTCAGTTTCCTCATCCATATGAGGAATAAGTGATCTGATATCCCTCAAGACTTTGATGTTGTAAATCTACCTCTTTAGATGGTAGTAGTTAGCCACAGTGTGGTCATCTAAACTTACTCACCTAAGGCCTTACTATCTGGAAGTAGTAGCATTTTTGGTTGCTATTAGCATTTTGGATGTAAATCATGTAATATCTCCCCCAGCCTCCACTAAAAAAAAAATCACCTACTTAGAAACTGCAAATCAGTAAAGTTGTATCATAATGCAAAAGCTGACAATAGCACTTCAGTGCTTTAAAATAAACTTGTAAAAATGCCTTCTGCAGATTACCTTTGTAAGGGATAAGCGGACATGGAAAGTAAAACTCTTTAATAAAGTGATTCTAATCATGGAAGGACTTTGGAGAACGTGAATTAAAAAAAAATACTTTATTGAGGTGAAATTTACATAACATAAAGCTAACCATTTTAAAGTGAACAATTCAGTGGCATTTAGCACATTTACAGTGTTGAGCAATGATACCCTCTATCTATACTTGACTCTTAAATAATACAGGTTTGAACTGTGCAGGTCAACTTATATGCATTTTTTTCAATAAATACAGTCCAGTGCTGTAAATGTATGATCTCTTTTTTATGATTTCTTAATAACATTTTTCTCTCTTTATTGTAAGAATACAGAATATAATATATAACAACATGCAAAATATGTGTTAATCAGCTGTTTATCTTATTGGTAAGGTTTTTGGTCAGCAGTAGACTATAAGTAGTTAGATTTTGGGGGTTTTGAAAGTTATATGCAGATTTTTAAATTAAATTTCTTTAAAGCCTATTTATTTATTTTTAGAGACACAGACAGCATGAGTGGGTGTGGGGCAGAGAGAGAGAGAGGGAAAGAAAGAGAATCCCAAGCAGGATTGGTGCTGCCAGCACAGAGCTGGACACAGGGCATGAACTCAGAAAAACATGAGATCATGACCTGAGCTGAAATCAAAAGTTAACCACTTAAACAATTCAGCCACCCAGGTGCCCCTACACAGATTTTTTTGACTGCTCAGGGGTCGAGGTTGAAAGGTCAACTATAGCTTTGTTTGTTTGTTTGTTTTGTTTTGTTTTTTAATTTCTTTTATTCCTGAGAGAGATAGACAGCTTGATCAGGGGAGGGTCAGAGAGAGAGGGAAACACAGAATCCGAAACAAGCTCCAGGCTCTGAGCTAACTGTCAGCACAGAGCCCGACACGGGGCTCGAACCCACGAACCATGAGATCATGACCTGAGCCGAAGCCAGACGCTTGACCAACTGAGCCACCCAGGCGCCCCAGGTCAGCTATAGTTTTCAAAGATATCCATCACTCCAGTGGAAAGCCTCTTACCCCTTAAGCAAATTTTTTTCAGGGAGAAGTTCAATTATGAAAGAGCGAAAAACTAACCCAGAGGCAATGGGAGATGAGAATGGCACCGACCCAACACATACACATACACACATACTCCCTTCATTCTCATTTACAGCTACTAATTCAACACAGATTCTTTAAGCATCTTGGCATAGTGCTGTCCCATAGCATAACAGAGTGCTAACAAGCACACATTGTGAGGTCAAACTCCACAGTTTCAAATCCTAAATTTGCTATTGACTGTCTGCTTAAGCCCCATCTCTAGGCTGGGGGACAATAATTCTGTATCTCAGAGTGATATTATATCTTAAATTAATAATGTGTGTAGTCATTTATTTTAGTGAATAAAAAAATAACTATGCCCAACAAAACAAGGGTTGTTTGCCACTGAGGAAGAAAAACAGGCACTTCCTGTATTAGTGGAAAGCAGCAAATGAATAGCCTAGAACATGGTTCATGGGGTGATCTTGCCTATTAATGTGTTATGGGACCTCTGTTTCCACTTACTGAGCTAAGTGTATATTTGAAGGCCTTTCCAGTGTCTGAGGCCATCATAGATGACATTTGCATTTTGCCAGTTTCCAGTTTCACTGTTAGCCAGTTGGTTTAAATTTACTCAGTCTGAGTCAAATTAATAGCCCTATGATGAAATGGGAACCCCAACCAAAAGGTCTTCTTTCACTCCCACTTGGATAACTTCCTGCCAGGACTCATCCAGATCAAAAGTTTCTGCTTCGTAGACTATGGTTTCCCCCTCTTCACATGTCCTTATTATTTCTCCCTAATTATATCCCTAAGCACACCAGGATATCAAACAGACAAGAGAAGCTTGGAAGTAGTCTATACATAAATCAGATACAGTATGGGCATATAGCTCTGGGTTCTACCATCCATTCCAGTTCCATTTTTTTTTAAATTTTTTTTAAATATTTTATTTATTTCTAGGAGAGAGAGAGAGAGAGAGACAGCATGAGCAGGGGAGGGACAAAGAGAGAGGGAGTCACAGACTGAAACAGGCTCCAGGCTCTGAGCTGGCAGTCAGCACAGAGCCCGACGCGGGGCTCGAACCCATGAACCGCGAGATCATGACCCAAGTGAAAGTCGGACGCTTAACCGATTAAGCCACCCAGGCGCCCCTACAGTTCCATTTTTTAACGTAAGCAGCACTTGGCTTTAGTTACTCTGGACTATTAGAAGGACAGGTCTTCCATTTGGGCTACAGATTCCCACTTAGTCACAAGAATGTCAAGAGTCACTTTCTTGTAACCACCCAAATTTCAACAACATCACTCTTTGGGTTTACCACTGATTTTTTTTCCACAGGAGCCTTTCTTTTTCTTACCCTTTTTCCTTTTTTTTCTTTTTTTTTGAGCTCTAGTTTCCAAAGATCTCTGTGCCCCTACTTTCTTAATCCATTATTTCTCTAGAAGCACTAAGTAATGACAGCCCTTGCCCTGAAAACATCAATTTCTAGTGCCACACTTGTTTAATTTTGAGGGACCTATGTTGCCAGGCCCTTCTTTTGGAGTGATAATAACCTGCTCTCAAGTAAGAGTCCATATTATAACCCAGATACATTCTTCTCTTACTCTCTACAGCTAGGGATTTCCATCCATGCATGGCTTGGGGAAAGGAAATTTCCTACAAATTCCTTCAAAAATTCTCTTTAATACTGCAAGCCTTCAGTTTTGTCTAATCCAAGTGCAACTGTTTTGTAACGCCATTTCTGTCAAAGAACTGCTTGGGATGTGGTTATGTGGGCACCAGACTCGTAGCTCTACAGCCCAATGATTTCAATTGGAAAGGGAAATCTGCTGCAAAATGAATCATAATTTGTTTCAACTTTTAGCGTTGCGACGCATATTTGGCTGCCCATGGCCTTATTCCCCCATGCTGTCATTGGCCACTGAGTTACATGTGGTGTTTAGTAGTTATGTCTCTTTCTAAGTGAACTCACGAATCAGAATTTAAATTCACAAACTGATTAAGAAAGCATGAATTCATTTTATAGTGAAGCTTTGAATAATTTTCACAGTGGATTGGAGCATGAGCTATATGATGGCTTCCATTAACACAGTGAGGTAATGAATCCTTGCTACTGGCAATCAACAAGCATTTCTTGAGTGCCTATTTTTTCCAGGCACTGTCCCATGCCCTAAAGAGATTCAACCAAATAAGATACAGCTCTTGCCACCAATGGGCTGCCTAGTAGGTCTAACGGCATCTTGTCCTGGAACCCAGGGTTCATGTAAGAGCAAAACAGTTAACGAGTCAGTAGAGGATGGCAAGGGCTAGAAGGGAAAGAGTCTTATTGTCCTAAAAAGTTTGGAAAAGAGAGAAGGAGCCAGTGAAGGATTTTAAGAAGCAGAGCTACGTGGTCAGATTCGCATTTTAGAACTACTGCTTTCTCAACAATATGGAGGATGGAATAGAAGAATCTTGAGGCAGGCAGGAAAGCCTTTTAGGTTTAGTAGAATGAAGAGGAATGGGGTGATGCAAGTCATTTTACACCATGAATATTACCAGATGTGATCTGGTAATATTGGCCAGATCCAACTTGTTGGCTGTTGGAATTAAGAAGTCAGGAGGGGACTACATTGACTTTTAGGTTCCAGGGGTACAAATGAATGATTAAATATTGAGGTGGGTAGAAAGAAGTATTAGATATTGATTTTTGGTAATTACTAACAATTTGATATAACTAAGAGACATAACTTTATAGGCAAATGGGAAAAGAGGACCAAGTTTTGAAAGGTGTCTGTGTGGAGTCTGTTAATGACCCAAATCACAGTAGAGATTTGTATTACCCAGGAAATAGTGATGAGGCCACAACGTGAGGGAGGAAAGCTCATGGAATAACAGTATATAGGTATTATTAACATTTCCCATAAATATGCACGTATAAGAACCAGCTAATTAAAACCTACATTTCAGATATGTATATCTGTGGGAAATGACACTAGCTTTACATAAATTTGCTTTAGAATTAGCCTATAGCTAATGTGAAGTGAGGGATACTTGTAAACTGGCTTTGTTTCCTGAAGCTTCAAAGCCTCTTAAATGGCTCCATTTAAGGGTCAAGGTCTGGGGTTAAGCCAGAAGGCATACACTGCCCTCCCTAGGTTTTAACACAAACTTCTGAGATGCAGCCAAGGACAAGAGTGGCTGTAGGAGGAACAGGACATTTATCCCTCCAGGTGTTCATATATTGTTGTTTCCTTTTCGTCTTATCTCCTGGAAATAATCTCCTCTCTCTTTACGAGTTGACACATGGGGTGAAGTTTCCCTCATGTGTTAGTATAATCTCTGAAGGAGTCAAATTCCCCTTCCTTCAGCTTTTATTAATTTGTTTCTCATAATTCTAGTGATGTGTTTAGATAGGGGAAAAGTAGAAGAGAAAAAGGAAAGAAATAATAATAAAAAGCAGAATGCCCCCCAGCGGCAAGCTGGTGGCATCCAGAGGTTGCAGATAATGGATTAGCTTTTACCTATTTCCATAGCAACAGCTTAGCTGCTCTTAAACACTTCTTTAAAAGCTTCTGATAAATGTATCCTGTGACCCTGAAAACTTTTCCATCTCCCTCCTGACTTCTTTCATCTTCAACCCCTCCTTTTCCCTTTGCCCCACAAAAACATCAATTATTACCCGTAACCTTGTAGCACTTGTCTTGGTTTTCTGCAGACCTGCTTCCTTTAACTGCCTAAGCTGGATGTGGAGACAGGAATGCTTCTTTCTCTCTCCCTCCCTCTTGCCTCTTGCTTCTCTCTCCCCCTCACTTCTTTCTTCTCCAGCTTTGTTTCTTCTTCTTTCTCTTTCCCTTATCTCTTTGTTCTCATCTTTCTCTCTCCCATCTCCCTAAACTAATATATACATGGAAGTCCTCATTTATATGAGTCTCCAGCTACAACTGAATTGGGGATTCTCAAACAGTTGGAAGCATGAATTGAGCACTTTCTTGTGATGAACCCTGAGCTACGGTCTCTGATGAGGAGGCATGTGGGGCATGTGGATGGGATAATATCAAGAGCCTAGAAGAATGCCTGCACCATTCATACAGAAATCAAGGTTCCAGTTGAAGAGAGAGAACACTCAACAATGAGACAATAATCAAGCAGGATCATGGGAGGAAATGGATTCGGAATCTCAAGACAAGACTTTAGCTTCTGGTTATCCCACTTTTATGTGACTCAGAACCATCATTTATGGTTAGCTTTTTTATCATTAGCCATATTCACTTATTTTCATCTATAAAAGGAGGAGTATACGCTCCAAAGGTGGAAGGGAGGAGAGAATTCAAATAAGAACAAAAATATGAGGGATGGAGACAGGCAGGAGATAAGCATCTCCTCACAGAAACTTCTTTATCTACTGGCACGCCCAGAACATAATAGGACTAAATAATACTGTGCCTGTATGTTTTCCTTCTGTTTCATTTGTTACACCCAAGAGCAAGAACCAAAGCAAGACAACAGGGGAAAAATAATAGTGGAGATTTTAAACAATAAATTAAAGCAGGTTATTCTATAATTATGTCAAAAAAATACCAGTGTCACCCCTTCTGTGAAGCGTTTCTTGACTCTACAGGTACACACCACACCTTTGTGTCATACCATATGTGCTTCTCACATTACCCTCTTACAAATACTGTAGTGTAGGAACTGACCTCACTTCTTACCTCAGTGCCTGGCACTGTGCTAGAATATAGGAGGGCCCTCAGTTAATGTTTGTTAAATGTAGACACAAGTTAAGGAGTGCCATGAATCAGGCAAGGTTAACGGAGAGAAGTTTTCTTGAAGAGATGAATTTTGAATTTGACTTTTGATGAAGGTTGTGGGTTGAAATAGGCTTTGGAGGCCCTTCCTCTAATGGCTCAAACCGCCAAATAACATAATAGGTATCCTTCTTCCTCAGAGCAGGGGGCATAGCAGCCAGAGAAAACATCCTGTTGACCAGGTTTCACAGGGATGTAGCGAGTCTTTTCTCTTTCTGTCTGCAGGGTTAGTAAGGAAGAAAGAAAACCTAGAATCCCCAAATCCTGATTTTGCTCAGCTTAGTTTATATATTACCTCTTTAGCTTATTTCTATGGGACACAACACTTCTCTTTTCTTGACTGAAGGAAAAAGACCTTGGAATCCACCACTACCACGCATGGCCTCCTGTGCAGAATTTAAATGGGTTTTTGCCTCCTGCAATCTAATCTGGCACTTCCCCTGTGCATTGTATTTAATAAAAACATCTGTAAAGACAATAAAAAAGGTAAAAATAGTGTTATTTGTTTTATTATGATTTAGTCTCCATAAGTTTCATAGATACCCTGCCAAGGAGCACAGGATTAGGAGTTTTATTTTAATATTCTTTTCCACAAAATCAATTTCATGTATAAAATAAGGAACTCTTTCTCAACTTGGGAAATACTGAGGCCTAAGTAAGTACTCGTTTTGTTAGAAGAAACTGGACCTCTACTCCTCATGGGATTTCAACTGGGTAAAATTCCAAGTTGAGGGTAGTTTAGAGGAAAATGTAAAGTCAAATATGCTTGTAGGAGAGTCTGGGCCCAGTGAAAATCATGCTTTCTCCTTTTCTGCAATACTTTGTGCAGGTGAACCTACTGTCCAGAGTAGATTTGAACAGGAAATGGAAGTATAATAACGGTGCTATCACAAAGGTTACAAGGAATACCAGGCCGGCTGAGGGGAGGATCAGTGGACAGAGAAAGGAAAAGTGGGAGATGTATGTCCATCAACTTTAAATCTGTTTTGCTGGCAAGAATAGGTTGAACCATCTCTTCTTCCTTCTTTCCTAGGAAGTTTTGATTCTGCTGCCAGAAACTTGTGAATGACATGGAATTCCACAGGCTCTTGGCTTTGTGTGATCTTGGGCAATGCTGTGTCTGAATGTGTCCTCTCCAAATTCCTATGTTGAAATCCTGACCCCCAAAGGGGATGGCATTAGGAGGCGAGGCCTTTGGGAGATGATTAAGTGGTGAGGGGGACCCTCATGAATGGGTTTAGTGCCTTTATAAAAGACCACAGGGAGCTCCTTCAACCCTTCCTAACTTATGAGGACACAGCAAGAGGTTTGCCCTCAAAAGAAGGCCTTACCTGGCCACGCTGGCACCCTGAAACAGACTTGCAGCCTCCAGAGCTGTGAGAATGAATGTCTGTTGTTTATAAGCTACTTGGTCCATGATGTTTTATTACAGCACCCCAAATATACTGACACAGGCCAGTGTCTGAACACTGTTTCCTGCCCCCCTCATTTGCAAGATAAGAGGGTTTGATCACTAGGATATTTCTTTTTTTTTTTTAATTTTTTTTTACATTTATTTATTTCTGAGAGACAGAGTGAGACAGTGTGTGAGTGAGGGAGGCACAGAGAGAGAAGGAGACACAGAATCCGAAGCATGCTTCAGGCTCTGAGCTGTCAGCACAGAGCCGGATGCAGAGCTCTAACCCACGAACCGTGAGATCATGACCTGAGCCGAAGTCGGATGCTCAGGTGACTGAGCCACCCAGGCACCCCAATCACTAGGATATTTCCAATGTTTCCTTTGAGTCTAAAATTTCATGATTCTGTAAATTGAAGGAAAATCCCCTAAATGCTTTTGAAGATCTATGCATAGTGTTGTAATCCCAGAAGAAAAACCAAATCAGAATTGTGTTTCTTGTAAGTGATCTTAATTCATTTTTGAATGAATATGTTCTGGTTCCCTTCATATAATAATTATAGTTTTACTAGAATAAGGAACATTTTTGTTGAGTCCTTTAAAATTTTTTATGTGGAATGAACTTTAGAAGGAGTCCATCTTGGGGTACCTGGGTGGCTCACTCAGTTAGGTGTCTGACTCCAGCTCAGGTCATGATCTCACAGTTCATGAGTTCGAGCCACCTTCTGGCTCCGTGCTGGCAACTCAGGGCCTGGAGCCTGCTTCAGATTCTCTGTCTCCCTCTTTGTGTCCTACCCTACTCATACTCTGCCTCTCTCTGTCTCAAAAATAAATAAAGAAGATTAATTAAAAAATTTTTAAAAAAGAGTCCATCTTTTGTTCATTTCACTTTACAACAGTTGGTATGCAGCCTTGGAGTAGATACAAGGTTGACATGAAGAAGATCACGGGAACTGTTACTTGTTTGAACTGATGTGCACATGGGCCCAGAATTCTGATTAACAATGTCCAGAAGAGGAGTAGGGGGGTATGGTTGCTCACTGTCTAATCTTCAGAAGTGTATATACCTCCATCCTTCTCTCTTCTTCAGACTCATGAATTTGTCAGACATGAGAGTTTTCCAAACCTTTCTAGAGATCAAACCACCTCTCAAGATAAATAGAAATTAAATTCCCTGGTTCCACCTGTTCAACAAATTATGGTTTTCTTTCGAAAGTTGAGCTGATTTATCTAATATGATCTTTCTTTACATTCCATCGTTTGCTCTCTACTCTCTCAAATGGGTCATGCTGCTCTGAATTCTTCAATGATCTTACCATTCTTCCATGGATGAGTTGACACTCATGGACTCATCAGAGTTTGCCCTTGTGGGTCCTGGAGGAGGAACAGTGTACTCATTAGTTATACCCCAAATAGTTGGTAGAACCCTCCCAAAGAGATAAAGTTGATCTCAACTCCAGGGCTATCTTAGTTGTATAGTTTGAGGCAAAAATAATACTTTACTCCCTGCCTCCTCCTCTCTTTAATTTTATTTATTTATTTATTAGTGGAAACTATAGTCAAAGAGAAACTGGTACTTAGTAATATAAGTCCATGGAAAGAGACTTCAGTGTCCTTCCTTTTTATCAGGCTAACTCCTCAGTTAGAGCTCAAACTGTTTGGAACTTCCAGTGAATTATGAAACTCAGTGTGAACCTGATCTGGGAAGAGTGGAGGAAAATAATTGACACAAAGACCCTCAAGCTCATGAGGGCTGGACCTGGCAGTGCTGACTGAGAGACTCCACTTGTTTTCAGCAACTTTCAGCCAGGTTAACACTTGATGACCAGTTCCTGCTCTTCTCCTTTATGAGTGTGTCGGTGGTTCTCAGGAGTGAGCTGGCTTCTAACTCTTTTGTTAACAACTGGCTGGAAATGGCTCTTTTACTTCTGCCTTGGGACTTACTCTGTATCTGGGAGACTTTGGTTTGACTCCATATTGAAGAATAACTACTAGGCTTATGCCAGGGTCGGCTGCTTTTGGGGTGAATCAAGAGCCAACAAAAGATTCTGTAACTTTGGCCTAGAGATTTTGTTCAAATTAAAGCCAGATATACTTTATAAACACAGTTTGATGGCTACGGAAGCAGTATGGAAAGAAGAAAAGCAGGATTTGGCTGATATCTGTCAGCAGAGGTGGGGAGGGGGCACTTTCATCCTCAAGTTTAGAAACATAAATTTCAAGTCTCAGCATCTTCTCCTTTGCTCTAACATCTGCAGCCCCCAGGAAGCTACATCAGGGCAGAATATCCCCACAAAGGTCACTTGCAGGCTTGCTTTCCACAGGCAAGCTCTTCATTGCCCTAGGCACTGGGCAGAGATGGCAAGGAGAAAAAAATGGTGGGAGACGATAGAAGGAGGCAGTGGATGGTCATTTCCAAATTAATATCTTTTCTCCTCTCATTCTGCTTTCAAAACCAAACACATTGGATCCAATTCTGCTTCAGGCACCTTCATCTGTGAAGTCAGATCGACAGAGAGTCTGGAAAAGGAAAGAATATGGGGGAATCCAGGGAAAATGTACAGGAATGCGTTATTCATTCCACAGTATCAGATAATGAGATGTTCCAAATGAGTGAATCTTCTAGATAACTGCATCTTCCTTTCTAAATATTAAAACTTTCTTTACATTTTAGGCTGTGTGTATGTATTTTGTTAAAAGTGTGTTATGAGTGTCTCTGCCTTGAAATAGAAGATTTTATTATAAGTTAACCAAATCTTGCTTAGTTATCATCATAGTTTAAGGAGAAATTAATTGTATTCTTCTGCCTCACAGAGGTGCCACTCAGGCATACCCTTCTGTAGCCCCACATTTTTTTAAATCTCTTTTACTGGTGAATCTGCTGTGTTCTTCCCTATGGGGTGTCACTTGTCAGTGCATCAGTTTATAGCACTCTTTGTCCACAGTGACTTAGGAATAAATGGATGTCCCCAGGGAAAGGCAAATAACCAAACCTATTAAATAGGCAACTTATTTTCTGTATGATTCTGCATCTGCTATTCAGTTCAGATCAACAATTATTCCATGTCTGTTAAGTGAGGATGCTGTGTTTGGTACCGTGGATTATAAAAAGGGCTCTTGAGTGGTTACCATCCATTAGAGAGGCAAGCAGTTGCTTCCCATTTTCCAGGGATATCAAATAGGTAAGGACCTTAAGTTGTGTCCATTGTGCGAAGTGCGTCAATGGAAGAAAGTACAGGGTAGAGAAGTAGAATAGAGTGTTTAATTCATTTGCTTAGAGAGGGTCCAGGAAGGCATTAAAAAGGAAATGATACCTAAAAAAAGTCTTTATTGGATCAATAAGAGTTCTGTATGTGGGGAAAAAAAGGAATATAAATATGTCTTAGACACAAGGAACAAGAGCTATGTGCATAAATTTGACAATGTTAAGGTCTATCTCTGTATCTCTCAGGGAATTAATCCTATGGATTGAATAACACTACTGTTTATTGCAGTCAGCGTGCTTTTTTTCCTTAAACTCTATTTTCTGGGGAAAAATATCAGTTAGGTGAAGTTGTTATTTAGTAACAACTTACAGATAAATATGGGGGATATTGGGGAACAAGAGAGGGATCAAGTCCATGAGGAAAGGGCATGTCCATTTCCTCCCAAATTGGAAAAATCCCTCAAATGAATGGGGGAGTGGTCTCAAGTAGTATCTTACCAACCAATTTTAACAAGGGTACCTTGTGGGCTTCCAGTCTGGGGACCCCACAATGCAGTCCTCAGAATGGCAGCATCTGTACCACCTAGAACCTGTCAGAAATAGAAATGCTTCATCTCCACCTGACACCTGCCGATATGACACAGGGGAAATGACCCTGCCATCTGTGTGGTTTTCCCCAAGCCCTCCAGACGACTCAGATGTGCCACTGTTCAGAGAATACAGAGATGAAGGAAACCCTGGAAAATCAAGATCTGAATTGAAGAAAGTATTGACAAAGCCATTTGTTCTCCCCCTGCGTTCTATTTCCTGATTCCAGAGCTCATGGACTGGTGACCTGTCACACCTGGGGAAGGGGAGCAGCTTCTTAGGTAGGGCCCACATGTCTCTTAGTTTTGAAGATTCAGAAGCTTTATTTTGTGGTACAGTAAGAAAGGGTCTTCTAAGAAGGGCCTGTCTCTCAGGAAGGCTCACAGTCAGGCTCTTCCAAAAAGAAACAGGAAAATTCAAATGCCGCTTTACTGATTTGCACATGAGCCAAACCTGCTGAATGGGCTAGCCCAACAAATATCTCCAGGAGTCCATTTCCTTCCCATAAGAAAGCTAAATGGGAAACTAATGTTAAATCAGAAGGTGGCAGAATCAGGCAGAGGGGACACAACTGTTCTGTTGAAATATTTTATGGCATCTCGTTATTCTGCATAATTTACTTGATCCTTAGAAATTATTTGTGATGCAGAAACCATGTCAGTGGGTGGATCCTACTAGTCAGGACACTCCCTTCCCTTGGGCAGCAGTGGGTGGAAACTGCCACAGTCCTTCTCACAGACTGATTAAGAGATGCTAATATCATACATTAGGTTGGGTTCATGTCTCAATGCAGCGGCAGGAGCTCTTGTGTGTGTTTAAACTGAGTTTATATTCATATGATCTCACCCATTGCATGTGGTATTTATTAATCAAGTTCACAGAGGCGAAGAGGTGACTGTCCCTCTGTATACAATCTACATGTATTAATACTTCTGTATTCCAATTACACTAGCCATTGTATGATGATAGACAGGGGAAGAAGGAGAGAAAGGGAAAGATAAAGAGAAAATTGACACTGCTGGAGATGCCTTCTGGAAAACACATAAAGGATTCAAAAAAATTCAGCTTTTAATTTAATGCAATCCAAGTCTTAAAGTGATGTACTTCATTCTTTGGGAGTTAGGTATTTTTCTTAAACCAGGAGATACCTTGAGATCTCCTGATTTTTTAAAATATTTTAAGAGAATTGGATAGAGAAGAGTTTCTTCATTACCAGCCTCCACTATGTTGCCATTGTGTAAATATTGTTACTTGATACATTATTGTAAATACGACTCAGTTGCTTTCTCTAGCTTTTAAGTGCTGCTTAATTCAGAGGTAATATGAGCAGATGAACGTAAATGCCTTTTGGGGAGAGGGCCACTGAATCCCTGCCTTAATAATGCTCTGCTAGAGTCATTCTGGTCTCAGTATTTCCCCCCATCTTTGTTTTTGAGGCAGGAGTGTGTGTGTGTGTGTGTGTGTGTGTGTGTGTGTGTGTGTGTGTGTTGAGTGGAGCAATAATTCTGTAGCTGATTCTAAATTGGGACCAATTCTTGAAAATACCCACTTTTATTTTTACCTACCCTCTTCCTCTTCCAATCTTTTTCTTTCACTTATTTCCTGGACCCTTCTCCAGGCCCAGCCCACCTTCCTTCTCCTCCTCCAGCCCCTGTAACCAGCCCAAGCCAGCTTGGCAGGTCTGTAGGCCCCGGACAGAGTTAGAGGCAGAAGGAAGGGTAAGTGTTGAGTCTACTGCACACACGTGTGGCCTATTTCTAAGCCTGACCCTGTGTTCTGAATCTCCCAAATGCTCTGTGTTTCTGCTTCTGGCACTTTCAGTAGAAATGTCTCCAACTGTAATGAGTTTTTATCACCTTGAGAAGTACCACAGCAGGTTCTAAGTCTAAGCTCTCATTTTTACACCCATAGGAGAAATGAAATCCATTGGAAATTAATCATCCATTGTTCGAGGGCTACTTTGGGTCCTCTCCTCCTCCTGCCATCCATACATATTGCTCGATAGCATCTCCGGTGAAGAAGGTACTCCATGTTCAGTGCATAAACATGGGGCCACCTTTAGGACTGATAGCACTGTCAGAAAACTTTCTTCATGGGGGCTTTAACTTCCCCACTTCAAAAAAGTTAGGAGATACGTAAGTTAAGGATTAAAGTAGATCCCTTCCAGTAAAGGGGAATAAATCTGATTCATCATTACACTTGAAGGAGATTTTTTTTTAATGTTTATTTATTTATTTTGAGAGAGACAAAGCCTGTGCAGAGGAGTGGAAGAGAAAAAGGGAGAGAGAGAATCCCAACTCCCCACTGTTGGTACAGTGCCAGACTTGAGTCTCGATCTCAGGGACTGGCTTGATCTCAGGAACCTTGAGATGATGACCTGAGCTGAAATCAAGAGTCAGATGCTTAATCAACTGAGCTGCCCAGATGCCCCTCACTTGAGGAGAGTTTTATAGTCTCTCAAAGTAGCGGGCTGTTGTCTTCTTTATTGGATTGGGAGCTAGCTGTTCACTTTGCCAGGTTCCCTGCCTCTGCCGTTTCTAAGAGTCTCTGGTCATAGTCATTCCCTCTGCCTACCGTCTTAACATACCTACAGCCAAGGTGTAGGATCACCCCATTCCTGTTGCAGAAGATGCCTGTGGGCCACTTACTGTTTGGCTCACTGCACTCACTCTGCTTTGTCTGATAGACAGATGAATAGTTAGGGACACAATAAATGCCGATGTGTCGAGATCAATTTTGCCACTACCATCCCACCTATTTCTGTCCTTAGTTATGGCATCTCCCCTAAATTGTAGTATTTCTTCTCTTGTATTTTCCAAAAAGAGAGCAATTTTATCAATTGTAGCTCAAAAACGGGGGCCCCCACTGCCTCACTTGAGGACCTGCCAGACATGATTTCTACCCCCTTCATCTTACTTTGTCCCACAGTATCTGATATTTATTACGGTGACACATATTTAAAGTGGCCTTTATGTTCAGTGCCCAAGCATATAGGAAGCTTGTATGTTCTTTTGCAGAGCCTAATTATTATCCTGACTCTTATGAAGCGCCTTTGTTCCCCAGTTATTTCTCCTCCTCTGTGGCAGTAGGATTGCCCAGCCATTCCTTTGCCCACTGCTGTCATAAACCAGGGCACCCAGTTTATGAGGCAGGACTGAACATCTGAGGAAATTCGTAATGAGCAGAATCTGAGACCAGTAGTGTCTGTAACATGGCCTCCACCATTGTTACTTAATATGTACTGACTCTCTTATTCCTTACAAAACACTCCTGCCATTTGGGTACTAATTCTATGCCTATTTTAGATTTAAAAATATTGAGGCACAGGTAAGTTGAAAAATTCCCAAGGTCACAGAGCCAAGAAATGGTAGCACCAAGAAACAGGCCAGGCCCACTGTCTCTGGAGGCCACTCTCTAGCTAACACAGTAAATTAACTCTGATTGACATATAGAGAAGGGTGATTTATTAAAAAGGACACTGGCAAACCTGACAAGCCTAGGCAAAGGACCCAAGGAGAGAGTTCACAGATAATATCTTACACATGTGAAATGATGAAATCAAAGCCACACGGAAATAATGTCTAGTTTACTGATACATGCTGCTGACAAAATGGTTGGGAAACAGGTAGTCTCATAGATTGTCCCTGGATGGGAAAGATGGTAGAATCCTCATGGAAGGAAATCTTTCAACAATCACCAAAACTACTGATGTATCTACTCTTTAAATCAGTACCTATTCTGAGACTCTATTCCATATATGCATTTGCCATGTCTAAAACTCACATGTGCGCACACACGCGTGTGCACACACACACACACAAATACAAGGTAGCTTGAGTGTCGTTGTACCAGCAAGAGATTGAAATAGGAATTAGCTCTCGTGTCTGTGAATAGGATACTAGTTAGATAAACTGTAATACATGTATACAAAGGCATACAGTGTAACTCTGCAAATATATTAGGTATATTTTTATTAATATGGAGACAACAGTATATATACTCTGCTACTTTTTGAATCAGGAAGAGTGATAATGTAATTCTCTTATTTGCTTGTTTTGCACAAGTAAACATTGGACTGATAAATAAAACACAAGTAAGTTATGGGAGTCTATAGATAAAAGGGTATAGAGGGTAGAGGGGGGCATCAGACCTTTCCATGTATATTTTTTAAAGTAGAATTGTGTTTGAATCATGTAAATGTACAATTATTTCAAAAGATTAAATTAAATACTTTGAAAATGGGATGCTATGTAGCTCATACCATCCTGAGAAGCTAAGTATCTGGTTATATAAATATTATTCTAGGCAAAAATAAATGTTCTCCATCACACCCCTCATCATGTTACCCAGATCTTCTGACACCAGGCTATGGAAGTGAAACTTGGTGTAGTAAAGCTTACGGCTTGTTCTCCTTCACAATAAATGAAATAGTAGGAGGGGGGAGAAGTATTTTCATTTCCAAATATCCCCACTTCACAGCCCTACAATCAAGTTCAAGTGTAGCGACATTACTTGATGTGCCCTGGAGCAAGAAGACTCGTATATATAGTGTGTTATTAGGCTCCTGTGAAATTATAGAAGGTGATTGCTCCCTTCCTCTGACAATACATATGTGACCATTATCTGGGAAGTGAAGTGCATAAAAATAGACAATGTTAATAAAAGAATTGAAAATATTATTAGAAGGTGCATCAAATTAAGCTGATTTAAAGGCTGTAAGAGTCTGAAATTTATGGTGAGTATGCCATGGGCTCATTGGGATTGTAATTTGGAGAATCCCTATAAAACCTGGACTGGAGCCATCCTTTCCTACTCAAGGCAATTTTTCCTCTAAGCTTCTCTGAGTACGATGAGAAATGTCTTGGTGTGTGACTTTTTTCTCTTCTACCCGAGTGCTGATATGTCGGATACAATGTAGAGCATACTGATTCATATGAGTAGAAAGTAAGACCCGGGTTTTCCTCCTTCACACAGCCCTAGAGGTTCAGGGAAAGCCAGAGAAGAGGTTTTTCAGGGAAAGTGGCCTCCTTTTGCACCAGAAAGTACTGAACTTGAAGCCACTATTGTAAATATCAATGCCTTTTTACCTGGCATTCTGGTTGAACCTTATTAACCTGAAATATTTTCTGGGCTAGTGACACTGGAGCCTCTAATGACCTTTTAGTCAGCTGCCTTGATACTTAATGTGTTTTAAACATTTTTGGCACAACTGCTTTCTGAAAAGGTTTTTGCGCAATACATTCAGCTCAAGCTGTCTACTGTATTACAGAAACTTGTTGGGAATAATATTTTCCATGATAAAATACCGGCATCATTATGACATGTTAAACATTTAAAGATAGTTTCCAATGTGTTTTGTTTTTGAAGGGAACAGGAATGTAAATTCCTTGTGGGTGAGTGGTGAGCACAGGAGATCTGAACCCCTCGGCAAATGGAGTGAATTACTCCATTGGAAGCATCCAATGACACTGCATGCTGGAGTACTGGAAAGTCACGTTTTTTCCCCCCTAACGTGCTTTAATTGCTTTTTGCTGGGGCTAGGGATATTTATGGGTTAGGAGATTGCCAAGTTATTTATTAGATGGAGTATCTAGGGATAGACTAATATAAATCACTTAGGCTGGTATTGAATATACCAGACAGTCAGTAATTTAAAAAGCTTTAATAAAAATGCTAAAATATGAGACTTGTCTTTGGCTGTAATGAGACTCAGTTATCATGTTTTTATCAGCGATATTCAGTCATGGGCCCCTCCCCCTTTTCCTAGTGTAAGAAAATGAGGATGCAACCATTATTTCCAGACTCTCTGCATTTGTTGGAATTGAGAAAGGCTTTACAAATTTGAGGAAAGATTCGGATGAGAATTATATTGAGGGCCTAATGGCTGACTTCCTCATACTAAGAAATCTAACATGTTCTTTCATATTAGAAATCTTGTCTTTTGTGGATCTAGCATGTTGAGAGACAAGCAAAAGGGGTATATAAGGTTCACCTGGCCTGTAGAAACCTTACACGGTGTATCTTCTCTGTGATACAGATCACATTATTGTGAAAGCTGTAGCCAATCCCTGTTTCGCAAAAGGACAGAGTCAACACTAATCAAGTTTAGAATCAGTGGAATCCTGGAAAACCAAAGCCATAGCTTTTATTTTCTTTAGTGGGAATAATGAATCATAGGTATATAGCATTCTATGGGGTTTTTTTCATATTCTTCTCTTTTTAAGTTTTAATTTTAATTCCAGTTAGCTAACATACAGTGTTACATTACTGTACAATATAGTGTAGTGTTTCAACAATTCCGTACAATACCTAGTGCTCATCATGACACATCCCCTCCTTAATCCTCATCATCTATTTCACCCATCTCCCCCCATTCCCCTCTGGTCAACATCAGTTTGTTCTCTATAGTTAAGAGTCTGCTTCTCTCTCTCTCTCTCATTCCCTCTGCTCATTTGTTTTGTTTCTTAAATTCCACATATGAGTGAAATGATATGAATGTTTGTCTTCAAGTGTAGTTATTTTTATGATCTCATTTATTTATAGCTGGAATCTTTTTAGGGAACTTTTATCATCCTTATGTCACAAAAGACTGAAATGGTGGGTCATGGAGAATAAGATAATTGCCATTTTCATAAAATTAATGCATGGAAGAAAGCAGCCTGAGTGTTCTCTACCCTCTTCCTTCCACAGAAGCATCAAGCTAGGGATGAGATTATGGGCAAGTGCCCATTTCTTCCTGATTTCCCAAGTGCCACCCTTCTTCCATGATGAAGAGTTTCTGCATCGAATTCCAGGGAACTCCTGTCTTCGCCTCTATCTTAGACCTGCGGGTTGCCTAATGAGTGCAGGAGTGAGGCACAATGACCTGTCATTGTGACGCAGAGCAGGTGGAGGAGAATAGAGAAGAGGGAACATCCAGCTGGCAGGTGGGGTAATTACTGGGGAGAATGTGAGACTGATTCCTGATGGACTGCCCCAGGGCTATGCTGTGTCCAAAGGGGTGGCCAGCTCAGTTGAGAAACCAACCATGCTCTGAGGTTGCTTTTCAGTTGAACAAAGCACAGCAGAAACTTGCAGCTCAGCTCTGGGGGCTCAGAGGGATTGTGCAGAGCAGGGTGGGAGCCACCAGGTACCAGTCTTTAATATAGAGCAAGTCAGGAAATCTTGGAGAGGTTGGGTAAATGTGCCCCTAGGCAGATACGGCCATCCATAGAAGTGTTCCAGAACAATGTGGAGCCTGGGTACATTTATGGGACACACGTTGAAAGAGGGCATGGAGCCAACTCATTTCCCCTCACCCCTCCCTGTTCAAAATTAGACATGTAAGATTTGGGACAGGAAGGCAAATTGGACACACAAAGGTAATAACAGAGACTACCTGGTGACAGTCTGTTGGGAAGAAAAGAACTCACAAAAGACAGGAGGTGATTGTAGGGTTGGGGCTAGGGTCATTAAATCCTAAGAGTGGACAAGATCAGCCTGATCCCTGCCCCGTCATCCCTCTAGCCCCAGCTGACTCAGCCAGGAAGGGCTTAAATACGGCAGGACTGAAGCTGGGGCATCACAGACTCTGTGATGAAATGCTGGGGGTAAACACCAGGTGGTACTCTCCTTTTTCAAACTTCTTTATGTGGCACCAGTATGTGACACAGTAGAAATAAAGAGTCCAGGAACTTGAGGAAGGAAATGAGAAGAAATCATGGTCAAGATGCTTGAACATCACCTGCGTTACCTCATTTGATTTTACCACCTACTCAGTGAGTCAGGAGTTGTTGATATTATCTGCCCTTTCAGATAATCAGAGTCAGGACCACTTCTCCAAATGCTACAAGAATTTTCCATTACCTACCATACCGTGTTCAACTGGGGGCAAAAAAAAACAAAAAACAAAAAACAAAAAAACGAGAAAGAAAAACAAAAAAACAGTCATTAGGGAGCAGAGATCATGGGTTTTGGAGTCAAGCAGACTTGGATTTTATTGTGTGTGCCTTTGTACATGGGCTGAGACCTTGTGTTTTGAAGTCAGTCAGAACCAGGTACACAAATCTAGCTTTTCCTTTTTCTGGCTGTGTGACATTTGACAATTTATTTACCCTTCCTCTGCCTCTATTTCCTCATCCTTAAAATGTGAAATAGTAATCTGGCCTCAGGGTTTTCACAAGGATAAAATAAATGGTATGTGCCAAATTCTTTGTATGGTGCCTCAAAAAAAAAAAAAGAAAATGAGAGTTGCTGGTGAGAGAGAGGAAGAGAGGGAGAGAGGGAGAGAAGAGAAGAGAAGAGAAGGAAGGAAAGAAGGAAGGGAGGGAGGGAGGGAGGGAAGAAGGAAGGAAGGAAGGAAGGAAGGAAGGAAGGAAGGAAGGAAGGAAGGAAGGAAGGAAGGAAGGAAGATTGATTCTAGAAGTGGAGATAAAAGCCCATCATATTGACATTTCCCATGTGCCAGGGACCATGATAAAACACTTTCTCCCTTTTGTATTCATTTGCTCTTTATTTCTCACAGGGCCCTGTGAGTTACCTATGATCACTACCCTGCTTTGCAGTTTGGAAATTGGAGGTTAGAAACATTTAGACACTTGTTCAAGGTCATGCTATTAGTGAACAAGTGGGGGAGCCCATATTATAGTAACAAAATAAGTTATGACAAAGTTAAAGAAGGAAAGTAGAGAAGGGGAGAGGTCTGAAACCAGAGCCAAGGGGGCCCGAAATTCCAAAGTGTCCTGGTGTGGGTTAAGAGAGGTTATGGGACTTCTCTCCACCTCATGGCAAATACTTGACAGAATTGGGGCTAGAACCTAAGTGAGCTGCAACATGAGGAGGTTGTGCTAGATAATTCCTAAGGTCTCTTTTTGACTTGAAAATTCTACAATGTAAATTAAACCCTGTGATTGTGTGTGTGTGTGTGTGTGTGTGTGTGTGTGTGTGTGTGTGTGTGTTGGCAAGGAATCTCAGGGGGAAGCAGCATGTCAGGAGAGCAAAGAATAGGAGAAACCTCCCAGAGGGAGGATGTCTCTTTGCCCCAGAAAGAGCAGGACCACATGTGAAAGACTCTGACTGCATGTAATTTCTCTGATAATGGTCAGTTGCTTGAATTGTGCAAATTAAAAATAGGAGATGTGTGCCTGAGTCTATAAATAATTTCCGTAAGCAACGCTGTGGAGACAACCCTTACAAACGAGCTCAGCAACGCTTGCCTGGTTTGTGATGCTGCCTGGTCCCTGGTGTGTGTTTATGTTTCTGTAATTCATAATCATTTCTTCTCATTCCCCACCATTCCTCTCATCACAATAGAACCAAGAAGAGGAAAGCAATCCAAATACAGCAGTTCTAATCTTATCCAGCATAATATAAAACTCTATCACACCAGGATATGTGGGGAGGCTATGTTCGCACTCACAGACTATAAAACCAAACAACATGGACCTGACCTGCCTCCCAAGCAATGGGATATGACCTCATGCAAATAGGACTAGTTCCTACTCTCTAGCTGCTCCCACTGGATCCTGAGAGGTTGCATTATCTAGAAAATCTCTTGCACTATGTCAGTTAAGTTAAGTCAGTGTTTATTTTATCATTAAGTATTTGGGGGATGGCACAGAAGTGGTATTTGCCTTAGACCATGATTTCTGATGACAAACTTTTTTGATATGTAAGAATTTCCCAGAACACAGATTTGTAGAAGTCTCATGCATAACCTTTGTCAATAGTGATTGAGGTAGGTGATATAGATGCTTTTCCTATGGGGAAGGAAGGTATCTTTAGCACATAAGACAATGTTTTTAACATAAAAAGAATGAAGTTAGTTCTTTGAGAGCAGGGGTCAATAGCTTGTTTGCTTAAGGGGAAGTATTAAGAAAAACAGGTCTTTCAGGAAACACAGTGTTTGCTCCCATAATCACAGAAGAAGAAGTTCCTCAATAGGTTCCTTCACAGGGTGTAATCAGAATATTCAAGGCCAGAATAAGTCACTCCGAATACCGATCACAAGATACCTTGGGGGTCGGTGCTCCAAGCAGAAACAATTGGGTGGGGGTGGATATCCACCGCCATCGGACCGGTAAGAGTCCGTGCAACTCACCTTAACCCCATAGGGAGTTCTTTCTCAACCTATGAGCTCAGAAATGGCTCCCAACATAAAACGTAATCCTGGATCACAAAGATCCCCAGCCCAGTGGGCAAGAGAGATGTAGCAAACAACAGAACACTCTGAGAAATGCTTTGAACTGAACACATAATGATGTCAATCCCCAAGATTTGTTCATCTTACCTATTAAGTAAGAGGTAAGATGCCATCTCTGCCCAACT
This sequence comes from Hyaena hyaena, assembly GCF_003009895.1. NCBI lineage: Eukaryota > Metazoa > Chordata > Mammalia > Carnivora > Hyaenidae > Hyaena > Hyaena hyaena. The sequence goes on from NW_024080938.1 coordinate 1,041,358, forward strand.
CTCCAACAAGTGCTTGTGCACTTGCCCAAACTACTACCACCTCACTGCTGGACAACATCCTAGCTAGTTCTCCTGTTCCTACTTTGTTCTAACGCCTTCTGCTCTCTAACTGCAGCCAGCAGCAACCTATTTGCAATGCAAACCTGTCCAGGCTCTGGCACGTTGTTGTAGTCGTTGTAGGTCGTCATCATCACCATCATCTTTAGACATTCTAATGCCTTCTGCCATTTCTCTTATAAAAACGGACCCAAACCTTAGCATTTCCTCCAATAGGCTTTAAGGTCTGGCACTGCCCATCCGCTCTCCATTTGTGTGATTTCATTCTTTTGAAATGAATCAAATGGAATCAGCCACAGGCACCCAGGTGAACCATATTCTGTGTCTTTGCAGAGTCTGTACATATGTTGGTCCCTTTGTCCAGCTCTGCCCAGAACAAACCCTTCCACAAACTCATTGACGAGGACAGACTTCCTATTAGGGGATGTCACAAATTGCACTACCACATCATAACACATTCACACATTGATTCTTGTGACACTAAGCTCCATAATTCACACAAGAAGAGGACATTTCTGTCTACTCTTCTACCTGACTATAATACCCAGGATATAGTAGAAACTAAATAAATGTTTTATAATGAATGTATTACACCATTATGTGTAGGCAATCCTGGGGCACAGACTTACAATTTGTCTCTGGAATGGGGAGAACTGACAGAGAAAAGATTATATCTCAATATTAGTTTTCAAGTATGAATAGGGCTTGTGCAGGTGGATGTGTTGGGAAGAGACGCAGGTGCGGAGGGTATAGCATATTCACAAATGTGGAATTGTACGACAGCAGGGATGTTTCAAGAGTTGCGAAACCGGCTGACGTGGGGAGGGTAGTATTAGTTGTCTTGATGAAAATAAAGGAAAGGGGAAACAGTGGTCATTATTGAGAGACAAAGAGATTAGCAGCTGCAGGTGGAGCATCATGTGATGAACCAGCAATACATGAAAAAGGCATTTTCTGAGAACACTTCTCTCCTCATATAGCACAGAAACTTTTGATTTTACTTCCCCACAGCTGATAAGCCATGTTTCTTTTTTTAATAACATTTTTTATCAGGGCTATAATTTATTTACCAGAATGATCTTCCATAAATTCTCAAGGTTGAGCAATAATCATCACTCTCCAATTCTAGAACATCTGCATCATTCCAAAAAGAAACCCTGTGCCCATGAGGAGTCACTCCCTATTTGCTCCCTCTCCCCAGCCCCTGGTAATGTACTAATGTATTTTCTCTGTCTCTCTAGATTTACCCATTCTGTCATTTCATGTAAATGGATATGTGCCCTTTTATGTCTCACTTCTTCCATTTAACGTAATGTTTTCAAAGTTCACCATGTTGTAGCCTATACATTCCTTAGTACTTCATTCCTTTTAATAGATGAATAATATTCCATGGTATGGATATCCTACATTTTGTTTATCCTTTCAGTCATTGATGAACATTTGCATTTTTTCCATTTTGTGTCTATTATGTCGTAATGCTGTTATGTACATTTGTGTACAAGTTATGTGGGTTTGTGTTTTCATTCCTCTCGAGTGTATACCTAGGAGTGGAGGTTATGTTAACACTATCCTGAGCCCATTGAGGACCTGCCAGACTCTTCTGAAGGCAGCTGCAACACTGCAATTCTACCAGCAGTGCATAAGGGTTCCAATTTCTCCATGTCCTCACCAACTTCCACTGTTCTCTGTCCTGCTGTTACTTACAACTACCTTAGTGGATGTGATGTAGGATCTCACTGGGGTTTTGATTTGCATTTTCATAATGAATTATGACACTAAACACCTTTTCATGTGCATAGTGGCCATTTGTATATCTTCTTGGGAGAAATTGTATTCAAATCTTTTGTCTATTTTTAAATTAGGTTATTTGCCTTTTTATCGTTGAATTGTAAAAATTTTTATATAGTTTGGATACTGGTCCTTTGTAAGCTATATTATTTGCAAAAATTTTATCTCATTCTGTGACTTCTCTTTATCACTTTTTCTATAACGCTCTTTGAAGCACAAAATTAAAAGCTTTTTTTTCTATTTTGATGATATCCAATTTATCCATTTTTTTCTTTTGTTGCTTGCGCTTTTGCTGTCATATCTAAGAAACCATTGTCTGATCCAAGGTAAAAAAGATTCACACCTGTGTTTTCTTCTTTTAGCTCTGACTTTGAGGTATTTGATCCATTTTGAGTTAATTTTTGTGTATAATGTGAAGTAAGAGCCCAACTTCATTTTTTGCCTGTGGATATCTAGTTGTCCCAGCACCATTTGTTGAAAAGACTATCCTTTCCTCATTGAATTGTCTTGGCACCTTGTTGAAAATCAATTGACAATTAAAGTATGGATACATTTCTGGACTCTGAATTCTATTCCATTGATGTATACACCTACCCTTATGCTGATTTTTAAAAGGGAGTGCTTCCTAGGAATATATTCAGGATTAAAGGAAATAATATATACAGAGCAATTAATACGAGGCTCAAAGAACTAAACACTAGCTATTTTGTGACTGCTACTGGTGCTGTTACCACTTTGTGTACCCCCTGGACTGGTAATGTCTCTAGAAAATCACTAACTCACAGAATTTTAAAGCAGAAAAGACCTGAGAATTAACAATCTATCTTCTTCATTTTGAATGAACTAAAACAAACACATGAACACCACCACCACCACACACACACACACACACACACACACACATGCACATGCACATGTAAGGCAGAAGGGTTAAGCGATTTACAAAAGATCATACACCTATGGAGGAACCAAGATCAGAATCCATTTATCCCACACTTCATGTCTTGCCTTTGGCACCATAGCATACTATTTCTGTATACAAAATATGGCATGACCTAGCCTAGCATGCATGCTATAATTCCCAAATTACTCTTACCTCTAGTTTATGTAATAAACTCACTTGTTAAAATACAGAGAAAAAAGAAGTTAACCCTACAAGAATAAAAGACCATTTCTTTAAAAGTCTTTACTGTATTGTTTTTATAAATCAGCTTTGAGAATAATGGAGAACATTTCATATTTATCTTCGGTTTCACATGGCCATTTAATATTTTGTTGTTCTCTGAGGATAACAAGAAGGAGAAGAAGCAGAAGCAGAAAACAATAGTAGCTATTTAAGTCTCCTTAAAACATTCTCTCAAACCTAATCTTCATATGATGTGTGACATATTTTTATGCCCATATTATGGTAGAGGAAGCTAAGTTTAATGACATTAATTTTTTCTTTCAAATCACAGAGAAAATAGTTGGGGAGAAAAAAGTATTCAAACTTCAGCCTCTATGACTCCAAATTCTCCAAGGAGAAAAGAGATCAGGAAAAGTCAGGCAATTTCTTTATACAAATCTGTGTGATTTGCCCCACTCATTTGCTGAGGCTCAATTCAGCTAAAGAGGAAGAAATTGATATTTATTAAATATATACTTTTTACCCTGGAAGTATATATAATGAGGTCTTCCCACTCAGTTATCCAAGATGAATGTCAACTATATATAAGCCCTGATTTAATGTTGAAGGAACTGAGATTTAGAAAATGAGCAATTATGCACAGACTAGATTATCTGATTCTAAATAGCATGAATAATATCAGAAATGAATATATAAAAATTAATAATAGCAACTAACATTTATTAAGTACTAATTTCCAGGCACTATGCTAGTGTGCTATATACATTTGCACTTAATTGTAACAGCTAGAATTAATTATAGATAGATACAGGCAGAAATACTGTCTTCATTAAGAAGTATTAAGAACTGAGGGTGCAGAGGGGTTAAGCCAAAAACGTCCAAGGTTGCACAGGCCTTTTGGGTCCCAGAACCTAAGCTATATATGGTACATGGCCTTGTCATAAGCTATTTCAAATTTATCATAATCAACTTTATGTAAAGTGGTGACACATAAAATGTGTCCAGAATCACACATTTTAACCCCTAATTAATTCAGGTTTGCTCTCTCACAAATGTACACTAATATGCATAGCAAGCTACAACTGACCTTTGAACATGGGGGATAGGGGTGCCGACCCCCCAAATAAGGCCAAAGATCCACATGAAAACTTTCAACTCTCCAAGAACTTAACTATTAAGAGCCTAATAGCATAAACTATTGGTAGCAAATATTTTATATGTTATATGAATTTTTTACTATATTTTTGGTAATAAAGTTAGCTAGAGAAAAAATGTTACCAAGAGAATCAAAAGAGAGAGAAAATACATGTATAGTAGTGTGTGTAATGCACAAAAATTCATAAATGTATACTCAAATCTGTGTTGTTCAGGGTTCAACTGTATATATAGTAAGCATGTATTTATTCAGCAAAATTTTATTAAACACCTGTTAAGTGCTAAGCATAGTTCTAAGTGCTAGTGGTATAACGATTTTTACAACTTATAGTTTTGGACCAAAGAGACTTCAAACAAATAAGTATACAAATGAATATAAAAGCATAAAACTATATAGAAATCATTAAGGAAAATTGAAAGGTGAAGAGATATTGTAACAAAAGGACCTGAATTAGATGAGTTGGGGATAGGACTGAGGTCACCAACAAAACTACTCTGAGGAGCTAATGTCAAAACTGAGCTTGGAAGAAAAAAATAAGATTAAAGTGGGGGGTTTTTCAGGGAGAGGAAAGGGCAAATGTCAGATCTCTAGGATGGTACACACTTGACAGATTATAAGGTATCCCATTTAAAAACTGATTCATTCATACATTATATGTAGAGGGGGAACGGATGTTACTACAGGTCAGGTTTTGTGTTATATAATAGAAATACAAGGATAAATAGAACAGATCCTTTCCATGGAATAGCTCAGTTGCAAAGATAAATTGTATGATAAAGACATAAACAAGATATAAGCAAGAAGGCATCATAAAGAAGCTCATATTTGAGTTGAGTGTTGAAGGATGAGGAATTCAAATGGCTCAGAAGTGGGCAAGTGCTTTCTCAGCAGAAGGGACAGGATATGTAAAGACACAAAGATGAGAGAATGATGTAACCTCAAAGAAGCATGTGGTTATTACTCTTATTAGAGAAGAGGCTAGTAATTAGGCTATGGACAGACTGTGAATGGTTTTGTAAATCCTGCTAAGAAATTTGGACTTCCCTGTCTTAGCAAGGGGCAGATTGTTGGAGCTGTTAGACAGAACAGGGATATTTAAGAGGTGATTGTGGTAGGTGTATGGTATGGGGTTTGAATTATAAAATGGTGAATATATAAAAAGGTGGCAAGTTGAGGAATGAAGAGACTTTTGTAATATTCAAAGCCATACACAATGAACTTCTCAACTAATCCAATGGCCATGTGATTCGAGAAGATGTGCCAGGTTCAGGACATGTTGGTATGTTTAAGAGCCACTGGCCATGTTGAAGGTAAAGATAGAATGTGCATATACCTCCTGGTAACTCAGAGACCAAAGATACTTTTGGAAATCTGCTTATTCCTCAAGATAATTGATTGTGATCTGATAAAATATTATTTGTCACTCTCTGCATACAGTATGTGTATGCATATGTGTATGCACATATACATACATAGAGTGGCAGACAATATTTTATTTGTGTCTAATTAAACATTTGTATGTCTATACTATGTAACTATTTTTATCTATTTATTTTAAATAACTACAATTTGAAATTCTTATAGTTGTCCATTGCACAATCTGCACTAACACATGGAGGGCGTGTTGTATGTAACCCACCACCATCAATGACAAGATAACTGGATGCATGGACCATGAGCAGAGGTGGGGCCCTAGTGTCTGCAGATCTGACTAAATCGCACTGTACTATTTGTCATCTTTTAATTAGAGTTGTGTGGGTCCTGCCATTTTCTGTAATTTTCATATTTTGTTAAGATTATTGTACATTTTCGGGGCACCTGGGTGGCTCAGTCGGTTAAATGTCCAACTTCAGCTCAGGTCATGATCTCACAGTTCATGAGTTCAAGCCCCAAGTTGGGTTCCATGCTGACAGCTCAGAGCCTGTAGCCTACTTCAGATTCTGTGTCTCCCTCTCTCTCTGTCCCTCCCCTACTCATGCTCTGTCTCTTTCTCTCTCTCTCTCAAAAATACATAAAAAATTTTTAAAAAGACTATTGTATATTTTTGTGTTTATCCATATATCCAAAAAATACTAGCTATAGATACATACATACATATATACATACATACATACATACATATAGACATAGATTGACACATAAATTTCATAGATACTTAGAAACATAGATTCATTTGCCACAGATTAGTGTCTGCAAATGGAACAAAGATCTCCTGTCAAAATATGTAGAAGGATTTATTCATTTCCAAGTGTTCCTTTCTCAAAAATTGTCATACTGATGAGGGGAGGGTCATAATAGTATTGCCAAATTAAATTCAGATTTAAAATTAAATTAAAAGCATTGAGAACCTCCCTTAAAGATGCTGCTTGTCAAAAGCACACCCAGGGGAACAAAAACGGCTAAGATGAACTTCTACCCTCCGTGGTAAGAAGTGTGCTGGGAAAGCAGCAAGAGTGAGGTGATTTTGTTCCTTGTGGTAAGTGCTGTGAGGGAATTTAAAAATATTTTTAAATGTTTATTTATTTTTGAGAGAGAAAGAAGCAGAGCATGAGCAGGGGAGGAGCAGAGAGAGAAAGGAAAACACAGAATCCAAAACAGGCCACCAGGCTCTGAGCTGTGAGCACAGAGCCTGATGTGGAGCTTGAACCCACAAACCAGGAGATCATGATCTGAGCTGAAATAGGACGCTTAATCAATTGAGACACCCAAATGCCTTGGAATTTTTTTTAATGTTTAATTATTTTTGGGTGAGAGAGAGTGCGAGTGGGGATGGGGCAAGTGGGGGAAGGGCTTTAAATCTTAAACAAGCTCCAGGCTCTGAGGTATCAGCCCAAAGCTCAATGTGGGGCTTGAACCCACAAACTGTGAGATCATGACCTGAGCCAAAGTGAGACACTTAGCCTACTGAGTCACCCAGGTGCCCCAAATGCCATGAGGGAAGTTGCACTGGAAGGTCATTTGAAGCAGAAGAAACAGACTTTGCAAATATAAATATTGTGTTTGGGGCATCGATAAGATGTTGAACAGAGAAGCAGCTTATCCTAATGGAAAGAATTCTGCAATTTACTAACCATGTCATTTTGGGGAGTTTACCTAACCCTCCTCATGCCTCTGTTTCTTCATTTTTCAGAGAATATTTGTTTTATTTGTTTTTTTCATAATTTGTGAGGAAACCAGGAGATAATACATGTGCAAGCAGTTTAAAAATAAGCATTAGGTAGTAGTATATATTATAACATTTGCATATTAATAATAAGGATATAATAATTGAGAACATGAACTTTTGTTTCTCCCAATCCCTTTTCTATGCTTCCTTTCTTACTGGTATCCATACCCGTGAAGCTATGGTTATCTTTCCTCCTTTGAGAACGTGGCAGTTCCACTCCAGAAGTGCCTGGGGTGGCAGCCAGTGCATGGGGCTCTGTGGGAATGTTTGGATTAACCTTTGCAATTCTACTCCAGGAACCTGCCTCTTAATGGGTGACATTGACCAAGAAACTGGAGAATGAGGAGGTTATTTATATATGCTAAATATCCATGGAATTTTACAAATATCTATTAATCCAGGACTCCTTGACCTATCAGATGAAACCCAGTATGTACAGAACTGATGATTTGGAATTGGAGATCATGTTGGGAGATCTGTCCCTCAGCATCATAGCTGCAATGCACGAAATTCTCCTCTACTAACTCGGCTATACAAATCCCTCTCCTGACCTGTGTCTGCCTTAAGAACAGCACCAGGGAGATTCCTGGGTCCAGAGAAAGAAAACTTCAGATGGTCTAACACATCCAGCTAAAGCAGACAGTATTCTGAGAATATTGTGGAAGGTGAACTGAAGTTGTTGCTTTATAAAAGTGAAAAAAGTATTGACATTTCTAAGCCCAGAACTATTTTTTAACAAGCTAGAAAATACTGAAAAACAGGCAGTACAGTTTTCTCAAGAGAATGCAGTGTAGTTAGAATGCACACTGTTTTTTTCCCAGTGTGTATTTGGGTAAAATATGTTCAATGAAATTCCAGGCCAAATCCTAATGCAGAAATAATCCAAAATATGGCAGATTTATAGGGTAGGCAATTTTTATTTATTTGCTAATGTGGATTCCCTTAAGAAGTCAAATGTTCTACATGTTACTTATGGCTTCTCCTTGAAAAGACTTACCTCTAAGGTCTCAGCAGCATAAAACTCCAGGCTGCAGAGTCGTCTGCATCAAGCATTAGCCATAATTCTCCTTTGCCACTGACTCAGGGTGGTTTGGAATCTACTAACACTCTACCTGTTTGGTAATTAATAATTCATAATTAAACTGGCAGTTTGAATAAATCAGCATAGCCGTAGGGTTGGAGCCTCTCTTGCCGTCCTTTTGAGAATCTGAAATATAACAGAGAAGAAAGCTTTAGGTATCTGAAATTCTCCATGAAAAGCTTTGACCTCACACCCCCACCCCCATCTCATAGCTTTTGGATTTGTTTAATCTGTTCTTTGGATCTTTCTTTCAAAGAGGAATTAAACAGGTGCCGTTGTCAGCCTTTGTGCCAGACACTGTGGAAATAAAGATGTATGTGGCTCCATTCTTATCCTCAAGCAACTAACTCTATGTAAAAAGACAGGCATTAAAAAGAAAAAAACAAAAGCCCAGCTGTGATACCACGTGCTCCATCCCCTCCCCATGGGAAATGCAGACTAAGACAGTGGGGAAGACAGGTGATTGATTGTCTTTTTAGGATGTGGGGAGAAGTTAGGGAAAACTACGGAGAGGACGTGATCTTTGTGGTCCCTTGAATGAAGAGTTGTATCTTTTCAGGTAGGGAATGAAGAAAAGAAGAGGAAAACACAGCTATGGAAGTAATTGCGCTTTTGCCACATTCTGGAGAGAGCCTGGGTTGAGCAGTTGAGCACTAGCAGTGTGCAGTGTAAATGGCCACATCCTTGTCAAATCAAGCAATCTGAACATTATTACTGAGAATAGTATTTACCATAAAAACATGCTATGCAAATATTTATAAGCCAATACCTCCTTTTGAGTGCAAGGAATAATCCCCATGTATTTCTTTTCTCCTTTGTTTCTTTACAGTTCCTCCCCAGATCATGAATATCTCCTCAGACATCACTGTGAATGAGGGAAGCAGTGTGACCTTGCTGTGTCTTGCTATTGGCAGACCAGAGCCAACTGTGACATGGAGACATCTGTCAGTCAAGGGTAAGGCCTTTTCCTGTAGAGATTTTTCAGAGTTATTCTATTATTCTATTGAAGAATCTGTTCTAATGCACAGCAAAACTTTGGGAATCAGAAAGTATGTATTTGTAACGGTAATGTAAAAGCAACAGGCCACATACATCAGTCACCAAGTATTCCATTACAAAAAAGGGATTTATAGAGAGAAAATAATGCTGAATTATTTTCTCAGTCCTTTTTACAATCATAGAAGACTTTTGTTTTCCCAACCAGGAGGAACAGAGGTGCCATAAGAATAACTTCCAACAAAGATACGAATTTCTCATGGTGGAGACACATGGGTCAATTGGTCAATTGTCCTTTCTCTAAAGAGTGCCGGAAGGGAGAATATCCATTGTAAATGTTGGTGTCACTGTGCATCCAGGAGAAAAAGGATATCCTCACTCATTACTTTTAGGACATTTCCTCAGAGCCATACCTGTTTGACCTGTACATAAATAGTTACCGTGAGTGGAAGAAGAAAGCTAGAAAGAGTGAGGTCCATCTAGGCATGCATGTCCTGGGGATGAGATGATTGGTATTAAACATCAGTTATGATCATTTCTGCCTTCATAGGAAGGGAACCAAAAGAACAGTGGGCCTTATCCCTTTGGAACTAAAACTAACTCCAACTTGAACTTGAAGAGATGAACACAGAGTCACTTGGTATATTTACACATTAGTAGAAACTATGATTAATTCTAGAAATTATACAAGAAACAAATGCCCCCTCAGGCATTGGAAAGTCTAAACAGGAACTTCAGTGAATAGGAAAATGTGTGGGGTATGCCTGTGTGTGATGAAAGGATAACCTAGATCTAGAGGAAAACATAGGAAGCATCTTAGTAACCTTGAGATAGAGAAAGATTTTCTAGGACATCAAAGGCTCTAATTGTAAAAGAAGAAAACATGAATAAATTTGGCTTGGCATTCATTATTTTCTCACAGCTGTTGTAACAAAGCACTACAAATGGCATGGCTTAAACAACAGAAATGTATCTTCTTGTTGTTCTGGAGGCTATATGTCCATGATCAAGGGTAGAGAGGCTTGGTTCCTTTTGAGGGCTGTAAGGGAAAACATGCCCAATGCCTGTCCCCTAGCTTCTGGTGGTTGGCTGTCAGACTTTAGTGTTTCTTGGCTTGTAGATGCATCACCCTGATCCTTGCCTTCATGGTCACATGGCCTTCTCCCTGGGTGCCTCTCTTTGTGTCAAATTTTCTCTTTTTATAAGGACAACAAACCTATCATATTAGAGCCCATATTAATGACTTTATCTGATCTTGATTAACTTTGTAAAGATCCTATTTCCAAATCACATTCTGAGGTGTTGAGGGGAGGATTTCAGGGTATCTTATTGAAGGGCAATACAATTCAACTTTTAATGGCTTCATCAAAATAAAACCACTATTAAGTGTAAATGAAAGGACAAGTCATAGACCGGGAGAAAACATTTGCCATACACATATCTGGCAAATAATTTGTGTACTTTGTCTGGACTATATGTTTTCTGCTTTATCTGAGCTCTATGGAGAATTCTTACAACATAATTCTAACAACCCATCTTGAAATGAACAAAAAAAAATGAACAGACAATTCACCAAAGAAGATATATGAATAAAAATAAGCACATGAAAATATGCTCAATATATTTACTATAGAAATGAAAATCTAATCATAATGAGATGCCATTAGACTAGAGTGCCAAAACTTAAAAAAAAAAAGTGATAATATCAAATGTTGTTGAGGATGTAGAGCAACTGAAACTCTTACACATAAACTCCAGAAAAGTAAAATTATATAAGCACTATGGAAGAGAGTTTGGCACTTTGTTATGAAGTTAAAAATATACTTAGCATACAACCCAGCATTTCTGCTTTGAGGTATTCATGAAAGGTAAATTAAAATGTGTGTCTATAAATATGTATTGTACATAAAGATTCATAGAATCTTCTTTTATAATATAAATGAACCCTATACAATCCTAAATCCTCAATGATTCAATAGACAGATTGGGGTATATTTGAAAGAGAAATTTTTACTCTCAGCAAGTAAAAGGAACATATCATTGCTACATGTAACAAAATGGATGATTCTCAAAAACAGGCCGAGCAAAAGAAGCAAGACACAAAAATACATAGTGAATGATTTCATTTATAGAAAACTCTAAAACAGGCAATACTAAATTGTAGTGACTGCAGTCAAGTCACTGGTTACCTAGAGTAGGGATTTGGGGAGATGTGACTACAAAGGGGCCCAAGGGAATTTTTTCAGGTGACAGAAATGTTTTATATCTTTAGTGGGGTAGGATGCTGGTTATGTTACTACTACATAAAGCAAAACATCAAAGTGTACACTAAAAAGAGGAACATTTTATGGTATATAAATTGGAATCTAAATGAAAAATTTTAAATATACATATAGAAATATGGGAAATGATGATCTGAAAATTTGCCCCTAATTTGCAACATCATTTATGGAAGCAATACTTCCTACCTGAAAGACTGAATTTTTTTTGTTAATAGGAACATCATTTAAGTGTTCAATCCCATTTCCTCCATGTAAACTGAGATACATTTGTCAGCCCTTGCCTTGTGATAGGGAAAGATAGTGAATAAATCTGCAAACATTCTTTGTATACAGACCTCAGATATCAAAACCTAAAATGTCTATATGGTAAAGTAACATAAACAAGAATATTACAATATACATAAGAGATAAGAGACATCGCAAAACCCAACTTTAACATAAACGGAGCAATAGCTTATGTTCCCAAAGACACAAGCCCCACGGGAATATTGCTTGGACTGAGGAACAATTTTGGATTTATATTACATATAAAACTGTATCTAAACATCAGACAAATTTTTATGTATTTGGTAAATTCAGATGTTTTTGTAAATGCTTGACATCCCAAAATGCATTTATTTGATCCTAAATACATAGTTTTCTGAGCCTAGAAATCTTTTGAAAGGCATTTCAACTTGGGTTTTCCTCTTAAAATAAAGGAGATTCATCCATATTCGCAATCTTTTATACAATGTAGTAGTTAAAAGTCAGCCTCAAAAAAAAGCTCAGGAAATGCTACATTTAAATGATCCTTCTCCTCTTCAAATCTCCCAGGCTATGATCTACTTTTAGTTGCCTTTCCTTTTTTCATGGCTTTGGCCTTCACTTTGCTGTCTTTAGTCCCCTGTTGTCTCTTTTTTCCCCTTTCTCAATGACATTTAAACACTTAAACTCAAAGCATTGTTCCCCAAATTTGTAAAAACTTTGGCACCTGGAGGATTTGCAAGATTAAAATGTGCATCTGCAGAGTGACTACCAATATTTACTTTTAGAATGCTATTCCTCCTCTCACTTGGAGTTGAGAAGGCTCTGGGAAGTTGTTTTAAAGGTCTAGAAGAGCAGCCAATAAAACTTGAATGTCAAATAGCATTTTTTAGGACAATGTGCTGGTTAATTCAGCATGCAAGAATAGGAAATAAAAGTTGCAATGACATTTTCTTTGAAATTCCCATAGGGTTACAGTGGAGAATTTAGCTAACTGGACAGCCCTCTTCCCAAAATGCTGATACAATATTTGAAAATCTGTTGGTTAAATTTGGGGATCTATATAACAGATATGAATAAACAAACTTTTATTTAGAAATAGAGTATTATTTTATTTTAAAAAATTTTAATGTTTTTATTATTTATTTTTTTGAGAGAGAGAAAAAGACAGAGTGTGAGATGGGGAGGGGCAAAGAGAGGGGAAGACACAGACTTCAAAGCAGGCTGCAGGCTCTGAACTGCCAGCACAGAGCCCAAATGCAGGGCCTGAACTTGTGGACTGGAAGATCATGACCTGAACTAAAGTTGAACACCTAACCAACTGAGCCACCCAGACACCCCAGAAATAGAATAGTTTAATGAGCAGACTATTAAAGATTAAGAATTTTAAAAGACAGACCTAACACATGGCACCAAACCCTACAACTTATAGGAAAGAGGTAAAGGCTAATGATCCAACAAATCCATTATCACACAAGAAAATAATAATGGTAAGCTTGCATGAATCAGAAGCTATATGGAATCTCTGAAATACAAAAAAATAAACTGATATAATGAAAAGAAAGACAAAAAAAAGCTAAAAATACACAAGTATGATCTACACCTGAAATGACATGTAATTGAAAGTGGAAAGGCTTCAGGGGCACCTGGGTGGCTCAGTTGGTTAAGGGTCTGACTTAGGCTCAGGACATGATATCGTGATTCCTGGGTTCAAGACCCATGTTAGCCTTTTTGCTGAGAGCTTGAAGCCTGGGGCCTACTTCAGAGTCTGTGTGTCTCTCTCTCTGCCCTTCCCCATCTCATGTTCTCTCTCTCCCCCCTCCCGCCTCTCAAAATAAATAAACATTTTTAAAAAGTTAAAAAAGTTAAAAAAAAAAAAAAAGGAAATGGAAAGGTTTTAGGTCTTGGTACACTGGCAAATGTTTAACACCGATTAGAGCTGAGGTAGGGAAGGGAGGGGTGCCATGGTTGCATTTGCTCATTTCCATGGTGTAAATATTCCCATCATTGCCACCTTCCTGAGAACCCCTTTGAAGTCACTGTGTGTAGGCTTATTTTCACTTAAAAATAAACAAACCAACCATAAAACCAGTCCTTCCTATGAAAGTAGGCTGAAATTTTTTTAAAAAAATCACCAAGATCTCAGATATGGATCAAAAGTCTCCCAGCATCTGTGTTCTCCAGACGTGGCTACCCCACTGGAGACCTCTGGACTTCCAGCTTCCTTTGCAATGTTGGCAGATGTGCCAGCATTCCCAGAAACTAGGTTTTCCTAGAGGACCTCTGCCTCACCTCCAAGGAAAACTGGAGATTTTTTTACAGGATTATGATTATTAAGCATTGTAAACATCTCAAAAGAAAGTGCTGTGCAAACATACATTCAGAGGTTTTGCAATTGACATGCAAACAGCTAAGCATTTGACCATGCATTTATTCTTTATCTTCAGATATAAAAAGGTATATTTAATTTATCTTCAGGAGCAGATAATGGGTCTTTAAAAAAACATTTATTTATGTGTCTTTGCTAGAGAATATAGTGCTTGTTTAACAGCCTTCATGCACATAAAAATCTGTATTAGGTGACCTCCAGCTGAAGAATTAAAATAATGATGGAATCACAGGCTGCTGCCTCAAAGAATTTTCCACCCCAAAAGAGTGGGCAGGTCCCAAAACGGGCATGCAAAGTGGACTGGAAAGTGGCCACTGTGTTTGGAATACATTGCAAAACAGGTGGATTCCAAGGATGGTGTTCTTTTCTTCTCCTGAAGAACAGGAGAGGGGGCACTAGACCAGCATTCATGCAAAGGTTCATGAATATAAAACCATGAATCATGTGAATCCAAAGTTTCTTAGTGTCTTAATCCAAAATTGCAAAGATGGGTGTGGCAGAGGAGACAGTACAGGTTATTGTGTTCTAAGGAGAGTTGCCCTTCTCTCTTACAATGCCTTCAGAATCCACTAGAATGTGTTACACACCTGGCCCCATTTCCAATGACATATTTGGAAAAGCCAGATGTTCTGGGAAAATAATAAAGTCTTCTTTTCAGTTGCCTCTCCATGGAGATTTTAAGATGACAGCTATTCACCTGTGAGTGAGTTACTCCTACAATCTACTCATATACAGTAATACCTCAGGGAGCAAGTGCATGAGTTATTTCACAGAAGTGAATTTTCCAGGTAACCGAAGCTGACTCCTTTATCATTGACTTGAGTCATTTTTAATGGAAACATTTTAAAAATGTATTATGTTCTCCTCTGTTTCCTTGAGTATAGTGAATGCTATCTGGTCTCATCTTTATAATATAACACCAACATCACACATATCAATTGTTTGTATCTTAGCATTTGGAGACTGGGATAATAACCAGGAATATGGCCTGAAAATATTGTTTAAATTCTTGTGTCTGTTTTTATATTTCCCGTATCTTTCCTTCCATCTCTCCAACTGACTATTAATTGCCAATTCTTCCTTAAGTCAGCATACTTGTCTTTTAACAGTCATACTTCTTCTGATTATTTACTTCTAACTTGTCACGGGCAAGAATCTATATAACCAAGTTGATTAGTCCTGAATAAAAAGGTAGTGGTGGGACAGAACCTCCTCGGAGGAAAGGGCATGAGCTTTCATGAATGTGATAAATGGCACTGAACACAGCTATTCTGGCAAAGTCATGTTTGGTTTTTGTTTTAAATATATGAGATTCCTAGATGAGTGAATTGCATGTAAGCCAAGAGAACAACTCACAAAATATTTTCCATGCTTCTGACTTCATTGGGCAGCTTTTTCTATCTTGTATTCACTTTGCTAGCTGTTGAGGTCATAAAATGTATTGGTCCAAGACTGTTACTACTACCGCCCTTATTTTTTATGCTAGCCATTCCTGAGAAGAATGTCTTAAAAGAAATTGCCTTTACATTTATGTTAATCCATAACATTCCAAATAAAAGGAATGTTAGGCTGTCCTCCTAGGTGGGTGTCTATTCTGTTTGGCTGGTGGCTCTATCTTAGAACATGCACTTCAGATTCTTATAGACCTGAAATGAAGTCTGACCCAAGCAGTTAACAGTCTGTGTGACTTTGGAAAAATCACGTCCTCTGTCTTATCTCCTGAGCTGAAAAATGGGATTGTTTCAACTCATTTAATGCCCTAGCAGTCTTGAGAGAAAAGTGTCCATATTTATTACCATGCCTTATTTTATTGTTTATAATTATTTGTATTATGGTCCCTATCCCTACCTCTTATCCCTTGACAGTCTTGGGTCATTCATTAGTGCTGCAGTGTCTGTCTGCTCCACCTAAAATCTCAGAGTGACATAGTTTTATTTATAATTGTTGAACTTGGCAACAATCCAAATGTGCTTCCATGCGTGAATGCTTCAACATGGTACACGTACACCATGGGATGTTATGTAGCAATATGAGGGGATGAACTCAAACTACACTCAAAAACATGGATGGACCCTAGGCCATTACACTGAATGAAAGGAGTCCATCTGAAAAGTTTGCATACTGATGAGCCCTCTGTTAAAACACTCTCAAAATGACAAAATTATAAAGACATGCAACAGATGAGTGGTTGCCAGAGGTTGGGGCACGGAATTGGAAGGAACACCATGAGGGAGTTGCTTTGCAGTGATGAAATGTCATAGAATTATACACAAAGACAGTTACAACAAATGCGTATAAAACCTGGTGAAATCTAAGGAAGCTCCTTCGTGTAGTTCATTGCATCATGCCCATAGCAATAACCTGGTTTGGATACTGTACTTTATTATAGAAAATGTCACCACTGGGGAAGCTGGTCACAAGCACATGGGACCTCTGTCTATTACTTTTGTAACTTCTTATGAATCAATAATTATTTCAAAATGAAGTTTTTAAAAATAGAAATGCTAAGTAAAATGAACCTATAGCTTTCTACTACCATGCTTGTATAGGAATGTATTATTTATAAAATATTGTCATATATACCATTTCAAGTGAGTTTACAGCAACTCTCATACAGGTCAGCAGAAATATTGCTGCTCCACAGGTATGGAAGACTCAGAAAGGGTAAGTAATGGTGAATGGCTCTCAGCTGACTAAGGTGGTGAATGTATGAAAGGAGCCTAGTTCCTGTTGTTTAAGTCTAGAGCTCTTTATATGGTACAAAGATGGCACTCATGGCTTACCATTGGGACAGGTACAATATAAAATGATATATGTTATTAAATTCTCCTTGTTATCTGGGAAACCCAAAAGTGCTCACTATCTTTAAGCGTCATCCAGGCTCTTATATTTCCCTTCCTAACTCCACACCTACCTTCCTATGCATATGCACTTTCTAGCTACCACTCAGTGTTGTTCTAAGGAAGGCACAGCCTCCAAATGAAACTCACATTCATGCCGTTGTCTGCTGTAGGTCCCTGTTGTTTCTCTGCTTCAATTAAAATCAACCCGCTGAGACCTACCAACCTCATTTCTCTTCTAAGCCATCCTGGGTACAAGTTTCAACCACTAATAGGAATTGCCTATTAGTTGACCCACTGCATCATCCAGTCATGCTACTACTTCTTTGTCCCTTTCCAAGGCAGCCAGGATCCTTGTTTCTAATCTGAAGTCGTGTTTCGAGCCTAATTAATCCCCAGAGTGTGAGAAAGAGGTGTCTGAGATGAGAAATCAAGGTTATACATATCTTGCTCAGTGGAACAGTTATGGGCAAACAAGCTGTTCCTCTCACATTTTTGCAAAGCAAATTTATGTTCACTAACTTTGGTTCTTGTTGTAAATGAGAAGTGTATGAAGGTCTAGCAATGCGCTTTTCACCATATGGGTACCCATATGTTTTCCCCCTTTGCTTGCGTACATTTTCGCTTTGGCATGCACATATGCTTGTATTTTTGCAACTTAACAATATTAAAACTAATCCCATTTATGCTCCTTTTGGGTGAGTTGATTGAGTCATAAATTCCTGAGAATCTCTTCCTTGGGAGGCTGAAGTTCTTTTGTGTGAATATGGGGAGGGCATGGCAAGATATCCCTCAGACTGATGCAGGAAGCCAACATCATTTTGTAGCTGATATAGCTGATGGCCCTAACCCTGGCTCCAAAGTGGGGAAACTGACTGTAGAACACTAGGAATATGGGTTCATAATGCCTCAGTAGTGTCCCTCTCTGTTCCCTTATATGAAGGAAGACACTCATTATGAAATAGACAATAATTCCCTGGGATTGGCTCTGTTCCTAAGGGCATAGGTGAAATAACTTACCTTAAAGCAAACAGTTGTGTCTTGAGTTCTTGATATGTGACTATGCTTATAGTACTCACATTCCTTACACCGAGTTGAGAAACTATAAATCAGAAATGGGGCCACTGGAAATGAGGCTTGCTGTGAAGTAATGTTTAGCCTCTTCAGAGGGCTTTTTAGATTATAAAAATAAGAATGGATATTAACATGTATCATACCAAGTAAAAAGCCCAACTAATTCAAATGTAAAATTAGAGCTGGAAATGCTGTTTGATGTCTTTTGTAAGGCTGCTGCTATTTTTATCTCTTCTCGTGAATTAATTTATTCATTTGATATATTGTTCCCTTGCTCTTATGGCAACAACAGTGTGTAAAATAGACATGATCTCTGCTCCTATGAAGCTTATAGTCTAGTCAGGGATAGTCATTAATCAGATCATCAAGAATATAGAAGTTCAGGGGCACTTGGATGGCTCAGTTGGTTAAGTGTCCGACTTCGGCTCAGGTCATGATCTCACGGTTCATGGGTTCGAGCCCCGCGTCGGGGTCTGTGCTGACTACCAGCTCAGAGCCTGGAGCCTGTTTTAGATTCTGTATCTCCCCCTCTCTCTGACCTTCCTCTGCTCATTCTGTCTCTCTCTCTATCTCAGAAATAAATAAAACATTTAAAAAATTTTAAAAAAAGAACAGACAAGTTCAACGTGTGGTAACTGCTATGACAATGGGCAGCAGGGAGGCGTGAGCTAGTCTAGGCGGAATCTCTCCTGAGATAGTGATGCTTGAGCTGACATATGAAGATGAATGGAAGTTAACTAAGGAGAGGGACTGAGATTGGGATATATGTATGTGTTTGGGGTGGGCTATACAGAAACCTTCCAGGTGAGGGAGGACAGGTGTGCAAATGCCCTGAGGTGAGAGGGAGCGTGGGTCCTCAAAAACCAAAATAACTGTATCGTTAATGTATAGAAATCAAGTGAGACACTGGCCTGAGATGGGATAATTAGGGACCAGATCACATAGGGTCCTTTAAAGTTTAGTCTTTATTCTATGAGCACTAGAAAATACAAGGAAAGTCGCAAGTGAGCTAAGAAATGAGATGTTCATGTGTCATATTTAACTGGGAACATTTCATTTCTGATCTACTCATTCTCTGTATAAATCTGGCACACCACTAAATCTCTGTCTCCATTTCCCCACCTGTAAACCAGAAAGGAGTTAGTGATAATACGCTCCCCTTATGGAGGAAGAGAGAATGGAATTTGATAGTATCTATTCCAAATACTTTTTAGATTATAAGAATGGATATTAAAATGTATCATAGCAAGTGAAAAGCCCAACTAACTCAAAAGCAAAATTAGAATTGGAAAGGCATCCAATGCTGCCTGCCGTCTGTTGTAAAGCCCTCTCTATGCAATTGCTATATCAAATTATGCTATTGAAATCAGTTGGACACTGATAAAATTGAGACCAGCTTTACAAGTTCTGTAGATCTAATTGGCCTCAGCAGTGGGTCCACAGTGACTCTTGCTGCTGAATAAAAATCATAGGCTTCAATAGAAAATAATAAGCAGCCTGGTTCCACACTAACATACTGCAGCCACCTCTGGAGATAATGCATTTAATTTAGATACTGAGCTCCTTCATCAGGCCAGATGTTGAAGAAAACTCAGAGAAGCTTTCCCCCACCTTACCTCCTGGATGAGCACCTTTGATAATATTCAAAGGACTTTCAGGGCCGCTGTGTGTACCTATAGTCCTTAATATTCCTTTCTTCACAACCATCTACATCTTCTAAAAGCTTCTGCATCTCTAGAGCAAAAGTTCCTACAAATCACCTTTCCTTGCTCAAGCTATTCTAAGTTGGGTTTCTATCACTTACAACAAAAGTAGTTCTGATTAAATCCACCACATGATATGTGAGGCAATATGCTATTTAGGTGAATAGAGTATAATGCCAGCTATAAATCACATGTGGGGCATGGGAGACATGTAAACATAACATTGTCATGCAGTATGGTTGGAGCCAAACCATCTCTGAGAAAGCCTCTTTCATATATGAAGGAGACAGAGAGGGCACTGCCTGAGATCTGATTAACTTTGTAAAGCCACTGTCTTTTTCATGGGTTGGAAAAGTCCCTGGAAGTTGACCAAGGACCTCTGGGTGGGTTGCTGAGGGGATTCCGTACCAACATCAGCTTCAATCAGGCCAAGACAGACACATGGACTCTGGCTGTGAATTCTAGAGTAGTCAATATCAGACCATCACCACCTCAGTACATCCAAGTGTACAACATTCATTTAAGCAATCATAATTAAGGTAGAGTGAACCTATGGATGCACTGAGGATACAACAATGAGTGCAATAAACCTAGCCTTTGCCATCACTGAGCTCTGGCTACTCTGGGAACAAACATGTGGATTGTTCTAATTAATTGACTCATTAATTCATTAAATTTCCTTGAGTTGTCATGATTCACCCTGGCCAAAAGTAATTCCTCTCTCCTCTCTGTATGTAGGTCATTTGAGAACAGGCACTGTGCTTATGCAACTGTGATGCTTTGTAGCATCTAACACAATGTCTTGGATTTCAAAGGTGACCAGAAAGTACCTATTGAATGAATGCATGTTTATCTATCAATCCTGTACTGATCCTCTAACAAGCCAGAAACGAATGAAGGAGACAGACAGTATGGATCTGCATAGACTAGTCTCCAAATCTAGGGAACACTAATTGGTTGATAAAGGGGAATTTTGATGTGTAGAGTGAAGGCCTGTTCGGGGAAGGCATTCAAGTTTGATCTGTATTAGAAAGTTTCAGGAGCTTGCAGTCTTATCTCTAAAGTGCTTTTCTTCCCCTTTGCCCTGATGTCTCTCCTAGTTCCTCCTTCCCTAAAAATTAAATGCTGTACTGGGTACAAGATAGTTGTACTGCTGAGGTTTTTATTTATATCATATTTTAATCCAACAGTGAGACTCCAGCCCAGGCTTTCAGATGATGTTAATTGGTGATCTGAAATGTATGCCTCAATTCCAATCCACTCATGTCCTTATGGGAAACCTATGACTTGTGTGAAAAACCCATTAATTTTATAAAGGGAATACATACAAAAAGCTGGGATGACTTGTCTCAATACATTCAGTTCAATTTGGACAAATTGGGTGAGTGATTTTAGCATCTTGTGGTCAGGGATTTTTCTGTGTGACACCATAATTTTGAGCTTCCTTATCTCTGCAGGCTCTTCCTCCTGTCTTCTTCCTGAACCTGCCATCATAGGCTTCCAATGGTGCTGGGTCTCATCTTCAACATGATGGAGGCTGAAGTATGAAGTGGTGGTAGTGGGGGGAAATTCTTTCCTCCCCCTTGTTTAAAGTTAGTGAAGATGCTTAATTAGCTGCCTCTCTTCCTGTGAGATTCAGAGGAGGGAGGAAAAGGAGAAGGAAACAGGCAGTTGCTTGGAGGATTTTAATTGGAGTGGGCCCTGCGGCCTTGCAAATGTTCCAACCTCTGAGAGGGAATCTCCACTGGACATAAGCAAGATCAAGGGGAATTGATCTCATTAAGCAAGAGTAGTTCATTGTCACTTGGAATCTGGGCTTCCCAATTGGAGGCTATGATTGACTTACGCATGAAAGAGAATTGGAGTTGAGTGAGGAGGTGAGAGGATTTGACCTCCCACAGAACACCTAAAGCATAGCCCATGGGGCCCTCACTCTGTCCCTCCTGGTGGCCTGCAGAGCCTCATTAGCCAAAGACAATCACATAAGCCTTTTCCTTATATTTTCTCTTTTTTCACCTTTCTCCTTATGTCTTTGTTACACTATCAATGGTTTCCTCACTCTTGAATTGCTTATTGGTGAGAGTAACCCCCGTGGGGCACTGGAAATGGTTTGTTTTTAATGATACTCTGGATAATTTTGCTTCCTTTTTTTTTAAATGTTTTATTTATTTCTGAGAGAGAGAGAGAGAGAGCGTGAGCAGGGGAGGGTCAGAGAGAGAGGGAGATACAGAATCCAAAACAAGCTCCAGGCTCTGAGCTGGCTGTCAGCACAGAGCCCGACGCGGGTCTCGAACCCACGAACCATGAGATCATGACCTGAGCTGAAGTCAGACACTCAACTGACTGAGACATCCAGGCGCCCTTGCTTCCTAAGAGAAATGTTTATAAAGTACTTGATATAATCAGATCTAGCAGATCTTTGCTTTCCCACTTCTCTTTCTTTCCCCACAAGCTTTGCTCCCCTCAGCCTCTATTCTACACACCATTGCTGCCTGGAAATGTTTTCTTCTTGGGCCTCTCTAGGGTCTCTGCCTGCTCCACTGAGCCTACACTGATTTGTCCCCACACAACTGGAACAGGATACAATAATTACATCTGCAGTGAAAGGGTTTGTTTCCCTTAAGGGCGGTAAGGACATTGCCAGTGCTGCTAATGAAGAAATAAACTTTCTTTTTAGAACCTCAGGGAGCTGCAGGGAGCTCTGGGACATCACACAGTAAGGTATTTGGAGCTTCATCTTCCTGGACTATTTTGTACCCCAACACACTCATTCTCTCCCTTCCTCAGCACTCTTTTCTTAAGCTTCTCACTCCTGACTCAGCTCCAAACTTCCCGTAACACCCCATCTATATTTTTAGAAGCATTTCCTGTCCCAGGGGGCATGAAGACCGTTGGAACAAAGGCAGGTTGACCATAACTCTTTGAGTCATGGTTTGAGTACCTCTGGTTCTGCCCAAAGTGTACTTAGAAATCTCAAGTGTCACCTCTAGCTGGGATGACAGTCCTGAGAGTCCAGGCCCCAGAGTTTCTACCAATAATGCAAAAAGAGGATAGGGAGATGGCACCTGTGTGGTGCATCAGGCTGGCCTGCATATCCCTGTCTCCTGGCGCTGCTGCCTCAGATCACCTGGTCTGTGTACTCACACATCATCTGCCTTCACTCTTAAGACCTATTGATCCTTCCCAACTCTGTTTCACTGGACATTCCCCATGGCTATTTCTGATCACTGGAACCTGCCATGCCTCCCATTCTTGCTGGATTCTCTGGACTTCTTGTCTGCATTCTTTGACTAGAAGTTTCCATCCAATAAAACACCACAGTGCCATTGTCCTCATTGCCAACAATGATATCTCCAATGACGTCCCTTAAATTTACTGAGTTTCCACTTCAACTTAATCTCATTTGGCTTTCACAAAGGTCTTCTGTCAAAATGTAGACAGAGAAATAAAATAAAGATGATAAATGATAAAAAAAGAATAACATAACACAATAAATAAACAAAGACAGGGATTAAGAATATACATTTTACAGAGGAAGAAACAGAAGCCTGGTTAAATTGATTGCAGCTGGAAACAATAATATTTCAATTATTTATTCATACACCCATTCAACCATTCAAGACAGAATTGTTAGGTGTCTATTACATGTCAGGTACTGTGCTTGACACTGGCATTAGAAAGGTAAATAACATTATAGTTTTCATCATGGATCTCACAGTTAGACACAGATATAGTAAGATATGTTACAGAACAGTGTGGTAGGTAGACTAGTAATACATTCAGAATGTTGTGCATTCCAAGAGAGGATCATCTAACCCCAACTGGGAAATATGGGAGAATTCGAGATCACTTACTAGAAGAGGTGACTACTAACCTGAATCTTAAAAATTCAGTTAGACAAGGAAAGAGAACAACATGAGTTGGGGGCAAGGGGAAGACAAATATCCCAGTCAGTGGGGAAGTAGCATGGTGTCACTGGACATATAAGGACAGTTTAGTGTTGCAAGGGCATAAAGTGTGAAATAAATTATTGTAGCCCAAATAAAATTTTTGGATCACTTATAGCTTGTCCAACTATGGCATTGCATCATATCATAAGGACACAGATTTGGTCACACTCATCGAGGGGGGAAAAACATTCTAATGTATGATAAATCTTCACTAAATCTGTCAAGGTGGCCCCAACATATGTTATATGAGATAATAAAATCTTTGAATGACATGTTTTATTATTCTTTACATTTCACTCCACAAAAAAGCTAGGTGATCCAGATCTCTGATTTCATACCTTAACTATCTGATCTCTCTCTGGCCTCTTCTTTCAGTAGTAACTTTCTCAACTTTCTAAGGTCAAAAAATGTAGCTTTTCAACTACATTCTGCAGCTCTGCTCATTATTTGATCAGCAGAAAACCTAAGAACCAAAAAAGCATTTATAATTTGTTATACTTTTTTTGGTCTTCATGAACCTGATATAGGATGAGGTTTAGATAGTGTATGAGAAGCAAATAACCAACTGCTAAGTAGACAGTGGGATAGAAGGTAAAAACAGACTTTTTCTGAAATGAATTTTTGTTTGATCTTAGTTTACATAAAATTGAATGTACCTTTAAATTTTACTTAAAATCTACCTTTTAAGTGTAGACTAGTAAGGTTTTTCCCTTCCAGCATCATTAAGATATAAATATATACTGTGTAAAACACTGTGTAAGTTTAAGGTATACTCCATTATGACTTGATATACTTATTTTGTGAAATGATTACCACAATAAGTTTAGTTAACATCCATTACCTCATATAATTATAAAGTAGTTTTTTCTTCATAATGAAAATTTTTTTAATGTTTTAATGTTTTTTATTTATTTCTGAGACAGAGAGAGACAGTGTGAGCAGGGGAGGGTCAGAGAGAGAGGGAGACACAGAATCTGAAACAGGCTCCAGGCTCTGAGCTAGCTGTCAGCACAGAGCCCAACGCAGGGCTCAAACCCACAAACTCTGAGATCATAACCTGAGCAGAAGTCAGATGCTTAACCAACTGAACCACCCAGGCACCCTGAGAATTAGATTTATTCTCCCACCAGTTTTCATTTCAACCATACAATAGTGTTAACTATGGTCATCATGGTGTACATTACATTTCTAGTGCTTATTAATCTTAGAGTTGGAAATTTGTAACTATGACCACCTTCCCCAATTACCCCGCCTCCAAGCCCCTGTCTCTGGCAACCACAAATCTGAAATCTTTCTTCTATGAATTTGTCTTTTTTTTTTTTTTTAAAGATTCCACATATAAGGGAAATCATACAATATTTGTCTTTCTCTGATTTATTTCACTTAGCATGATGGACTCAAGTGAGCTATTTTTTACCATTATTAGCGAGTTTTGACAAATTTATATATCCCTAAAACCACCACCATAATCAAGCTATAGCAAATTAGTATACTAATATCAATTCTATCAATTTCCTTATTTTCAGACTCAAACCTTACCCCCAATTTGAGACAAACACTGATTTGCACTATACACTAGTTTTCTGCACTATATACTGGACTTTTTCTGGAGTTTCATACAAATATACACAATATATTTATACTCTAGAAAATATATAACATTATACAATCTGAGGACATGTAGTCTTTTGTTATCAGCTGCTTTCAGTCAGCTTTTGACTTTCATTCATGTTATATGCAGTTCTATCCTTTTTATTGATGAACACTATTTGATTTTAGAAATATGCTAATATTTTTCTCATTTGTCAGTTGATGAGCATTTGGTTGTTTCTACTTTCTGACTACTGTGAATAAAGCTACATGAACATTTATGTAAAGATCTCCTCATGGACATATACTTCCATTTCTCTTAGGTAAATACTTAGGGGTGGAATTGGTGAGTCATACAGCAAGTCTATACTTAAGTTTGCAAGAAGTTGCCAAACCATTTTTCCCAAGTCATTTTACCATTGTCCGTTCCCTTCACTATTGCATGAGAATTACAGTTCCACATGCTTGCTAATATGTGATATTCTGTATCTTACATATTATTTCTTCTAATAAGCGTATAGAGTAAATCGCATTCTAGTTTTAATGCATTTCTTTGAGGATTAATGATGTTGAGAATTTTGTTATGTAACTTTTGGCCATTGGTATAACTTCTTTTATGATGTGTTGGTTGAAATCTTTGACTATTCATAATTAGGTTATCTTCTCATTACTGTGTTGTAATAGCTATTAATATATACTAGATAGTACAATGTCATATACTGAGAATATTTTCTTTTCTCATGTGTCTTGCCTTCTCATTTTCTTAATGGTGCTTCTCAGTGAACCAAAGTTTTTAGTCCAATGTATTAATATTTTATTATATTGATCTGACTGCTTATTTCTTATCTAAAATATGATGCAATGTTAAGGTATAAGATTAGCTTCTGTGTTTTCTTCTGGAAGTTTTAGAAATTTAACTTTTTTTTTTTTTTTTGTAAAAGATCCACATGAGCTAATTTGTGTGCATGGTGGTAGGAGATTAGGTCTCCAAAGAAAATGAGATTCTTTTTTTTTTTTTCTTTTTCTGTATGGTTATCCAGTTAATTCAACACCATCTGTGGAGAACATTATTCTTTTCCAAAAATCAATTGAACATTATTGGGTCTCTTTCTGTACTCTCTACTTTTTTCTGTTAATCTATAGGTCTCTCTTGTTTTATCACTATTGATTTATAATAAGTCTTAAAATCAGATAATGTAAGTCATCAACTTTGTTCTCTTTCAAGATATCTGCCAGTCTGTGTCCTTTGTATTTTCATGTAATTTTAGAATCAGTTTGACAAAATGTACTGACAAACAAACAAACAACTTGCTAAGATTTTGATTGGAAATACACTGAAATTATATATCAATTTGGGAACAGTTGACATCTTAAGAGTATTTATTTTCCAATCCATAAATGTATTCTTCTACTTATTTAAGTCCTGTTTAATTTTTTTAATGGTGTTTTATTTGTTTCTGAGAAAGAGAGAGAGAGACAGTATGAGCAGGGGAGGGTCAGAGAGAGGGAGATACAGAATCTGAAACAGACTCCAGGCTCTGAGCTGGCTGTCAGCATAGAGCCGGATGTGGGGCTCGAACCCATGAACCGTGAGATCATGACCTGCGCTGAAGTCAGATACTTAACCCACTGATCCACCCAGGCGCCCCTAATTTTTATCAGTGATACTTTATAGCCTTCATTATATAGGTTCATAAAGTTTCATGTTTTTGAATGCTATTGTAAAGGGTATTTTTAAAATTTCAGGTTGTCAAAAAATATTTTTAAAACTTTCAATTTCTCATCGAAAATATATAGAAATACAAATGACTTTTGTATATTGATCTTACATGTGTGGCATTGCTAAATTAATTCATTAGTTCTAGTAATATGTTAGATTAATTCATATTTTTACATAAATGATTGTAAGTTCTGTGAATAAAGAGTTTTACTTATTGGTACCAATAATTTGGTAAGGGATACCTTACCATTTCTTTTTCTTGTCTTATTGCACTAGCTAGATTCTCCAACAATGTAGTCATTACATTTACATCGTTTAAATGTAAATGATGAGAGCTGACCTCTTTGTCTTGTTCCTGATTAGAGGAAAAAGATTTCCTTTTTTTTTCCTATCAGTATAATTTTATCTGTAGATTTTTCACAGATGGCTTTCGTTAGACTGAGGAACTTATCTTCTATTCCTGGTTTATGAGAATTTGTTTTTGTTGTTTGTTTTGTTTTGTTTTGTTTTCATTATGTGTGAATGGATGTTTCATGTTGGCAGTTGCTTGTTTGACATCTATCGAGAATACCGTATAATGAATTATACTGAATGATTTTTTTTTAATGTTATACCAATTTGCATTCCTGTGATAAACCCCATGTGGTCATGATATACTGTACTTTTTTTGTTTTACTAGATTGGATTTACCAATATTTTGTTAAGAATGTTGCATCTATGTTCATGAGGGCTGTTAGTCTATGATGTTATTATCTGTTTTTGATGTCAGGGTAATTCTAGCCATGTAAAATGAATTGGGAAAAGTTTCTCCCTAATTTATTTTCAGAAAGAATTTGGGTATAATTGGTATTAGTGGTATTAGTGGTATTCCAAAGCAATATTTAATAATAGTAACGGTTAATGGGATCTGCCTCTTTTCATCTTTGTAATAGAAATATTACTAGTGCTTTTCTGTCGGGTATAATGTTGGCTTCAGAGAGGCCCTTATCATATTAAAGAATACTCCTCTTTCTATTTCCATAGAAATACGTATAAAATGTATATAAAATTGGGCATATATATGTGTATTACCCATACACACATGCAAACTTAGCTATACATACTTATTATAGTATAAAATACTTCATTAATACCATATAATGGGATAGGATAGATATTATACATATATGACCAAAGAGAAAAATAGTTCTATTATTCAGATTATAGATAGCCATATTGAATTATTTTAAATCGAAAGTAATTAATACCAGATTTTAATATAGTGTTTTCATTCATTTCTAATAATACTTTTTGCTTTATGTATATCATGCACAAAGTTTAAAATTAATTAAAGATTCCCAATTAATTGCTTTCTTTGTCAATATAAATGTCCTTTTTACCACTTAATGTTTTTAGTCTGCATTTAACTTCATCTGACATTAATATTGTATTCCCTGCTTTGATTTTGTTAGTACTAAAAATACATTCGCCTATCCTTTAAAAAAAACATGCTTGTATTATTCTGATTTAGGTGCATCTTTTGTAAACAGAACAGAAGTGTATTGTTTTCTTTTCCTTTTTTAAATCCTATATCAGCCTCTATTTCTGTTTAATGGGAAGTGTAACCCACTTGCACGTATTATTAAAACTGAAGTGTTTGTTCCCTGTTATCTTTGTATTTTCTGCTTTTGTTCTGTTGAGCAGTCTTCATGTCTATACCTTGTGCTATTTGAAGCACATTTTCTTTGCTTTTATCCTCTATAGTTTTTTGAAATGAATATATCATGTTTATTCATACTGGTACTTACATTTAAGTTTCCCAGAAGTATTTTTAACATACGTGAATCTAATTATTCAAGCTGCGTAAAGCGTTTTTTCATGTTCTTTTATTTGCGACAAAATAAATGTGATAGATTCCCTTGATGCTCACTCATACCTTACCACTTATGTTTCTTGGACTTTATAAAAAAATCACATTTTGAACTTTAATCCAAGATTATGTATTGAGACATTTGCACTTTCATTTAGCCTATGAGATTTATAACAATTCCTGAGCCTCATCTTTTTAAGTCAGATCCCCACTTAAGCCTTTCGTGAATCCCCTGCAGGTTTCATTCATTAGATTTTTCCTTTGTTTCATCTTGAAGTTGTTTGGAATGCTTTTCAAGAAGTTTACCTAAAAGATAGGTGAGTGTTGTATTTTCTGATTCTTGGATTATTTCTTCTTTCATGTGATAAATATTTATTGGAAATGTGTTTTGCAACAATAACTATGGTAGGTGCTGGAAATACAGGAATAAATGACATAGGTAACCCATCTCTCAAGGAGTGTATATCTACAAAGATCTTTCTGTTGGCACAAAATGTGATTGGCATTTTTCTGATGTAAAATCAAAGGTCACAATCTTTATCCTCAAAGCTGCTGTAGTCACTCCTCCCTTATATTTGGCATTAAGTGACAAAGCAGAGGACTCCAAGACTTGATTTTCTGATTTTTATAACTTTATGAGTAATTCATTTACTTCTTACAGGAATGAAGATACTCCTTTCTTTATCTTTGGATTTAGAACTCTTCCCAGAAGTGTGGAATTGTCTTTATTACAATTGACCTACTCCCCTAGCATGTGATGATGGCATCATTACACACATACAAGCCTTTCTGCAGCACAAGAAAGTGAGTCTCTATTAAGCTTGATTGTTGGTTCTGGGTAGTGTGTTGCAAGGAATCTTAATTGTACACACGTTGGTTCTTCATTCTCTTTCCTTCATGTCATTTCTCTCTCTCTCTCTGTCTTAATAATTCCTTGATCTATCTTTTCCTGTGTATCCTGGGAGAGTTTTCCTCAGCTTTAGTCTTCATAATCATTTGATTTTTTGTGAAGCTTCACATCTGATATATTTTATTTCCAATGTAGACTTAAAGTGTAATGCTGATTTCAGACACCTTGCTTGCTCTCCTTTTCTATCTGATTGGAGTTTTTATTCCATTTTTTTAAGTTTTCTTCTCAGATCTATGTGATTCTAGTCTCCAGCTTTGCCTCCGTAAGACTTTTCATAGAGAGAGGCCATCTTTCTTGCTTCTTTTGGGGTTGTCAGATAGTCTTTTAAATTTTTTATTAGGGTCCTAGAAGTCAACTTTTTAATGTGATAAAATATACATAGTGTAACACTTAACATTTTGACCATTTTTAAGTGCATAGTTCAGTTGCATTACATAAGTTCACATTGTCGCTCAATGGAAGGGATTTTTTAACTCTGCTTTTCCTAGAGTTTTTGTGAGTCGTCTTCCTTTTTTTCTACATTTTTTTTCCTTCATACATATTCTCAGTCATATTACTTGTGTGGAGAGTGGATACCTCCTTGGCCATTACTCTCTGCTTTTTATGTAATATTTGAATCCCCTTTTAGTTCTATATATTGAGATGTAGCACTTCCGATTCAATTCCCAGGCTCTAGCTGGCTTCCAGCCTCTTATACTTCTGTTTTATTGAAATGGTACTTTTTTCTTTGTCCTCTGGGATTTCTGATACACAGTTGTGGTTGAAGAAATTGAATAAATGAAGGCTTAGAGATGTTTATTTGCTTGTGTAGTTTGAAGCTGCATTGGTATTGCTGACCATGGTGCTTCTTTAGGTAATCTATTATAATAGCTAGCCTCCTATAGGCCCACAATGTTCTCCAACTCCTAATATTCATACCCCGTGGAGTTTTCTACCATATTGCATCAGTGTTGGTCTGTGTGACCATAGCACATAGCCAAGTGATGGTATGTACCCTCAAGGCAGTCATAAAAGGCATCCTTGCCCTCTTTCTTGGACAAGTCACCATGAGGGAAACCAGCTGTCACGACACGAGGACATGGAGAGTCCTTGTGGTGAGAAGCTGAATCCTCCTGCCAACAACCAGTACTAACATGCCAGGCATGTGAGTGAGTTATTTTGGAAGTGAATCTTCCAGATTCAGACAAGCCTTCAGAAGACTGCAGCCCCAAAGGATACCTTGAATGTGGCCTCATGAAAAACCCTGAGTCAGAACCACTCAGCTAAGTACTTCCCAAACCCCTAACTTCCAGAAACGGTGTGAGATAACAAGTATTTACTGTTTTCAGCCACTAAGTTTTGGGGGGTCTTGTTATTGATAACTAACTAATGCACCTATTCATTTGAGTTAGCTCTTATGTTACTAAACGATGCTCAGGCATCTCTTAGTTGAAGTCTTATTATCCAAGTAAGTTGAAAGATAGTACTGGGAGTGTATACATCCTTCATGCCTCCTTTGCAATCTTGTTTCACAAAGATAAGTTATGCCAATTTTCCAAAATGTCTGTATTTACTCAATCCAATTCCATTTCCCTTTTAAATACTGTCAATTCTGGTTAATTTCAGGAAATAGATGACTCCTCAATTTTGGTTTCGTTAAAAATAAGAGGGGCGCCTGGGTGGCTTAGTCGGTTAAGCGTCCAACTTTCGCTTAGGTCATGATCTCGCGGTTCGTGGGTTCGAGCCCCGTGTCGGGTTCTGTGCTGACTGCCAGCTCAGAGCCTGGAGCCTATTTCAGATTCTGTGTCTCCCTCTCTCTCTGACCCTCCCCTGCTCACGCTCTCTCTCTCTCTCTCTCTCCTAGAAATAAATAAAAATATTAAAAAAAAAAATAAGAGCATTATTTTTATTTCTAAAGCAGCTAGGGAAGATGCACTTGGGCCTTCTACTTTAATATTTTTTTGTCCAGTTTTTTAATATTGATACCATTTTGAAAAAGATATCTTTCCTTGCTCTCAACAAGCACAGACCCCGACACTGGGCTAGAACTCACAAGCCATGAAACATGACCTGAGCCAAAGTTGGACACTTAACTAATTGAGCCACCCAGGCACCCCTGCTAGGTTATTTTAAAAGATATCCAATCTATAATATATATAATACTATATTCTTCAGTTTTTCAAATAAGGCAAATATCTTTGGATTCTTGAAATAGAAAATTATATCAGATTTTTAAAAAAGATTTTATTTTTAAGTAATTGCCACACCCAATGTGGGGCTCAAACTCACAATCCCAAGATCAAAGGTCACATGCTCTACTGACTGAGCCAGCCAGGCCCACCCAGATTATATTCTTTTTAAGTAAGATGATTTTTGTCTTCTTTATGTATTTCGTGTATTCCATTTCCTGTCTCATTGCATTGGCTAGAATGTCCTAAAACATGTTGACTATTAATAACTATAATTGGCATCTGGTGTCTAATTTCTGCTTTCATGCAATTGTCTCCAGTGGTTCTTTCCACTAAGTATAATGGTAGTTTTATTTCCAGAGAGCTTTCATTTATTGAAAGATCATAAATAAATGTTTAATTTCTATTAATTCACTCTTTTTAGGATTTTTAGAATGATTCATGCTGATAATACTGGCACATCTTTATATTCTTAGAATTAATTTCAGACACATTTTATTTGTTTAATGCATTGTTAGGTTCTATTTGCTAATAGAATTGTATTCTTATAATTAAAACATTATTTGCAAAAGTGGAGACAGGAAAATGTACATTGCCTGACAATAAATAGATGATCAATACATCCTAGCAGTAATTACTACTGCAGTGAATGCTGTGAATTATAGTTTTTCAAGTACTGCATAAGTTCAGAGCACTAATAATGGAACAAAGGAGAACCTCAGAGGTAGGGTAGCAATTTTCCTGCCACCAGGCTCATCCCCCAAAGTTACAATTAAATGTCATCAGCAAATGGAGGTAGAAAAATTATTTTTTAAACCTCAGGTTCTTCACTGTAATCAAACCTTTTTCATTAGTGCAGAGATCCCATTTCTGGCTGTGCAAAATAGGAGAAAGAGCCCCCAGGTGACTCTACTATTTACCAGCCAGGAGATCTTGAATAAGTCACTACAATTTTTGAGGCTCTCTCATCTGTACAAAAGAGTTAGTCAAGGTATGTAAACTTGTATTTTTGGAATATTTCTGAGGATCAAATATGAAGAGGGAAGTGAAGTACTTTTGAACCAGAGCACCATACACACATAAAAATGGCGTCGCTGTATCACCATCATCACCATCATCGTCATCATCATCATCATCATCATCATCATCACCATGCAGGAATAATATTAAGCCAAGGCTCACCACTCCCTACATAGAACAGGATCCTTTTGCTTCCATATGTTATTACAGGCATTGTGAAAGATGAGTTTACATTTCAGTGCTACTTAATTACCCTTCCTCATCTCCTAGCCATTTTTACATTTAAATAAAACTCTCATTTCACTTAACAATGGAAGGACTAAAAATTTGCATATTAAGTGTGAGTCAGTGGCAACGATATCTAATTAAAACCTTCTATTTTTTTTCCCTTTTTCCCCTTTTTCATTTTTTTCTCCCCTGAGCTGCTGACATTATTGTAACTGTATTCAGTGTCCCCATTCTGTCAGGCCTGTATGCTCGGAGGAAAGCAACCCAGAAGGGTACCGGGGAGAGCAGGAGCTTAAGCGAAGCAAGAGGAGGGAAGAGGAGGGCGGGGCAGGAGGGAGAGGAGACTAGCAACAGGAAGACACTGGTGAACACAGAAGGGATGTGAAGGAAAGATCATACAGAAGAAAAGCACGTTGGTAGTGGCTAGGTGAGGCTATTGATTTTAAAAAAGAGGGCAGAGTGATGAATGGAGTGTGTGAAAAATGGAAATTTATCAGAAAGGAGAGAAGGGTAAGAATAGAAAGAAATAAAGGAGCGAGTCCTCTGAAGCTAAGAGAGGAGAGACTGTTATTAAAGGGCATGTACAGTCGACCCTTGAACAACATGGATGTGAACCGCGTAGGTCCTCTTATACATGGGTATTTTTCAATAAATATAGTGCAGTGCTGTAAATGTATTTTCTCTTCCTTATGATTTTCTTAATAACATTTTATTCTTTCTAGCTTACTTCATTGTAAGAAAACAGCATATAGGGGGCACCTGAGTGGCTCAGTTGCTTGAGTATCTGATTCTTGATTTTGGCTCAGGTCATTATCTCAGGGTTCGTGAGCTTGAGCCCCGGGTCAGGCTTTGCACTGATATGGTGCAGAAACTGCTTGGAATTCTCTCCCTCCCTCTGTCTCTGCCCCTACTCTGTGCATTCTCTTGCTCTCTCTCTCTCTCCCTCTCTCTCAAAATAAACAAACATTAAAAGAAAAGAATACCGTATATAATATATATAACATACAAAATCTGTGTTAATTGACTGTTTATGCTATCAGTAAGGCTTTTGGTCAACAATAGGCTCTTAGTAGTTAAGTTTTTGAGGGTGTCACATATATATGGAGATTTTTTACTTTGTGGGGGTTCAGCACCCCTAATTCATGCATTGTTTAAGGGCCAACTGTCATTCAAGGGGGGTTGGAAAAATGGCATCAGTCTAGCAAATTGCAGTAGGCGAAGGTCTTTGGGTCCTTTGGAGAATCACTTATATAGTTCTGTGAATAGTGTCTATCACACAATAACATGGAGAGATTGTAATAAAAAGTCTGTTGGTCTCATTTGAATATTTGTCTTCTCCCCTGCATAAAGCTTCAGTGGTATCATTTAATAGTGCAGGTATATTCCACAACAGAGATTTTCTTTGTTTTTCCTCCATAGACTTCACACAGAAACAAGACTCAGAAACAGATTCCTCTGAAATTGTGTGTCTTCAAGACATAACCAAATATGAGCTTTCTCTCTTTTTTCCCCTCCCCCAACACCAAGACCATACTAATATAATTAACTAAGCATTGGTTAAAATCATCTGTCCAACATCTTCTTTTGCCCAATCAACTAGTATGCTGAAACATATTAGTTCTTTCTCTTTTTTTTAAGTTTATTTATTTTGAAAGAGAGCTAGCTGAGCAGGACAAGGGCAGAGAGAGAGGGAGAGAGAGAATCCTAAGTAGGCTTTACACTGCCATTGCAGGACCCAGTGTGGGGCTCAGTCTCAGAAACTCTGAGATCATGACCTGAATTGAAATCAAGAGCTGGATGCTCAACCAACTGAAACCCTCAGGTGTCCCCAGAATACTTATTTTTAAAACGATAACATTTATGAAGAAAATCAGTTATTGTGATGCTATATGGTGAGAAGTATGGCTCGTTTCAGGAGTTAGTACAACTTTGTGGTGTTGTGATCAACAGTCATGCCTCTTGTCATGCGAGAGTGTCCATCTGTCTTTATCCAGCTTCTTGGGCAGATATGGATATGGACTAGATCAGAGACATTGACTGAGTCAAGACCATTTGGCAAATGAGAGATTCCTAAGGGGAAAGTAAGGAGGAAATTATGCTATTGAAGTATAGGCTCCAGCACTATGGCACTAGGAACTGGAATCCAATAAGATGAAGAAAATCATGTGAATCTAGTTTCTAAAGGGACTAGATAACAGAACCAAAGGAATAGGTGGTCAACTTCTTCAAAACCCTTTGGTCACACTGAAGGTTTGTTGGCAAAGCAATTCCCAGAACTCATGGTTAAGTGCAAGGGTTACCTGTCCTCTTGGTATAGTGTTTCCCAAATGGTTTGATCATAGGAATTTCTCAGGCTATTTTAAAATTATGCATTTCAAGGGGCGCCTGGGTGGCTTAGTCGGTTAAGCGTCTGACTTTCACTTAGGTCATGATCTCGCGGTTTGTGGGTTCGAGCCCCGCGTCAGGCTCTGTGCTGACTGCCAGCTCAGAGCCTGGAGCCTATTTCAGAGTCTGTGTCTCCCTCTCTCTCTGACCCTCCCCTGCTCACGCTGTCTCTTTCTCTCTCCTAGAAATAAATAAAAATATTAAAAAATAAATAAATAAAATTATGCATTTCAGGTCCCACTCCAGACCTATCAAGTCCAATTTTTAGGGGACAGTCTTGAGGATTTTATACTTAATAGACAACCAGGCAAGATTGGCAAATACCAATTCTTAGACAGGAACAGTCTCAGGTGAAGAGGAGTGCTGAGTGTTGTAATACCAAGACCTTAAAACCCTTTCTAATGAGGAAACTTAATATTCCTCCCAAACCTAGTTTTCATGTGTTCAGACTTTAACATCAGTGTCCTGACTCAATCTTGGTTTGATGTATGAGATAATTAAGCAGCTCTAGATTCATATTTCACAACTTATTACCTCCATCTTCAACGTTCTCCAAACATGGCTTTAAGTTCAAGACAGTATTGATGGACCTGCACTTTGATTCTTTTGGTCCCTGGAGCTGAAAACCCTGCCTTATTATTTCCTTCCTACTTCCTAGAAATTAGAATATTGTCCTTGAATATTGGTTTGGTATTTAAATACGGCTTCCTATTGGCAGAGCATAACTTGGTGCAAACTGCCTGCCGTTAAGACAAAAGCTAGCAGGAGTGGAGAACTTCTTGTGTGCCAGCATGTCTTTGAGAATGACAACCCATTTTTTCCTCAAGATAACCTTATAGCATAGTTACTGTTCATATCACTGTTCTTCAGTTAAGGACACTGAGGTAAATCAGAGTCCTTCAGAGAGGTAAATCAAGTGCCCAAGATCACCCAAACAGTATGTGGCA
The DNA here is from genome assembly GCF_003009895.1 of Hyaena hyaena. Taxonomy (NCBI): domain Eukaryota; kingdom Metazoa; phylum Chordata; class Mammalia; order Carnivora; family Hyaenidae; genus Hyaena; species Hyaena hyaena. The sequence continues at coordinate 1,078,026 of NW_024080938.1, forward strand.
TAGCAAGTTTCAAACCTAAGCATTCAGGCTCTGGGGTTTGAAGTTTTAAGCATGAAATTATTCTGTCTCACCTTAAATGTCCCATCACTCGGCTCATCTCACCTGTGTGACATGAATGGTTTCCAGTTTGAGCTTTTTAATCCCTCCATAAACGATTGGAGGACTATTGTTCTTGGTGGTCATCATATTGTGCCAGACTTAGCAAAGGTAACTACAGCATAGTACCAAGGCAAGACTCTGACAAGCCCTCAATCTCAGCTTCTCCAGGGAGCCACGATGATGGTATCGAGCAGCCAAGCTTAGTCTTGGTGACTGTTGACTCACCCTATCAATTGAACTTTAACTGCTTTTACAGACTGCTCATCTGCTTTTTTCTTGGGTACTGCTTCTCCTTCTGTACTGTACAGCTAGCAGAGGGATCCCTTCCTCATCCCCTTATAGCTGGAAACATCCCATCTTTACCTTTACCCCCAAATGGACTTTCTTAGTTCTAGTTCTTGTCCTTCTTTATCCTGACTTGCCTTCCCTTTCAAGATGGGCTTTCACCCACAGGGGAAGCAGACCCACAGAATTCTGAAAGGATAGTTTTTGCTTAAGAACTGAGAAGGAGCAGAGTATTACCTCTAAAAGAAATGCACCCACATTTGAATTCAAATCCATTTGTGTAGCACATACCCACCTCTGCTGGTTTTCATTTTCTCTGAGAAAAAACAAATTTGGAACAACCAAATTTTCTCAAAGTGTGAATTTTCATTCCTCTTCAAATCTGCAGGGTGCCCCATTACCAATAAAGCAATCTACTGCATCTTGATACATATCATTTTAAAACATCAGGACCCTCTTCAGATTCCCTCCCAATGTACTAAAAATGAAAATTCAAACCTTTGTGTAGTATGAATATAGCCAAGTAATCTGGACAGGTTCCAGTATCCTCAGACTTTGTTGTTGGACACTCTCCTGGATAAAAATCATCTAATTCCTCTGTCTTAAATTGCAGTGACAAATTGTGAACCTGAAGCTGTGTGGCAAAAATCTGTTTCATGATTGGTGGTTCTTTGAATATAATAAATGCACAGTTAGAGACCATTTAAACCCGAATGGAAAATATGGACATCCATGGGTATGTACAAGGGCTGTGAGACTCAAGAGGAAGAATATAAGCTGATTGGTGACCTTTAGTCTTGATGTCTAGAATTTCAGTTAGCCATTAAATCTGTGTGCATAATCTTCTAGTTTATTTTCCTTGAACCTCTAAACAGTGTAATGTTACTTTAAGACATTGTTTCAGTAGTCATTCCAATATTTTTCTTCTCTTCTGCAATGGAATTATTGAAATATAAATATTTTTCTTTCTGTTTTGTAACTTTATCTAAGGTACATGGTTAAAATAAAAGCTAAAAATGCAGATAGTATATTTAGACCAATATCTTATGTTCCTAAAAGCCATAAGCTTCATACTCCATTTTACATTTGATTTGATTGATTTGATTATATATAATATAATATTCGAATATTTCTTTCTGGTTTGAATCAGTGAGACCTTCTCTGATCACATCCATAGAATAGCAACCTCCCCATCACTTCCCCAGAAATTACCAAATTACCATCCCTTTACCTTGCTTTTTTTTTCCATCACACACACACACACACACACACACACACACACACACACTTTCTTTATATTGTGTTTACTCCATTTTAAGATATGTGACATTGAACAGAGTCTATTTTGTTTACCGGGCTCTATCTCCAGTCTCTGGGACAGTACCAGGAAACTAGTGTATATTCAATAATTTTTTTTTCTGTATGAATAAAGGAGTATGTGGACGTGTTTGTCTGCAAGGAACAGACAACTAGGATGTGGCTTAGAGATTTATTGGTTTCACATAAGAAAAGTAGAGAGTCCCAGGAGTGGGGAGGCAGCTCACAACATGTCCTTTTCATAACTTTTTACTTCATTGTTGCAAGATGACTACTACCCTTCCAGACATCATGCCCACATGCAAGAAAAGAAAAAAGAATACAGGGAACTAAAGGAAAACGGATTATCCCTTAGGGAGACTTGTCATTTTATTCATGAAGGGAAGGCATCCATAGCACATAAGGCCATGCCCAGTGGCAAGAAAAGCTGGGAAATCAAGTGGTTAGTTTGCCTGGAACACAATTTGCGAAAAGGGATTTGAGATTGCATGTTGAGTAAACCCATGTGCAACATAATTGTTAGCCTTAAATGAACCATTGTGTATAAGATACACATAGTAATCGTTGAAGGAATAACAACTCATTATTGCCATTGAAGGCTCTATAAGATACCATTGAATCCATGCAGATCACCTCTTTGCTTTTTCCTACAGTAAATACTTTAATTTCCTATACCTATCTGAGAGTTTCATGACAACATTTTATGATATCATACTGATGCACCCTTAGAACTGTAAAAATTATAATCCTGGCTTTATTTGGTTCCATATGTTAATAAATTCTGAGTGGAGCAAAGCCCACAGTTCTTTCCTGATTTTGATTTCATGATTTTGAACACATTCATAAATTTGGATTTTGGAACTACTTGGCCCAAGTTGATGAGAGCATATCTAGGAGTGCCTGGGTGGCTTAGTCAGTTAAGTGTCCAACTCTTGGTTTTGGCTCAGGTCATGATCTCATGGTTTCATGAGTTCCAGCCCTGTGTCAGGCTCTGTGCTGCCAGCTTGGGTTCTCTGTCCCCCTCTCTCTCTGCCCCAACTCATGCTGTCTCTGTCTTTTTAAAAATAAACACATTAAAAAGAGAGAGAGAGAACTTATCTGATTGGTCAGATTCAAAATTTCATTGGCCAGTGTATTCTGTCTTGGCTCACTCTCTTCACAGCTCAAGAGGAAAATACAAGGGTCTCAGGAAGAGCCAAATTCTTCTTCAGGAAGAAGAATCATGAAACATTGGAACAAATTTTCAAAAAAAAAATGTATACATGTATTCACTATAATTCTGACACTTCCCAGAAAAATTACTCTAAATAAAAATGAATTTTGTAGATGATGCATATCACCAACATGCTCTGAAGTGGTACCACAACTGAGTATAATAAACCTCTCCTTTCATGGACTTTCACATCTCTTAGTTCATGCCATCACACAACCGAGAGAGGGAGGAGAGCTGGCTCCTCTTCCACTCCATTGAGGCCCTGAGGGGTATGACAGCCACCACTTGGGGCAGGACTGGGATGAAGTGTGCATTCCTTATGGAAAGGGACTATTTTTGGGTCTTCATGACTACCTCTTGTGCCTGGCACAAAACCAGGCACAACCAGGGTTGATACGTATCTGTGAAAGGAATCAATCAAAGGAGGCAGACTGGATCACTTGACTTAATTGATCAGTTAGAATGCTTATTTCAAATGACTCCATACAATATCTATCCCATAGAAGATTTCCATCCCCACAAGGGATTTCAAATTTTCAAAATCATATGTGAGTGTGTCCTTGTGAAATGTGAACGTGTAAGGCTACAATGACCCTGAGCTATCCCACAGGGAGTTGAAACACATGTTCTAATGTGATGCACTCCTGGATTAAAGCTTCACTTTTATGGGTTTGATTTCTGAGCAAAAATCTGTATTCTAATGTCCCTGAACAGCCTATCCACAGCTGTTTCAACTTCCTCCTCTTAATCCCCAGAGTATGTTTTGCACATCTCTTTTAAAACATTAATATTCTAGGGGCGCCTGGGTGGCTTAGTCGGTTAAGCGTCCGACTTTCGCTTAGGTCATGATCTCGCGGTTCGTGGGTTCGAGCCCCGCGTCGGGCTCTGTGCTGACTGCCGGCTCAGAGCCTGGAGCCTGTTTCAGTCTGTCACTCCCTCTCTCTCTGACCCTCCCCTGCTCATGCTGTCTCTCTCTCTCTCTCTCCTAGAAATAAAAAAAAAAAAAACAAAAAAAAACATTAATATTCTATTTGATGTTGTCACTACCTTATGACAGTCATCCATATCAGTGTTATTGCCCTGTCACTCCTACTTAATTGAGAGCTCCTAAAAGTCAAAGACAGAGCCCTAATAGATGCAGGCTGAATAAATGTTTGTTAAGAGAAATGGAACAGAACAAAAAGGAATGAAAGAAATAGAATGGATTGGAATAAACTAAATGCCATTTGAATATCTAGATAAACTACAAAAAAAGGTGACAATGATATAGGGCTTCACAAAAAGTGTGGTCGATGGGGTGGGGGGACGTAGCCCACAATTGTTGAGAGAAAAAAATCATTTTTAGTAGAAATCTGTTCCCTGTAGAATTTGACTTCCATTATCAAAGCACAGGTTGTTTGAAATTGAGTCTGAGCCAATTAAGTGCTTCTTCCTCTTGTTTCTCCTAGGGGAAAATACCTTACAGGGTATCATGTTCTGTTCCCCCCGGGACACGTCCTGGTCTCGTGTTTGTCGACAGGTGGATGCAGGGATGTTTCTGCAACAAATGCTTTTTTAAAACACAAGGTTATTTGGTCTTTGGTTGGGGTGCTTTCATAGAATGGCCATGTCCTTGACGCTGGATTTAAATTACTTGTCAGAAAAAGTGTGGAAATCTTCCAAAATGAAAATGCTAGAGATTTTTTTCTTCCCTTCTGTTGACTGAAGACACCAGAGTTGTTGAGCTTTTCGTCTCTTGTCCTCATGTGGAACCAGCTTCTTAAAGAATGATTAGGGTTTTGCTGACATCGATCCAGAAAGAGACAGGAAGGGAAAGAACATGGGGATTCGGAGGGGGGGAAATTCCTGTTTTTCTTCTGCTGTCAAAAAGAAAAGAAAAAGAAGTATGCTAAGATCATTTTTACTTGAAGTCACTCTGTGTAAAGAAACCAAGTTTATTCCATACTTTGCAAAATCCCCAACACCATGAATATCAGAGAAAACAAGAGAAAAGTATCTATTTTTAAAAGGATAATTGTTATATTTTTACTGTAAGTAGGAGCTCCCAGGGGAATGGGCATGATTCATGGCTGTAATGGAAGACAAACCAATACCTATCAACTGGAATCTTCCTCCTTGTATCTAGAGAAATATGATTGAGAGCAACTTCTTGGATTTGAAAGAAAGCTGGCAACAGGCACTGCTACTTCCTCAGGTCCAAGGTGACCATAGCAAGCAAAAGTGAAGTGGATTGGCAAGTCAGGAGGCCTGGCAGGCAGCCAAAGGCCTAGCTGGGTGGGGAGGTTCCCCTGCAGAGAGCACAGCTGGCAGCAGCTGGAACACAGCTCACAGGAAGCTCAAGCTGAGGTTGCCAGTGCACCCACAACCAGCTGAAATTGTTTTGCGCCTGGAAAACAAAACAGATGAGAAAAGAGTCGTAGAGAGACAGGGTAGGAGCAATCATCCTGTTATTTGTGAAGCATGGGGTAAACAAGCTCCGATGCCTTGCATTCCAAGTCCTTTGGATCAGGGTAAAATTGAATTGAACAAAGCAAACTATGTATTATTAATGTTAGTATTTCTTTTAAAGATTTGATACGGGCAAGCTCAAAACATTGCAATAAAAAGGGAAAGGCTCTTCAAAATTGGCAATCCTTTTTCTTCAGTTCTCTCTCAGTGGGATGCAATATGCATCTTTTCTCCCCTTTTACTTTTTTGGGAGCTTTTTGAACAAAGGAAAGGGAATCCAGGAACCAGAGGAAAAAGGAAGCAGCAATGCAGAGAGGGAAAGGACAACACAAAAGCTACAAAGGGAAATAGACAGGGAAGCAGAAGGTGAAAGCAGTTTGCATTAAAAACTAGAGAGAGGAGAAGAGTAACAGGCAAGGCATTGATATACTTCTAGAATATTCACTTGCACCCTGGGGACTCAGTGTAGAAATGACATTACCCTTGGGGAAATATTGCACCTTTCTTTCCTGTGTGACCATCAAGGAAGAGTATCTTTACAGTTCTTTAGGCAGGAGGAGAGGACTGCTTCATTTCGGAGCCTTTCCTGTGGCCCAGCTCTATATTGGAGCCCATCCTACGAGAGGACCAGTCATGGCATATTTTAAAACCCTCAAGTTCTACACTAAGTTGCAATTACCAGTCTGATCCAACTTTCTGTCTACCCAGTTTCAAAGAATCCTCCACCAGACTCACTATAGCCCCACAGAAAAAGAGAGAGAGAATCATGAAATTCTGTAGCTTTTTGTTCTCAAATCCAGTCCTTTTGAACAGATAATCTACTTCTTTATTGGATTATGTTTAATCTGTCAGTCATTCATCTTGTGTATACTGAGCAGTTAGTACTTACTAAACACTAGTCCTTGTATCCCTGGTGCTGTGCTTGCCCCTCTGGAGACAGCATCACTCATTCATTTGTCCAAAATACTTCCTGAGCAACTACTATCTGCTAGGCTTGTTCTGGGAATATTAGAGATATAACAGCACAAAACAGGGTTCCTGCCCTCATGATGGGGCAAAACAAGCAAGTAAACAAGCAAAACAATAACCCATAAATCCAGTGTCATGGTGTCACATTTATATTTGATGATGCCTGCATCTCTCCCTTGAACTGTTGAATCATAATTCAACTGCCTACTTGGTCATCCCATTTGAAAGTCAAATTGAGCATCTTAAACTTAACTAATGTTTCAAATCAAACCATTGACTTTCTGGTCCCTTCTCACTCTGTTCCTTTTTCATTCTTCCCCATCTTAGAAAAAGACAACTTTATTTCGCTAGGTTTTCTGACCAGAAAAACCTAAACACACACACACACACACACACACACACACACACACACACAAACCCAGAAGCAAACTAAGGAGTGATATCCTTGATTCCTCCTCTCATACTCTGCACCCAGTGCATCAACAATTCTTGCTGATTCTACCTTCAGAATTTATCCAGAACATGAAACCTTCCCGCTGCATTCATGCCCATCACTACAGTCCAAGTTTCTATTGTCTCTCCTAGAAGCTGGCAGTGGCCATCTAACTATTATCTTGTTTCCATTCTTGGGTCCCTCTATATTGTAAAATAGAAGTCTGATCATGCCACCCTTCCTAGCAAAGCCCTGCAATGACTCCCTTCTCTCTCACAGGAGAGGGAGATGTGATCCCACATAACCTAGCCACTATTCCTCTCTGACTTCACCTCCTACTACTTTTCCTTTGATTCTTTGCTGTAGACACAGATGACCTTAAGCTTTCTGAATACACCTCTTATTGTTTCCTCTGATTGTTACATTCTCTCCCTGGCTGTACCTAAGTCTCATGCTGGCTCTCACTTCCTTCAACATTTCTCTTCAGATGTCACCTTACCTATGAGTCCTAGCTTGTACACTGAATATTTTAAAAAGCATACCCCCAGCCCTACATTTCATATCTCCTTTGCCCTGAATCATTTTTCCAGCACCTACTGTCCCTACCATGTTATTTATTTACTTACTAGGTCAATTATGTTCTATCTTCCTCTAGCAGAATGTAAGTTCCTTATAAGCAGGACTTTTTAGTGTTTTGATCATTGTTTTAGACTCAACCACTAGAACAATGTCCCACTCAAAACGGTGGCTCAATATATATTAATTTCATAAATGATTGAATGACTGAATTAATTAATTAAAAATGTGATATGGCTTCAGATAGTGATCGATGCCGTGAATAAAAATAGAACAGGGGAAAGGCGCCTGGGTGGCTCAGTCAGTTAAGCATCCAACTTCAGCTCAGGTCATGATCTCACGGCTTGTGGATTTGAGCCCCGCATTGGGCTCTATGTTGACAGCTAGCTCAGAGCCTAGAGCCTGCTTCAGATTCTGTCTCCTTCTCTCTCTGACCCTGTCCTACTCACACTGTCTCTCTTTCTCTCTCTCAGAAATAAATAAAACATTTTAAAAAATGAAAAAATAGAACAGGGGAGGAGAGAGAGAATGCATGGATAAGATTCTAATTTAGATACTGTGGTCAGGGAAGCCCCTCAGAGGAAGCCATACTTGAGCAGAGATCCAGGTGAGCTGGGACAATGTGGGTACTGGAAGACTGAGAAGTCCAGCAAAGGGAATAGGATACAAAGTCTGAGCAAGGAGTATGCTTGGGAAACAGCAAGGAGACCATTATGCCTTGAACAGTGAATGAGATGAGAGTGTGGAAATGAAATAAAGGAAGATCATGCATGACTCTGCCTTGTGAGGGATTTGGATTTCATTCTAAGTGTGATATGAAACTCTTGGTGGGTTTTGAGCAGGAGAAGGACATGATCTGACTTTCATTTTAGAAGACTCAGTCTCCAGAGGCTATGGTGAACACACTGAGGGGAGCGAGATTGAGTTAGGAAATCGGTGAGGACGCACTGTGGTCAGGGGAACACGGTATGGGCTGAGAATACGTGGATTGCATGGATGCACTGGGAGAGCCAGAGTTTAAAACAAGGTGGATGTGGGTGGATGTAAGGTGTGAGGGAAAGGAAATGGTCAGAGATGGTCTGAGGTTTTTTTAACTTGAGTTACTTGGTGAATGTTGGTGACTTACTGAAATGGAGAAAATTGTAAGGGAAAGGTTTGTGGGAGAAAAACACACAAGAGTTTGGTTAATACAGGATAGACATGAGACCCCTATTAGACACTGGAGCATAATCAAAGTTGGAATATATAAATCTACATTTCAGGAGAAAGGTCAGGGCTGAAGATACATGCTTGGAAGTCATTTGTGTATAAAAAAGTATTTAAAGCCATGACACCTGATAATAAATACCGCCTAAGGAATGGCTACAGAGAAAGGGTGGCTGTGTCATGAGGCCCAGAGTGCTTCAACATCAAAGAACTGGGGAGAATATGTAGATCCAGCAAAATAAACCTAAATGACAGTCCCAGTAAAGTATGAAGAAAACAAAGAGAGTATTTTCCTTAGAGCATGGGACACAAGTTCTTTCAAAGAGGGATGGTGATGAGTAGAACGCAATCCCTCTTCTCAAGGTGCTCTCAGACTTGGCAAAAAGAATCACAGTGCAGGAGAAACTTTGTTAGAGAGATGAGAAGAAAGTACTGTGGTTTCTCAGTTCTTTGATTAACTCTGCCTTTAGGGTAGGAGGTGGTCAAAGAATGCTTCACACAAGAAGTAATATTTCAGTGCGACTTCTCAGGAAGGGTAGACATATTCTGGGTAAGGAAACCCTAGGCTTTCCTGATAGAGAGATGTAAAGGCAATGTGGTAGAGAAGGTCTAACATATCTGAGGCATCAAATGTAGAAAGTCATGTAACAGAAAATGAAGCCCAAGAAGTAGGTTTAGGCCAGTTTTGTAAGACCCCTACACATCAGTTTAAGCTTCAATTTTATCCTGGAAACAATGAGGAGAGAACAGAGTGAAATAAATAAACCTATATGAATAGAAGTTCTCAAAGCATAGTACTCTAATTGAGAAGGTTGTACTAGAATGCAGATTAGAGAACAGTAATGCATGTTATTATGTATTAAGATAAGAATCATAGCCATTCTGGGGGACTTCTAGGGGGCTCACCCAGTTAAGTATCTGACTCTTGATTTTGGCTCAGGTCATGATCTCAGGAATCATGAGTTAAAGCCCCATGTCCGGCTCTGCACTGATGGTGTGGAGCCTGTTTGGGATTCTCTCTCCCTCTATCTCTTCCCCTCCCCTGCTGTTCCCTCTCTCTCTCTCAAAATAAATAAAATAAACATTAAAAGAAAGAATCATAACCATTCTGGAATGATGTGCCTAATTCCACCCCCTTCCCTTCAATGGTTCTGATCATGAGTGGCAGATAAGTGTTCTCTTCCAACTCAGGAACATTTCTATAACTCTGTGTAGTGAGCTAATACGATCAGGCATTGTTTCCTGGAGACATAAATCCAAAATTTGGTATTGAAGGAAATGTAGAGCTTTTACAACCTAAAAGGAAGGGAAAAGGGAGTCTATCAAGGGAAATAGGAGAAAGAATGAGGTGGTCTTTGCTGCAAATAGTAATCTCTACGTAGACGGGAGCTACAACTGTTGTTCATAGTTGCCTAGTACCTTCCTGGTCCAGGGCCTGATAAACAATCAGTTCTAGAGGAATGCTTGTTGCATGACTGTGGGAACAGATGAATAAATGAAAGAAGGATGGACCTGTTAGTATATTGGAGGCTATGACAGATGATGCCCACAGAACTAACAGGACCCCATTAAGAAGGATCTGGAAGTCAATGAGGGAACTGTACCGTGGGGACTCCTAAAGAGGCAGCCATGATGTTGACCATCAAAAGCATATTTTAGAAAATCCCAAAGTTATATTTGTGTCTAAATATATGACAGGCTGAGCTATAGTCTCTCAGTGACCCAAGACAACCTGTTTTTTCTGTATGTAGCAACTGTTATTTGTTTCAGGGTGAAAAATCCCCATTGGAGACAAGACAGCCCAGCTGTGTTTGGGTTTTACAGGCTGTCTCAAGATTTCTCTCAGATGCTTTGGTTTATGGAAAACTTGAAAATACTTGAAAATACAGCATTATCATGATCATTATTACCATAATCACTTATTCAACTACCACTAATAATTAATGTTTACTGAGTACCAATAATATGCAAAGGGATTCAATAAGCATTGAATTAGACTTGGCCTATGTCCAGTGGGCTTGTGATAAGTAAGAAAACACAAACATGGTTTATATATTGGCTTCACAGACTTCCCTTGGTTACTACTTTGCTAAACTGAATGAAACCAAGAAAGCTGTCTTTAAGGTTGCCATCAATGTTTTATACTAACATTTCCCAAAATATATTTAGTGGACAGAACATTGGTAGTGTATATATATGCATATTTAGCTATATATATTTTTATATTTATATAAATATCTATATTTATTATACTTGCAAGTATATATATAGCTAAATAAATATATATATATACATATGTATACACACACACACACACACACACACACACACACATATATATACAGCTAAATATGCCTTGCAAACACCAAGAAAAGAAAATAATACATAGCATTTCCTAAACTTATTTGGGCATGGAACCATTCTACAGGGGACTATAAAATTGCAGTTTAAAAAACAAAATCTCAAAAAATCTAAAATTCAGAACACTTTTTTTTCACTTTAAATGTTTATTTATTTATTTTTGAGAGAGAAGAGAGAGTATGTAAGCCAGGAAGGGGGAGTGAGAGAAGAGAATCCCAAGAAACTCTGTGCAGTTAGTGCAAAGCCCCATGTAAGGCTTGATCTCACCAACTGTGAAATAAGGACCTGAGCCAAAATCAAGATGCTTAACCAACTAAGCCACCCAGTAGCTCATAGAATGCTTTGTTTGTTTGTTTGTTTGTTTTAAGATTATTTATTTTGAGAGAAAGAAACAATGAGCAGGGGAGGGATAGAGAGAGAATCCCAAGCAGGCTCCACACTGCCAGCACAGAGCCTGATACAGGGCTGGATCCCATGAACCATGAGATCATGACCTGAGCCAAAATCAAGAGTCAGACACTAAACCAACTGAGCCACCCAGGCACTCCCAGAATGTTTTTTTTTTTTTTTTTTTTTTCTCTTAACAACAAAAGAATTTTATTTCCCGGACCTGGTTGGGTTGCTGTCTTCTCAATTCACCAACACATTTGTAATCAAGGAGTCATTGTGTACTTGATCCAGGGTGGCCACAAGAATCCCCACAGCATCGGAACACCCAGGATATTGTATGATAATGACGACAATCTTTTTCACTGCAGCATAAAAATTTGAGGACCATGCTTTAATGAGTATTAAAACAGCTAGAATCCTTGACACACACAATGGTTAAATAAGTAAGACTGATAAGTAAGTAAGACTGATGGAGAGCACCTGGAACCATCATATCATGAGAGTCATTGTTGGGGGTGTAAAAGAGGGCAGACACTTTGGAAAACAATTTTGCATTTTCTTAGGAGTTTAAACACTGTATTATACCAGAACAATTCCACTTCTAGGTATTAATTTAAGAGAAATGAGTAAACATGTCCACAAAGGTACTTACAAAACAATATTTTATTTTTAAAATACATAAGAGGAAACAGTGTAGATGTCTATCACTAAGGTAGTGGATACACAAATTATGCTGTATTCATCAGTGGACTACTACTCAGCACTACAAAGAAACAACCTACTTTCTTACATAACAGCATGGCTAAATCTCAAAATAATAGTAATAATAATAATAAAAATAATAATAATAATAATAATAATAATACATTAGGTTAAGCAAAAGAAGCCAGATACAAAAGATTATGTTGTTTGCTTCTGTTAATATCAAGTTCTCAATGAGTCAAAACTAATTCACAGTGATAGAAATCAATCAGTGGTTGCCTTAAGTTAAAGTGGGGATGGTGGCAAGGTGAGTGAGAATTGGAAAGGCCTTGAGGGAATTCTCTGAGGTAAAGGAAATATTTTATTTCTTGATTAGGGTGGTAGTTACCTGAGTGTTTACAATTGTCAAAACTCATCAAATGAAACACTTAAGATCCCTACGTTTGATTATATGTAAATTAAAGCTCAATGAAAACAAAGAAACAAAGCTATTTGGAACCCATGCCCCAGGCAGCACTTTTGTGTGGGATCTGTCAGTACAATTACATGAATGCTTGCCTATGAAATCTACAAAAAATTACAAAGTAACCCCTTTGTTATGACTCAAGGGATAGTGTTCATGTTAATCCTTTGGGATGAACATGGTTAATGCCCATATCCTCACTCTTGGATCAGTTTGGACAAATCTCCTGAGGAGTGCTATTAAAAACCAATTCCACGTATGTTGTTTCCATGTGCTCCAGCATGTCTCCTTGTGAAAGAACCCATTTCTGATATATGGTCAGCTGATGAGTAGCACTTTATTTTTTAATTAAGATCATCACTGACTTTTATGTTTAGACCATATTATATATTCTTTACCTCAGCCTGGAGCTTTGTTTATTCATTGGGGGATGCGGTCCTTGGTCAAACTCTTAAAGCAGCCAATCGGCATTAAGAGCAACACCAACTGGTGTGCCTGAGTGGCTCAGATAGTTAAGCGTCTCACTTTGGCTCAGGTCATGATCTCTGGGTCAGTGAGTTCTGTGTCAAGCTGTGCTGACAGCTCAGAGCCTGGAACCTGCTTTGGATTCTGTGTCTCCCTCTCTTTCTGCCCCTCCCCCACTCATGCTCTGTCTCTCTCTTCTTAAAAATAAACATTAAAAATTTTTTTGAAGAGCAACACCAGTTAACCTTAGAAATTAAAGAGTCAACACAAGCAAAATGAATGGCTTTACCAGGCTCTTCTAGTATCACTTTGATGAGAAGGCAACAGTCATCAATTATTATTTAACATGTCATTAAACTAAGAATAGAATAAAGTTAGGATTGATGAATAATTAGATGTTTTGGTTTTCTTTAAGAGAATTATTCCCTCAATGTTGCTGTTAGATTCTCTGCTTGGACCATAAGATCCTTTATCCAGTGCCTCTTTGGGGAGCACATGTTAAGGGAGAGTTCATACATCCCTCCTCTCTATCTCTAGATTGTTCCCCCAATATTCTTCCTCCCAGCTCACTGTCACCACACTCCACTTAGTGAGCACTTACTGTGGACCAGGTACTCTGTGCTCTGTACTTTAATTTATAAGATTTCATTTAATTATTTCGTAACTTATTGGAAGTGGTGTTGTTAACCCATTTTACATGTTGAAAAGTGGAGAATTAGAAAACTCATGTAATTTATGGGAGAATACAAAGTTTAGGCTTGGAAGTTGGTGTTTGTTTCTAGGTCTGTTTGATCCCAGTGGAAGTCCTTACACATGAAAGCACATCACTTCCAATGCTTTGTCCTTCTCTTTGGTGTAGGTAATGTTTTTTTAATGCTTATTTATTCATGAGAGAGAAGGAGGGAGAAAGAGAGGAAGGGAGTGGTAGAGAGAGAGAAAGAAAGAGAGAGAGAGAATCCAAAGAGAGAGAATCCAAAGTGGGCCCTGCACTGACAGCAGAGAGCCTGATGACTGGAACTCATGAACCCTGAGGTCATGACCTGAGTCAAAATTGGATGCTTAATTGACTGAGCCACCCAGGACCCTTAGGTAACATTTTAACATGTATGTTATTATATCCTGTATAGTTTCTGAATTTCAAATTGGCTAGCATTCCTTAACCTTAAATACCAGTCGCTATTATGTTTGTTTGTTTTACTTAAAAGGCTTCCATGCATTTAAAAAAGAATAAACCAACTTCCTAGCAAATAATTTTATTTTATGTCACCTCAGATATAACAGTGAACTTGATTTAAAAAAAATTTTTTTTTACATTTATATATTTTTGAGAGGCAGAGTTAAACAGAGCACAAGCAGGGGCTGGGCAGAGAGAGAAGGAGACACAGAATCTGAAACAGGCTCCAGGCTCTGAGTGACATTCAGCAGACCCCGACGGCAGGGCTCAAGTTCACGAACTGTGAGACCATGACCTGAGCCAAAGTTGGTCACTTAACCGATTGAGCCACCCAGGCACCCCAACAGTGAATTTCATTTGATACAGTATTTGCATTTTAGAAATGTTATTAGGGAGTTCTTTGTAAATCAGACTCTTTCAAGTGAATTACTTTAGGTATCCTGAGAGAGTTCACAAGTAAAAGGAAAAAAATAGAATTCTCTTCCTGAAGCAAGTGATTACTTGAATACACTGTTCCATGCTCCCTGACTTTCTGAATCTATTCACCACACCAGGCATTCTGAGACTAAAAATATAAACATGCTCCAGAAAAGTGTGTGTTTCCTCATTCCAGGTGAGCTTTGCTTCAGCTTGACCCCAACCCCATATCCTGTGTTCAAGATTAAGAAAGTCCCCCTCCTCTGAAGCTTACACTGACAATAACACAGATCCTCCTTGACCACTTCTCTTAGCCACATCTTGGTCTTTCTTAGCTTTCCAGAATCAAAGCTGTGTTCAACAGAGAAGACATCCCTAGCCCCGAAAGTCTTCCCTAAGACCAGCCTCCAGCCCCCAGTTCAGCTGAACTAATCTCACTACTTCCTGAAGTCCTTATGCCTGTGTTACAACCTCATTTCATCCGAGAGGAAAGTGGGTGTCTGCTGTCCTCCACCCAGAATAATGGATCTACTTTGGCTGTGATGACTGACACTATCTTGTTATGTCTGAAAAAGGGCAGGCTGGCTGGGGAGGAGAATATGTAGCCAGGAGCCTGGGGGTCAGAGAGCTCTAGGTAGCATCTGGAGACTTGGCTTTAAGAGCCATCTTAGGCAGGGCAATCACTCTGGCCCTCAGCATCCTCACTGGAAAACAAAGTGGGTAGACTCTATCAGTGGTCTTCAGCCTGGGGAATGTGGGTCCACAGGGGTCCATGTGGGGAGCATCATGGTCCATGAATTATTTTTAGTGTTTCAGAAGCCCATCAAGGTCCACAGATGGTCGATTTACCTGTTTTGAACTGAAATCATATCAATTAAGCATAATGAATACTCAGACTAAAAGGACACCTGCACTTAAAAATTAAAAAAAAAAAAAAAAAAAGGTTGGAGAAACTAATGCAATTTGTTTAGTAGGAAAAATATTTTAAAAAGTAAGATCCACCGGGGAAATACTTTTTGAAAGGAGGCTTATTGGTGGGAAGATAGACGAAAAACTATAAAAACTATATAATTTCTCAGATTCCTTCAAGCTTGAAGAGTGTGATTTTGTGATTTGAAGTATACATATGGATATAATATATATGGTAAAAGCATGAACATGTGTGTACATATTATTGAATCACTTGTGTTTATAGTTTTAAAGATTTTTAAGGGCTTTACACATCTGCACAACAAACACTGAAATAGATACTCTTACCATCCTTATTTTACAGAGAAGGTGAAGAGAGGTTAGGACACTTGCCCAAGGCCACACAGATCTACCTATCTATGTGTCTATCATGAATTTACAAAGATGGGAAGATGCATATGTTTATCTGGTTGTAACATGTCTATGTATGAGACAGAGAAGTTTCACTTGGTTTCAACATCCCTACAATGTATGAAACAGTATTGCACAGTGCAAAGTTTTTTTGTACTTAAATGGTGGTGCTCAGGCAGCCGTGATAAAATACCACGGGCTGCATGGCATCAACAATAAAAACTTAATTTCTCACAGTTCTGGAAGCTTGAAGCCCAAGGTCAAGGAGGAAGCAGAGGTGTTTTCTTTGAGATCTCTCTTCTGGTCTTGTGGATCACCACCCTCTTGCTGGCTCTTTACCTGGTCTTTTCCCTGTTTTCCCACATTCCTGGTGTCTTTTTGTGTGTCCTGATCTCCTCATATAAGAACAGCAGTGTGATTAGGTTAGGGCCCACCCTTGAGGCCTAATTTTAACTTAAGCATCTCATTCAGGGCCTCACCTCCAAATACAGTCATATTTTGATGTACTAGGTCTAGGGTTTCAGCATGTGCACTTGGGACAGTGGTGGGTAAGGAGGACATAATTCACTCTTGGAGAGAAGTAAATAGATTTCCCTAATTTGGGCTCTACAGCTACATATATAAAACAAATTTCAAAATCCCTCCAAGTAACACTTTTGTTTCTATAAACTCAGTGTCCTACTTAGTGGAAAGCAATAAGAGAATTGGGAGAAGCAAACATGTCATAGCGCTGGGATTAAGGCCAGTCCTAAGATCTTCTGAGCTTTCACACAGACTCCTCCCAAATCCATCCTGTGTTCCTATCCCATGGGCCCTGCCATGACTCAGGACCCCAAAAGTGAGTGGAGGGAGGGAAATAAGAAAGCTCTAGTGGGTCAAGGCTGGTGAAATAAACCAGCAATGTGGCAAGCTGGAACAGGGCTTCCAACTGTGATCAGTGGGGAGACTCGGCAGGCAAGTGGAGGCTGAGATGGACTCATGCTGGGACCCGAGGAGGGTGACGACTGTGCACTCAGGACAGGTGGCCCACAAAGTTCAGGTGCCAGATACAGCTATTCATTTGACTCACGGTGGCTACAATTGAGGACTTTGGAGGAGAGATCCTCCAAAGCTTGGTAGGTATCTTGGTTCCAATAAAACATTCTGAGTCATGGAGCAGAGATTTGCGCTGGTGACTCATGAGCATAAATGAAACCTTGAGACAGGAGACTGATTCTGTGAACTAAGTATACCAACAATGAGTTTAGAAAGGGAAACTACAGGATAGCAGACGTTTTTTGGTCACTGCAAACAACTTTATGGTTCTGCACATTATTGCCGGGGGCGGGGGGGGGGAATGAGATTTTGAGTACACAGTTCACCTTGATCAGGTACAGGATGGGGCTGGGCTGGGCCAAGTCTGAGGATGCAGGTGTTTTTGCCCCTGAGCATGTCTGGGACAAGCAAGGAGTAACAGGGATGGGCCATAGGGATACTGAGGTCTGGTAGGGTTTTGACCTTGTTGCTTTCCTGTATTTCCCTGGGTTATTTTCCTCTACTTTATGTAGAAGTCCAGTTCCTCTTAATTTGATCTCTCCTTGACTGCAGTTTCCAGAATGCATTCTGTCCTGATTATAAACAGGAGAAATATCAGGCCAAGGAATTTACTCTGGGGAGCAAAGCTGCAAAGGCAGAAGGCAGGCTACCTGACCCAATCAATCTGTTTCCATCTCTAATGTTTCTAACTTTGTGATTATGGTTTTATGAATATGAGTGCTGCCACACATGTCGTCTGCCTGCTTGGAAAAGGTAAGCCACTTTGCCCCTCCAGAGAGCAAGACCAGGCTCCTCTCTCTCACCTAAGGTCATCCATCTCTCCCATCCTTTCTGTTGCTGGGCCCAGGGATACATCAGCTGCATGTATGACACCTGGTACATGAACTGATGGCTCTTTCTAATGAATTGGCCTTGGGTTGCAGGAAGTTCTGTTGTTTTCTCCAAACAGAGGACCTGGCTTGCATTTCCCCATTTCTGGGCTCCTTGTGAAGTTACTCCTTAATATAATTCTAGATTATGAATGTTGACTTGAGTGATGGTAGGGAAAGACTGACTCCACCTTTAGGAAACTTCTCGCTCTCAAAATGCAATCTCCTGGGCTGTGCCATAGTTTTGCATGGAACACAGGGGTCCACAGTCATGTCCTCCTCCATACCTCCAAGAGGGAGGGAATTGTATTATTGGTACAGTTAGAGTTCCTTTAGGGACAGCTCTTTAATCTGTGTGGGCCTGTGAGGCTGCCACTGCCTCATTTACAGAGTGGGGTTTTCCTATAAGGGAGGTCCTGGAATAGGTGGGCTTTGTGTCCTTAGTTTCCCCAAGACTCTTGCCTCTCAGCTAATTACCCACTTTGTGTGCCTTGCATTGACTGGAGACCCTGCTCCAGAGAATGGCTCTGCCAAAGGTCATTCATTCACTCGGTGGCTGCTGTTTGGCACATCTTGTCCTTGATGGAGGGGTTGACTGATTTGCATGTGAGATTTTCATTGCTGTGCATTAAACAGCTGTTTCCTCTAACCAGAAGCTTAATCTGGTTCCCCTTCCAAGCTGAGTGAAGGGAGCAGGCTCACTAGCTTGCAGTTGAGATAAATGATCTGAGAGGCTAAGATACATGAAAAGAACTCCTTGGTGGCTTGGGGTAAAATCTTCTTGGGTTAATGTTCAGAACATAAGAGGCATTTTTAAAAAATGAGTGTGGGAATAGTTGATTGATTGAATTGGTGGCCTGTTGATTGCTGAGACTGAGCTCTCAATGTCACAGTTTGAGGTAGTGAGACAGACGCCATGTGGCCATGCCTTCACGGCCCCATGGCGTAATGATGCAGGGAGTCCTGGTGCTGGGGGGCAGTGGCCCCAGTGGGGAGACATGGATCAGTGAAAGCCCACTGCAAGGCACAGTTCCTGTGACTGGAAGCTCACCTCTACTTATTCCATTTATCTGAAATCCTGGCCCAGGCTGTGTGATGCTGTGATCCAGTTGCCATGGAGAACTTGTATATTCTTGGCTTCCTTGCTGCTTTTACAGGCAGAATTACAGAAGAGAATGTCTTTGCTGCTAGGAAATATAAATATTACACAGAGATGCTCATTTTCTCCCTCTATGATGATTATTACCAAAGATATGCAAGAAGACTTCATTATAGAGCATTGTCCTTCATAATGAGCCCTCCGTAAGCTGTTACAGGGATGAATAAGCCTGCCTGGAATGGATCGTGTTAACCCTCAACTATCTACTAGATAGATATTAGCTAAAACTATTTATTCTTAAGGAATGCTTACAATGTACAAGGCCCTGGGGATACAGAGACAAATAAGATATCACCCTGCCTTCAGAGATCTTATATTCTAGTAAAGGAAGATAGAACCGCAAACAAAGAAATCTAAAATAAAAAATTAACACATGTTGCAATAGACTCGTATACCAAGTGCAAAGAAGAGTACTAAAATGTATATAATTTGGGGGCACCTGGTTAGTTGAGCTTCCGACTTCAGCTCAGGTCATGATTTCATGGTTCATGGGTTTGAGCCCCGTGACAGGCTCTGTGCTGACAGCTCAGAGCCTGGAGCCTTCTTCAGATTCTGTGTCTCATTCTTTCTCTGACCCTCCCCTGCTTACACTGTGTCTCCCGTTCTCTCAAAAATCAATAAAACATTAAAATTTTTAAAAAATATATATATTGCTGGGGGATTTTTCAGGAAGACATCCTGAAAGAGGCATTCCTTGAACTGAGTAACAAATAATTCATAAAATGTTCTAGAGCTATCTATAGCACATAAGTTTTACCCTGATGGTGTACTGGTACTCTTTCTCTGAAGGTTTATGCCCATGATTTATGTACATGCTCCAGACAGGGGAGAGGGAGAAGGTAAAGGCAAAAGCTAAAGAGGCATATGTCGGCTGAATCTACACTCAGGCTTTCCTGGAAGTCCTATTAAGTTGACATGACCTACCCAGATGGAAGACAGCTAAAATCGCTTAGTAATTTTCAACTGGACAAATGGATATTCTGAATAAAATTGTAGTTTGGTTAGTAAGGCTTGAATCCAATGGTAACCAAGATAGCCCCCAACAGTCTTCAACTCCTGGTACTCATGCCCTTGTGTAATAGTTCCCTGACCTGAATAAGGCTGAGTTCTGTGGCCAATAGGTACAGTGGCAAGGACGGTGTATGCTTTTCAAGGCTGGGTCATAAAAGCATTACAGCTTCTACCTTGACCTCTTGTTGTGAGGACAATTAAGCATCCCTTTGGATAGATCCATGTAGAGAGTAACCAATCTCTAGCCATGTGAGTGAGCCAGTTTGCAGTGGATCTTGCAACTACTGGCAAACTTTCAGATAGCTGCAGCCACAGTTGACATTTGACTACAACCTTATGAAAGACCCATGAGCTAGAAACATACAACCAAAACACTTTCAAAACCTTGACCCAGAGAAACCATGAAACAGTAAAAGATTATTGTTTCAAGGCACTAAGCTTTGGGTCATGCAGCAAAAGATACTAGAATAATAAGGAAAACAGGAACACTAGCTAATGAGCAAGCAACTAGAAGGGTTGACCATACCATCCAAATGGCCTCCATATGCATTACATGGATAAAGGGCTGCACCTGCTAAAGCCTCCTCCCTGCCGCACCCCAACCTGGGGTTTTGGACCTCCTCCTCTTTCATTTGCTCAAGTACATTACCACTCCGATGAAATCTTATCAAGGTCAGTATTGAATAATGTGTTACCAGATCCATTGCTCATTTCGATGAAACATTTTCCATTTTCCATGGAACAGTTGACCATGATGAATCACTCTTTTCTTGATTTTAGTACCCTTAAAATCTCATGGGTTTCCTCCTAGCTTCCGAGAAGCTCTTTTTCAGTTCTGTTTGAGGTTCTTCTTTTACTGTTCAATTGGAGTAAGTGTTGGCACATTGGAGATCTAGGTCTTGAGACCAGTTTCTTTCTCTATACCCTTTTATGAATAATCCCAACCAGTCTTCTGGCTTTAAAGACTAATTATAGTATTTGTAATTATTAGGTAATGATTCCAAAATTCATAAAGAGAGTTCAGTATACTGGTTAAGAGCATGAACTTCAGGAGCAGACAACGTGGTTTCAAATCCTAGGTTTGTCACTTGAAAAGTGAGTAACCATGAGCAAATTACCTAATCCCAATATCTCTCATTTTTGTAGTTATGGCAAGCATAGTATCTATAATCACCCTTGAAAGGCACTCAAACATGAGCTGTTCCTAATACCACTATTAGTATTACTTATGCTACTCTACTGGGCAACTCTTCTAGGTGTCTGGTAGATATCTTAAATTTATCTATGTCAAAGACAGAATATTTGATTTGCCATGGACCTCAAACTGCTTCTCTCCCTATTTACTCTGACTTAGCAAATGGTAAGACTATCTATGGGGTCACAACACATATAGAAACATAAGAGTCTTTCTTAATTCTTCCCCTTCCTTTATCTCAAATAATGGATCTAATAGGAAGCCCTTGTATCCCTATCTCAACAGCACATCCTCAATCTACCCATGTTTCTCCATCATTCATGCTGTTATCTTCATCCTCACTACTAGCATTTTCTGCCTGAATTACAAAAATGTCCTCTACTTTGGTTTCCATGCTTCCACTTTTGTATCCCTTCCCTAATAATACTTTTTCAATATAGCAGAGTTATCTTTTTAAAACATAAATCAGATCACATCACTTATATGTTAAAAATCCTGAAATGTCCAAGGGCACTTAGCATAAAATTCCAACATGTTTTTTTGTAGTTGTGCTCTCAATCCAATTAACCAGTCATTTTTTTAATGCATTATCAATTTTGTTTCCATCATCACATACTTTACTTTCATTTTTCTCCTGGCATTTTCTTTTCATTTTGTTTATAACTCCCCCTACTAAACTATACATACCATAACAACATGGGTATTATGTCTCTGATCCATTGATATATCCTTAGCACTTATGATAGAGCTCAGAACATAGTAGGTGCTCAATAAATGTTTATTTAGTTAATACATGCCAATAAGACAAAAGTAGTAGTCTAAAAATATTTCCAGAATTTCTGATTTGTTAGCATGGTGGTTACTTTCACTAAGATGTAGGCGACAAGTTAATTGAAGGCAAAGTACTGAACATAATTCTAGACACCTGAATTTGGGGGGTGAAGTCTGGATGTGACTGGCTCAGTATCCAATTAGACTCATGATTTTGGAGTCCAGAATAATTTTTGGAGGTATACATAGTTTTGAGATCCATTTGCATTTACCATGAATTACTTAACTCAATATGAGACTATCCCTTAACATTCATCCCCAGCAAAAAGGAAGAGCTGCTTTACCTTAGAGTCCATATGGAGCATTCCGTAATCCAACATGCTCTCTTAGTTACTTATGTAGAGCAATAAAGTAATGTTTGGGCAGACACATTAACCTGAAACTACCTCAATCAATGCTACTTTGGGATACTTAGGAGATCATCTGATAGAATCAACTGAGAAAAAAAAAGTTAACAATTTTTAACACGGATTTAAATATTTTTTAAAGTTGTTAACTAATTATTACAAATGTTAGGAATTATTATGAACAGATTTCTAGAAATCATTTTAAAAAGGAACATAATAAGTAGGGATAACAGATATATACTCTATGAAAAACAAAACAACCAACACTTTTATGCAAACGGTACTAATGGTTCAGAGTTTAATTTCCATTTATTGCATTATAAGGAGATTCAAAAGGTCAAAATGTGCTCTAGCTCAAATATTGGAATAAAGATGCTATGACTCAGAAAGCTCTGTTGCATCCAACATTACTTACCCTAGGGATAACTAAGAGCTGGATATCATGATCCATGGGCACTGTTGAATTGGCCATGTGAAAAGAACAGTGACATTTCGGAATTAGTGTATTGGTTTATATGTTACATTATTTTATTTTTATTTTTTAAGTGTTTTTCTTTTTATTTATTCATTGTGTGAGATAGAGAGAGAGAGAGAGCAGGAGAGAAGCAGATATAGGAGACAGAGAATTCCAAGCAGGCTCCATGCTGTCAGTGCAGAGCCTGACGCAGGGTTCAAACTCATGAACTGTGAGATCATGACCTGAGCTGAAATGAAGAGTTGGATGCTAAAGCGACTGAGCCACCCAGGCACCCTGGTTTATATGTTATTTTAAATGTATATATTCATTTATTTTAAATAATAACATAAATAACGTTTGATTATATCATTTACATTTCTAAAAATTGTAAAAATCCTTTTTTCATTTGAAAAATGTAAGATTGTATGATAGTCACGGTTATTTCATTCTGATCTATACGGTATGTGGTAGTTGAAACAGGAAGAAGGTTTCATGAGGCATGAAAACAAAAGGGCTGAGGATAGAGTGTTAGGGGTCACAAATACTAAGAGATAGGGGGGAAATCTTGCTTAGAAGAATTGACAGGAATGAGAATTTTAGGAAGTAGGAAAATTAAGTAAAAGTAATGATGTTGAATCTAAGAGATGAGATCATATAAAAAATAAGGGATTTTAATAATAATAATATAAATAATGTAGTGGTCCGTAGTGTCCTAGCCTTTTCCATGGAGAACTCAAGTGAAGGCAAGGGTGAAAGCATTGGTTGCATTGCATAGTAAACTGCTAATCTTGGCTATGACAGCTGGATGGTTGAAATGGAATGATAAGGTCAGAAGCCTGTTGCAGAGGTGAAGAATAGAAGGGAGGGGAGCACAGGTACAAAGTATATATTCTTTTACAATTCCTTTGACAGTAGAGAGAAGGAGAGGTATGTAACTTGGCTAAGGGTCATTTATAGTTTAAGGAGGTTTTTTGTTGTTGTTGTGTTATGTTTTTTATTTTGTTTTGTTTTTAATGAGGGGAAAGTATTGGACATTTATAGAGATTTCTTCAAGAGCCAGCAGAGAGTGGACAGTTCAGAAACTAAAGACAGTTGGTTGAATGAATAAGGTCTGAGGAGAGAGAGCAGGAGAATGGATTGGGTGGCCAGATGGGGAGATTAGTTTTGTCTAGATGAAGGAGCACTTCTTCCTTTGGGCCAAGAGGTAATGAGATTAGGTACAAATACAAGTTTGTGAGCTGGGAGGTCAGAAAGTAAAGGATGTCACTTGGCTCTTCGAATTTACCTACTCAGCCTTGGCAAGCACCTTGAAGTCAAGTGCATTGTTTTGATGTTTTCAGCACTCCTGCCTTTAGAAACAGGTTTATCATTAGATGGAAGAGACTGAACTTTGAGTTTAGTTGCACAGAACATTATTAAGATTTGAGAGAAGCTATGATCTCCTTCATGTTTCAGTACTTGGTTCCCTTTCCACCTGACCCAGAAACCCCTTTCTCACAGTCTTGCCTTGGGGAGAAAGAGGAGAAACTTCATTTCCCTACTCATATTCTCCACTGAGCATAGTCTCCATGGCTTTCTGGGCTTCCAAGTGCCAGCGTGTTAAAGGAGTTTTAAACTTCATCTCTAACATTTTATATATCTATAAACACTTAGCTCATATGATGCCTTTAAATAATAAAACAAGGTGGAATATAATTAAGGGGCAAAATGAGTTGTACAGACAATTTGTGCTGTGAGCAAGTCTTTTTAAGTTGACTAATGTGACATTGTTCTCAAGGAAAAGAAAACTTCAGCATTTTATTTTCAGAATTACCCTGATCCAAATTAGGTCATGGAAGTGTGAGGGGGGAGGACTGGAAAAGTCCCAGAGAGCCTCTCAGGTGATATAAACTCTTGCTTTTCTTTGTAATCCCACTGAAGGGAGAGGAAAGGCCAAAGCAATATGGCTGCGGCTGAGAACAACTTTGCTTCTGTCTGAGGCACTATTTCTGCTTGCAGAACAATAAGCCTTCCGGCCAGTGGACGAGTCTGTTATCAGTCTGCGGCAGGCTGAAAAATAATCTCCAACCACTAGCAACAATGGGTGCCGTATCTCAGGCCAGGTAATGAGTAGTCTTTAAACTGCATCAGCTAGATTGTATTATCCTTTGGTTTTACACTTCTCAGCCTAGAATAGTCTTATCTTTTGCTCTTTTTGTTGTTCTGTGGCACCCCTCCCCCTCCACAAAGGAAAAGATATTAGGTGACCTTTCTTCCTTTCTTTCCTGTTTCAAATTTGAAGCCACAGCAGTATAATAAGTCTCTATAAAAATACACATATGTGCGTGCATAATTAAAATTACCTGCCTCAGTTTCCTTTGTTCAATATCTGAGCCAAAATAGCCAAATGCATTTTGGCTGCATATAAATGACACAGACTCAAGGTGAAAGCCCTGGGTGCTTATTGGGGTCATGATCTCTGAGCAGGCAAAGGATTAATGTACATCTAGGCAAACCCCTTGGATCCTATGTTGGTGACACTTCCCACACCAGCTTTTAAACACACTCACAGACACCTAGTAAGGACTAAGATCCTAGGCTGCCAAAGCCAACTGCTTCCACACTGCAGGTGCAGTTCAAACCATTAATTGGTTCTTCCAATTTATTCCATTTAAAAGCCATTTCTTATTCCGATAAGGTGGCCAGGCCCGATAAAGTTTAATTTTTTCATACAGAGTTACTTAGACTTTCTCCTTGACTTCTCCTGTGCTATTGTCTTGTATCTGTGAGGCATTTTTCCTGAGTCTGAAGGGAAGGGGGCACTGAGGTGGGAAGAAGGGAAGTTAACATACTTAAGAAGATCAGAGTTTCTCTAGGTGAGTGTGCGTTGGTAGAGGCCAAGTCAAAATTATTCCTTTTTTAAAAATGTTTGTTTATTTTTGAAAGAGAGAGAGGGAGAGAGAGAGAGATGGGCAGAGAGAGAGGGAACAGAGGATCTGAAGTAGGCTCTGCACGGCCAGCAGAGAACTTGATGCAAGATTCGAACTCACGACCCATGAGGTCATGACCTGAGCAGAAGTTGGACACTTAACCAACTGAGCCGCCCAGGCACCCTCAAAATTACTCCTAATTCATAAGAAAGGACAGGAATGTGAAACAGTGACCAAATGTGTTAAATTGAGTCTACAATCAACCTTGGTTGGTTTTCTTTATTTTTCATTTTTAAAGACATGTATAGATTAGTGGGAAAAAGCAAAGAATTCTGTTTCATTTTTAAAAAGCATGGGGAATAGTTCAAAATGAATTTCAAAAGAAGCTAAACCAAAAGGTAAAAATGTTGGGGCGCCTGGGTGGCTTAGTCGGTTAAGTGTCCGACTTTCCCTTAGGTCATGATCTCGCAGTTTGTGGGTTCGAGCCCCACGTTGGGCTCTGTGCTGACTGCCAGCTCGGAGCCTGGAGCCTGTTTCAGTCTGTGACTCCCTCTGTCTCTGACCCTCCCCTGCTCACGCTGTCTCTCTCTCTCTCTCTCCTAGAAATAAATAAAACATTAAAAAAAAAAAAAAGGTAAAAATGCATTTGAAAATACATTGGCTATTTTTATAACCTTGAGTTTGGGAATAACCTCTTACGCAAGACTCTAAGTACAGATGTGATAAAGAAGAAGTTGACACATTGGGCAATGTTAAAACATATTACAATGAAACAGAGACTCACCAGTGGAATAAAGAGATACAAGGCTGTCTGGAAGAAAATATCCTCAGTATTTATAAGGAAAAAAAGAAGCATACACAGAATATATAGAGAATTCTCATAAATCTCATACAAGAAAAAGACAACTCAATAGAAAAAAAATAGTAAATACATAGGAAATAGTAGAACAAAATAAATGGAAAAATATAAAAAGATGATTCATTTCAGTAGAAATAAGCTATTACAAATTATGACAAAGAGATATTTTCAAGCAATGGGATTGGCAACATGCAAGGAGATAAATTACATTTGATCTGGGTGAGGACCAGGGAGGTGGGCATCCTCACAAACTACAGGTGAGAATAATAACTCATAAGCCCAAAGTAGGCCAATTGGGCAGCATTGAGCAAATTTTAATTCAGCATTTCTAATAATCTAAAGAAATTCTTGTAACATTACCAGACAGAGACGTAGAGGAATGTTCGCGACAGCATAGTTAATTGGGAGAAGTTAGAAACAATCTAAATAGCGATTAAGAAGGGGAACATTTAAATAAATTATGATATGTCTTTTTATGCAACCAATAAAAAGAATAAGGAAAAGCCATGAGGACACAAAAAAGAATGTCCTGGAAAAGATGCAGAGTAGTAAATATATTATTGTTTCATGTACATAAAATTTTTTTAAAATGTTTTGTTTATTTCTAAGAGAGAGAGAGAGACAACGTGAGCAGAGGAGGGTCAGAGAGAGAGGGAGTACAGACTGAAACAGGCTCTAGGCTCCGAGCTGGCAGTCAGCACAGAGCCCGGCGCGGGGCTCGAACCCACGAACCGCAAGATCATGACCTAAGCGAAAGTCGTACGCTTAACCAACTAAGCCACCCAGGCGCCCCTCATGTACATAAAATTTTTTAAAAAATCAATGTGTGTATATGTCCTTCAATCTGTGTATCTGCACAGAAAATGTAATACTAAAGATGTAGCACACATTGTGAACCATGATTTCCTCTGGGGAAGGAAACAAGGAGAGAGTCTGAATAGCAACTGATTTATATCTTACACAACATACTTCTACATTGTTTGAATCTTTTACTAATGAATCTACTCACCTATAAATTGCATAAGGGTAAAGACAGAAAAAAATGCAGATCCCAGTCATATAGTTAACTTATTATTAATAAATAGAGCAATTTACTCTATATGGAGTTAATTTAGAATGTCGTAAGAAAGCATCAATGCTTTGTTTATCTTCCCAGATGAAAGGTAAGGCAGGGGCCATCAAAACAAGACATGACTAATGAAAACAGAAATATCTGTTTAATGGAAAAGGCTATAGTATAGCGCAACTTTCAAAGCAGTTAGAGACACAGCAGTGAGCAAACCAAAGTTCTTGGCCTCATGGAGCTTAAGTTCTAGTGGCCAGGTGGGAATGGAGACAAGACAACAAATAAGGAAACAAGTACATGTATAATGTCAGATGGTACGAAGCCCTCTGGCGAAAACATAGGCAAAGTAAGGAGGCTGGAGGTCTGATGGTTGGGAGTGTGATTCCATGTTGGGTAGGTAGTGAAGGTCTCACTTCTGAGCAGAAGCCTGAAGGAAGAAACAGAAAACCATCTGGACAGATTTTCCAGACAATGGACAGTAAATGCAGAGGCCTTGAAAGAGGAAGTTTCTTGGGGTTAGAAATGCGGAAAAGGAAGAGTGGTAGGAGCTCAGGGAAGTTAGAGAGAGATTGGGAAAATAATGAAATGAATTTTGTTTATGTGCAAAGTGATTTATATAAATTAGTTAATCTTCCAGACTCCAGGGAGTTGATAATAATGTTCCCATGTTGAGGATGAAGAAATTGAGATTCAGAGCAGTTAAGTAACTTCCCCAAGGTGATATGGCCTTTTCCTATTATGTGATGGAACTATATTGGAGCCATGTTCTCTTTGAATTTGGGAAACATGCCCGGGTCTAGAACAGTAGGACCCAAGCTTATCTGCATTTCCGAAACTGTGGAATTAAAATTCCCGAGAGAGGCCCAATAATCTCTATTTTTAGAAATCTACTTAAACGATACAGATGATTGATCTGCCAAGTTTAGGAACTAAGTACCTCATTGAAGGCCTTCCCTCCTGGAGATGAGAAATGGATATCCTCAGAAGTTTAATGACCTATGAGTTAGTCCTCAGTGTGGCAGAGCAGGACCTCAGTGCAGACCCCTGGACCTTCAAAGTTTCTAAAACTCTGAAGTGCAGAAAGGCAGGTCTTCTCAAAGGGTAATATGCCTAAGAATCGCCGGAGGTCTTTTGAAATTCCAGAAGCTGTTCAGTACGCCCAGGGAGGGACCTGAGATTCTATGAGTTTAGCCAGCAACCTAATGATGCCAGTGCTGCTGGTCAGGGGCCATACATCATGCTTTAAACCACAAGAACTCAAGGTCACCTGGGTGGCTCAGTCAGTTAAGTGTCTGACTCTTGATCCTAGCTCAGGTCATGATCTCACAGTTTGTGAAATCAAGCCCCGCTTTGGGTTCTGTGCTGATGATGTGAAGTCTGCCAGATTTTCTCTCTCAGTCTCTCTCTGCCCCTCCCTTGCTTGCACACTCTGTTTCTCTCTCTCAAAATAAATAAATAAACAAACCATAAACATGTTTTAAAAAATAAACAACAAGAACTCAGAGTTTTCTGGAGAGTCTGTTAGAGCAGTCTAGGCCTCACCCCTTAACTTAGAGATTAGAAAATAAAGTCCTTTCATTTGAGTATGTGACAAATGCTATCTTTGTGCCCAGTTGTATAAGTATGTGATGGTCTTGGGGAAAGAGATGGTGGTGAAGGGGACAAAATGAGAAGGGAAAGAAATGAACTGATGTGGGCCGAGGAGGTAATGAGTTCTCTAAAACACAACTCCCACATTATAGTTACAGAGAAATCATGAGGAGAAAGTTGAGGCAATTATGCACATAATTCAAGTCAAACATCTCGAAATTCTTACTTCATGGATCTGGATACGTGGATATTTTTCAACCTGATTCATCTAGACAATTGGGGTTGGGGAAGTTGGTTAATCAGTTCCTATACCTGTCTGACCAGACAGTGCAGCAGTAGGCTGGAAGAGCATTGGAGGTCATTTTGAAATGGTTAGCCCTACTTTCCTGAGGTCTAGGAATTTTGCCATCTTTTCTACCCTGGCCTTCCCCCTGTGTGACCTTCAGGGAAAACTTCCATCTGTGAACTCAAGCACTGCTTTCCAGCAAAACCTAATTATCCAGTCCTGGTCACTGGCTGCCTTGTCTCTGTGGAAATTCACTTCACTGCCATGAATTGTATGTTTGCCTAAGAGATGGGTCAGGCAGATTAAGATATATTGTCTTGATTGCTGGATGCCTGTTCTTTCTTCCCTTCCAGGGAGGTTAGGAAGCAAAGTAATTGAAGTTGTGTTCTTGTGTGTCTCATGGCAGAGGAACCCACTCTCAGGGCTCTTACCATGGCGGCTCTGTCCAGGGAGCAAAGCTGCCTGCATCATTTAGATGTTATAAATCATCATCTCTCCTTCCGTGCTGCTGACTCCCAGCTCAGGATGACTGATGGGCAGAGATCACATTCAATGTCCCCAAACACCCGACTTCCCTGGGCCCTCCTAGGTGGGGCTCAAATTCTTAGATGCTGAAGTTTGGATTTCACACGTGGTGCAGCACAGTCCACTGGGCAGCTTCGGGAGGTGGGGGTGGCAGTGGCTCATGTGTGGGACTCAAGATTGGACTCTTACTGTCTCCTTTGGTTCACTCAGTATCCACATGCCATCATTAATCTCCTTCAGCCCTACTGCCCATCTATTAAGTGAGATAAGGAGTCCTTCCTAATTCATGGACTCTTATTTAATTACTGAGATGCTTTGTTTTTCTAGCACCTGAAATGAGTTACTTTATACTATAGATGCCTTAATAAAACTTCAGAGCAATTTTTAAAATTCCAATGATTGCTATGGGAATCTTTTTAAAGAGTTCTTTAAAAAGAACTTTATTATTTAATTTATCTTTAGACAAAATATATCTTCCTGCCACAGCCCCTTGCCCACCTCAGTGATTCGAAGGTTCTATTTTGGCAACAGTTCTAAAAGTTTGATTCGTTTACCCTGTGATTCATTGATTCCCATGACGTTTTCAGGGGGTCTGTGAGGTCAAAACTGTTTTCATAGTATTAATAAGACATAATTTGCATTTTCCAATGTGTTGATACCTATTCTGATGGTACAAAGGCAGTGGTGCATATACATGCTGGAATCTTTATTCTTAAATTTTGTCTCAGTTTAATGTCTAATACGATAAATATCAAGACGTATAATATAGTAAAGAACATTCTTTGATGTCCTCAATCAATTTCTAAGCATCAGTGGGTACAGAGACCAGAAAGTTTGAGAACTGGTACTCTTTACATACTATTGCCTCATTAGAGCCTGGCAACAACCATGTGAGGTAAGCTGGTAAGGAATTAGTGTCCTCAACTTGCTGCAGAAGGAATGGAAATGTAATTACACTGCAAATCTAGATATGATTCTAGATTTTCTAGATCCTGGTCAGGATATGCTGCACTATAGTTAGCTCAGGGAAGGTGACACAGCCAGATTTATGCAACTTTGTCTGATACTAGTGTTAAGTCAGGTCTGAGTGGCCTCCTGAGGTCTTTTAGGAGTTGTGTGTGCTCTTTGATGCATAGATTGCATGTCATTCATTTTTTCTTTTGTCTCCCCCAACACCCTCACACCCTCTTGTATTGTTTCCCCACCCCGTGTAGTTCTCCTCTTAAAGGGTATCTTACCAGAGAGGTTGTCTCTGACCACCCAGGATAGAATAACCTGTACATATAGCTCCCCGTGCACTTCAGCCTGCTGTGTTTATTTTCTGTGCACCACTGGCACATTGGTTTGTTGACCAGTTCTCCTCACTGGAATCTAAGCTCTGAGTGTACGCTCTGGTCTCTGTGTCCCCGTGGATAGAACTGCAACTGGCACAAAAGAAGTGGTCAATATTTGTTGAATGAGAGAATGAATGTTTTGAGATGTTTGGGATGTTTTTGGGAATCAGTGGTCATGTCAGATAAGTACCCTCCAGGAGAAATTCTGGATTACACTATATTGGCTTCAGTGCATCTGTCACTACCCTCCTCTGAGCAACAATAGCAGCAATTGTCTATCCTGCTTAGAAAAGAGTAAAATGTGGGGATTAAGAGCACTCCTTCCTAACTGTGTGACCTAGGTCAAGCAATGGCCTGAGCTTCAATTTTTTTAATGATTGCAAGCTATCTTAGGTTGCTTTCCTCAAGAAGCAGTCTCTGAGACTGAAATAGGAGATTTATCAGGAGTTCAGTCAACAAACAGCTCTCTTAGGGGATGAAGAACCAGGTCAGGTGGCTTGGAGAAGTTGAATGGAACAGCAGTTGTAACAGAGGCTTGGGCCCATCTTATGTAGTCTCTGTCTGGTGCCTAGGAAGCCTTTGAAGTTGATCAAGGCCAAGAGCCCATCTTCTGGGGTAGCCAGTGGGCAGATGCATGCTGTCAAGGAAAGGGGCATAGCATTGGGCAGGGCCATCCGCCACCCTGATTTCCTGAGGAGACTCAGCAGACAGCACTCCTCACAGCTGGGGAAATGCGTGTTTCAGTCCAGAAGAAGGAACCTGGACAGGCACTCCATGGCCTTCACCATAAAACGTGAAATGAGAAAATTCATGGCAAGTACTTGTCAGACAGTAATTACTCAACACATTTTAATTATTATTATTACTATTATAATTTTTCTGCACAGTTCTTATTAGTTTGATGTTATATTTATTATTTATTGGTTATTATTTACTAATTGTTCTTCCACTAGAAGACAAGAATTTTATATCATTTATTGCAGTATTATCCGTAACTAATCAGTCCCTGGAGCATAGTAGGCTTTCAATACATATCTATCAAGGCAACAGATTGTGTAATGATTAATTCTGTGTGTGTGTGTGTGTGTGTGTGTGTGCGCAAGCCCTTACTCACCCACTATAGTGTTAGCTTTGTAAGAGCAAGGTATGTATTTTATACCTCTTATTATTGTCCTTGTTACCTGCTTGAAGCAACCATTCCTTAGGTGGCATTCAAGGCTATCCTCATCTGGCCCCACCTCTGCTCCTGAGCTTTCCTAGAGGTCAGACTTCCTCTTGTGTCTGTACCTTGAACAGGGCACCCCTTCTGCTGGGAATGCCATATCAGAACTTCTTGGCTGTGCTAATTCCTCTTCACTCACTAGCTCTCAGGTCCTCCCAGACCCTTCTGCACCAGCCTGGTTCTGTCCCTCCTGTCTGCTCCCACATCCTCTGGGTTCCCCCTTTGATGCACATACCACATTGCATGTTGCAATCATCTTTATGAACCTAAGTCTCCAACGAGGACTGTCTCATTTGTCTGTATTCCTTCTGCCTGACACAGCCATCGGTGGTCTTACAATATGACTAACATGTTTTTTATAACCAGGGTATTGTAAAGAGCATTATAAAAACTATTGTTTAAATCTTCAACTAATTTTAACTGGATAAATTTAACTGGATTGTGTTGAACAATACAATGATAATACCACAAATTTACTTGATAAGTAAATTCCCCTGACAAGTTCAAAGCGCTATGCATGTTCACTTTTGTTCTGTCCTCCACTCTTGATGACTTAGGTGAGTTATGTTGCTTTTTGATGGAAGTCGGTTGGGCTTCCACCTTCACCACCTTCTGCATGAAACACAGGTAGAATCATTTATCATTTACTGAATAAATGGATGAATAATGTGGTTATGGGTTAACTGGGAAGACCTAAGCTCCTTTTGACTCTTTTCTATTGCTCCTGACAACAGCATACTTGGAAGTGAACAAGACACATCACAAGGCTATTAGACTAGATATAGGGAATTTTCTTCCAATTAAAATCCATAAACCCTAAAATAATTAACCACATTTTAAAATCTCCAGCCAAGTGTGTGACCTTTCCTCCTTTAAAATTCCTTTAACAGTTATCAGACTTCTTAGCTGTTTAATTCACACAATCTTGGACATCTTTCTTTTGTTCTGACTTGCTACTTAAATCTTCCATTGTTATTTAGTCTTATATCTGTTTCTGCATTGTTTCCCCTTTTGTACTGTGTTCTGTGTAACAATGGGAACCTGTTTATCACTAACTGCAGTTCATAAAAGGCCTAGAAGTTCTCTGAACTAGTGGTGCCTCTGTGAAGGTTAGAGAAGGGAGAGAGAAAACAAGGAAGGAGAGGGATACAAATGGCTGAGAATGGTCCCTGTACTTAGGTCCTGGGCTCCTCCACATTCCCTGCCCCAACCCCAATGAAGCAGCTCAGATTTTATAATTCAGTTAATTTCCAGTGCAGGGTTTCTTTGGCAGAGAAGGTTCTCCTACTTAAAAAACAAGTTTTATGGTCACTAATAATGAATACATATGATCTGTTTATATGAGCCGATGTCTGTTCTTTCTCTACTTAAATCTAAACTCCATGAGGGGAGGGATTATAGTGAGTATAGTAGGTAATCTGTCATATATAGGATGAGAGGATAAATTAATTTGGCAAAGGAACTATATAAATAGGGTCTTGATTGAGATCTGATTGGCATAAGATGCTTAAACATAAAGGGTCCCTGGATGGCTCAATCGGTTGAGCATCCAACTTTGGCTCAGTTCATGATCTCACAGTTGGTGAGTTTGAACCTTGTGTTGGGTTCTATGCTGACAGCTCAGAGCCTGGATCCTGCTTCAGATTTTGTGTCTTTCTCTGTGCCCCTTGTCCACTCATGCTCTGTTTCTCTCTCTCTCAAAAAGAAATAAACATTAAAAAATTTTTAAAAGATATTTAAATATAAGAGACTTTTGAATTTGGGATGATTGAAATATAGCATTATCATATAATTTATTGTCTACACTGAAACTATCCGTAATTACATCAGTCAACAGGTAGACAATGGCTGCCCCTAGCAGAGTAGGACATAATTCACTGTCTTGAATGACATCTCAATGCGATCTTGCTTGACGGCAAATTTTAAGATTTAACCTTTGGCAAAGGGGATTTCAGGTCCTATTTGTTTCTGCCTTGTTAGAAGTGGTTATTACTTACAGGAAAAATCCAGTGTTGGTCTTGCTGCAGATTACTCACTTCTTCCAAAGTTTGGGCGTCTGAAGATTAACTACAACCAGAAGGAGAAAGATTCCCTTGGGGGCTGAACGAAATACCTTATCAATAGTTCTAGGCTCCTGTCTCTCTGACACTGAGGGAGGCAGTAATGAATATGCTTTCCAGCTGACAGACAGAGTAGCTATTATATGCCATCTCTGCTACCATTCCCCTCCCAAGCCCTTCATAGAGCCCCGTCCGTGAAAGTGGACTGGTTATTCTAAGGGCAATACCAGAAAGGAGAAGATGGAGTCAGAGAACCTCCATCACTAACAAGGACATTACTTTGTCAAGGGGGTGATTGAGGTAGAAGGCCCCTGGCTATAACATGGAAAGTATCTGGGTTCAGTGGACACTCCTCACTCATTTTCCAGCGTTTCCAAGGCACCCATCTCATGAGTGTATGATGGAGTGTGTGATCACCTGCCACATAAAGCATAGTGGTGGCCTGTGCTAAATTTAGGCAGTTCACAATAAAGTAGGAATGAGATGATCAAGCCCAGTGAAACTCCTTTTCATTGTTGGTATTAGGACCATAAGATTTAGATCAGGCCATTTCAGAATGCCCCTGTTATGTTTTAGGAGACGGGTTTGACCTGTAATATATCCAAGTTTATGTGATACATTCTATTATAATCACGTTACACTCTCTTCGTAAAATTACCAATGTCTCCCAGGAAGAGGGTGAATCAGATGTTATACTGGCACTGCCCCTGACATGTTTATTCGGTCTGGGGTCAGTGCATGATTATTAAACCTTCCTGGAAAAAAAATAAATTGACATTTTGGACTGAAAATCACATCATTGCCAGGTGGTGTGCATACTAGCTGTGTACAGATATTATATGTCCCTGCAGTCATGAAGCAATTTATGTGCTGGTGTGGATTTCCCATAAGTTAGTTCATCCTGTTTCCCATAGAGCAGCTTGATTGGATGTGAAAGTAGCTCTCTCTCCTCTGCAACAGGCCTCCTAGAACTGGTTACACAAAACCACAACCCCCATTTTATCCCAGTGGGGGACGACTGCCATCACATCCCCCAAAGGCGTAGGGTGCTGCTTCCCTCCTTCCTATCTGCACTCTGTCCTCACCCCAGAGCCTCTCTGAGGGGCTGTCACTGTGAGCAGCTTCTGGAAAAGGCAGTGGAGCGTCCCCACTGTGGAGGGGGCTGCCTGGAGGGATGATGAGGTGCTTTGTGGCTCCTGATTAGATATTAGCCCACTGAAGCCTGACCTCCGAAAGGTGGCCTCTGGCTCACTGAGCATTTGTCCTCACCCTTCCGAATCAGACTTCCGCAATCCAACTTTTAAGCTGACTTCTCTTGTTGTTGACCTCTCTGAGTTCTTGGGCACAAATGCTGATTTACTCAGACCTTGTTTTCCAAGAACAGGTTATGGCCTGGAAGAAGCTAGGTCTGTAAACCTAGAAGCAAAGTGAAAGGTGACTCTAGCCATTTGGAGTCTAAAATGAGAGACCGTACAAATGAGACCAAAATGAAATGTTGTTGGATTAGATTCAACAGATGTTTATTGAGTGATTTCAATTTACTAGGCCTGGTGCTTTAAAACCCACTCCACTCTACCCCCTCCCCTTCCAAAACCCCACCTCTACTGCCTATCATGTGCTTGGCACATAGTGGGCATTTTTCTTGCTAATCATAAGAAAATGGAAAAGTATAATGAGGAAAAAAAACCATGAAAATAGCCATTGGCTCCTGACTGCAATTTCCCTAAGGTCATTTAACAGGGCAGAATTTTCCTCTGGAGCCAGAATCCTCTAACCAAGAGCCATCAGTAATTTCCCTCAGAAAAGCAGTCAGAGTGATAAAATAACTTACAATTCACTTTCCAGAATTGTCCTACCTCCCTCCCCCTTTCCTCATGCTGTTTCCCTGCCTTACATGCTGATCCAACTCTGCCTTCTGAAATGACAGTATTTCAAAGCTACTTCAAGTACTACCTGCTCTACATCCTTGGTTCATCTCTTGGCACCACTGTCCCTCCACTGAAGAGTACCAGATATTTCCTTTACATCCTGATGAGGGGTCCAGACAGCATGCATTTATGGTGGTATTTCTTGTCAGGTTTATATGTAGGCATAAGCTGTATTATCCTCAGGACTGGACAATTAGATGATGACAAACAAGAAATGGGTTTCATTGGTGCATTAATTAATTGATTTTTAACACTTTTCAGCCCTTGTGTGTGAGGTCCTACCTTGTGTCAGGAATAGCACACGCCCTGGGGAAACCACTGTGCAAGGCGTGGGTGGTCTGGTCTTCACTGGGCTTCCTTCTAGAGGGAGATTCAGGTGCCTCAACAGGTGTTAACACTCCTGCAGAGTTCACAACCTTAGCACTATTGATATTTGGAGACAGAAAATTCTTTGTTGTGGGAGACTGTTCTGTGCACCGTGGGATCTTTAGATGTCTACCTCTGACCCTGACCTCTACTCCCTAGATCTCAGTAGCACCTCTTTCCTGACCCCTACTTTGACAACCAAAAGGGTTGCCAAACATTGCAAAATGTTCCCTACGGTGTAAAGTCACTAGGTTGAGCATTACTGCTCTAAAAAGATAAGTGTAATGATAAGTACAGGTTCTATGGGAACCCAGAGCAGGGATATCTAAGACTTTAAGGGTCAAGGAGTCAGGACCTCAGCAGGAAACAGATGATGCACTGAATTGTGAAGAATTATAGGCAGATTTAATAATGGAAGGTATGGAAAAGGTATGGGGAACCCATACCCAAGGCTAGTACCAGAAGTATTGTTCTTACCCCAGGCCAGAGGGGTAAAGTTGGCAGTTGCTGGATAAAGGGAAAGAGTTATGTGGAGAGGGTTGACTGGAGAGAAGCCATGTTCTCTGGTGAAGTGACTCAGACATGGGATGTGACCCCGCTGGAAAATTCACATTTGAGCTGTCTTTTCTTCCTCTGCTGTGCTTCCTAGTCGTCACCCCAACCAGAAACCAATGGCAAGGACCCAGTTCATGGAGCCCATTGTAAATCAGACACTCAGAGAACAAAGCAGAGCAAAGAAGACTGATGAGTTGAAAAGGAAATATCTCTTGTGGCAGGCTCCTCTGAAAGAGTCAAATCTAGGTTAAGACCCCAAAGGATAAGTCAGAGTTACTTGGGGGAAGGTTGGGGAAATGACACATGTGATAACTATTCTGTAAAATTCAGTTATAGGATCATTGCTACATTAATAGTTAATCTCTTGAGTCCCCACTAGCCTGACATGTGAGAAATTCAATCTAAGTGATCTTGGGGAAACTACCTTTCTTCTCTTGAGCATCTAGAATGCTCAGGAAAATGTCACTAATTGTCAGTTCTCAAAGAAGTAGAAACCTTTTAGTCCTACGTGGGTGGAACAATTCATTCATTCATTCATTGAATAAAGGAATAAAGAAAGGGAGGGAGAAGGGACAACTAGATTTCAGCTTCTGAAGCCATCTTCATTACCACCCAGTTTGAGTGTCACTTACTGGACATTTGCATAGGAAATGAACAGATGATCTGATTTGGTGGAGACACCTCTACAAACCACACCACCTGGATGTCCATACATCCCTCTCCCCCCCTCCCCCCCACCTGGCTGGCCTACTCCCACCTCCCAGAGGGAAGACTCTTTGTTTTCCTGTTTCTTTAAAACAAAAGCCTGGATAGTAATCATCTTTTGGGTGCCTAGCAACTGCTTGAGACCCCAGGAAACAAAAGTCATTAACAATCCTGATGTAAGAAGCCAGAATGGAAAGTTCACAAAGCATGGCACCTTTTGGGGATTGGGAATGGGGGATCCCTTTGATTCCTTCTAACCTTCTATGGCTTTGAGGACAAAACACACATTACTTTCCCAGCAAGCCAACTTGCCATGCTACAAAGTGGGGGATTGAACCGATGGCAGTTTGGGGGAATCAAGGCCTATTCATTATGGCATAGAAATACACTGGAGCCAGAATTTTACAAGTGTTAAGACAGAGAAAGATAGAAAACAGAGGACCAGAGACCCCAGTAAGCCACAAGAGTAATAGAACTTTTATTGAGACCCATACTATAACCCCAGCACAATAGAGGAGCACACAAAGTCTTTTCTATT
The DNA here is from genome assembly GCF_003009895.1 of Hyaena hyaena. Lineage (NCBI taxonomy): Eukaryota > Metazoa > Chordata > Mammalia > Carnivora > Hyaenidae > Hyaena > Hyaena hyaena. The sequence goes on from NW_024080938.1 coordinate 1,116,711, forward strand.
TGTGTTTTCATCTCCCACAAAGGTACATTAGGTTCTAATGAGACAGGCAGTTTATACTTTGCACCAACACTGAATCACCAAGATGGTAGGGATGTAGGTGGGGAGCACACAAAAGTCAGCAGTCAGCCATGCGACCCCAACCCAGAGCTTCTTCATGGTTAGGCCCCAGTGTATACAGTAGTCCTTACAGCACTCCTTCCTGCACAAGAACTAAACAGGCAATAAATTGTGCATGACTTATTTGTTTTCTTACCTGTTCATGTGTTGACTCTTTAGAATGAAAACATGGGAGCCAAGTGTTTTCTTCAACACGGCAGGAGCACTGGCTGCATCAGTGGCTGACCGCAGGTCTACTTCTCAAGTGCTCTGTGCTTCCATCTCTGGAATTAACCTGGCTGCCTCCTATTGTCTTTTTTGTATCCCACTTCCCCACTATCTCATCGGTGTCCTTGTTAATTCGACAAAGTTAATACCTGATTAATAACTCCTATGATAGAAGAGTTCCTGGATGAGCTGTAGCCCCCATTTACAATCTGCTGGTGATTGAAAAATTATGTTCAGTTCAGTAATAATTGATGGAAATGGTCTCTTCTCTTCTGCAGCTGATTGGCTTTGTAATTGTGATTTAATAATGTAAATACCACTTGTTTTCTTCTCAAGATGAATTGCCTTCTGATTTTCTAAGCTCAAGGCTCATTGGGCTTTCTTATAACTTTGTCCCTTCTCATGAGATTATAGGTGAGATTTATTCATTATTTAGCCAATTTTTTCTTTACACACACACGTACACACATACACATTGAATCAGTGGTTGGAAGGAAGATAATCTTTTTCCAACCAGCTATTGATTATCAAATGTTAGACCTAAGACTTTTTAGAAATAAACCAGAAAGCCTGGGTGGGTAAACAGGTGTACACAAATGTACGCAGAAAGTTAGAGATTGCTCATGAACTTGTATCATGCTATTTCCTAAATGATGAGGAAAGCTTGAAAAGAATAGCTATGATTTTGTGACTTATAATAAGAAATACACATTTGGTCTTTGTCCAGTTCCTGGCTCAGAGCTCCTAAATCCCTTGGAATTTTTTGTTATGACAGAAAATGTACCTTCTGTTATGTTAATGATGTGACTTCTGGAAGCACCAAAGGATGGAGGTTGGTTGCCAGGGGATCCAATCCTGTGGTTAGAGGGCAGGAACCCAGTGTCCCCTGCCCATGCCCACCATGTCAGGCAGGGGACAGGGGCTGGAGACTGAGTTTAATCACCAGAGGCCAGCAATCTACTCACTCATGCCTACATAATAAAGGCTCCAGAAAACCCAAAAGAGCAGGGCTCATAGAGCTTCTGGGTTGGTGAACACATAGAGATACAGGGAGAAGGGAGTGCTCAGAGGGCACAGAAGCTTTGTGTTCCTTTCTCTGTGCCCTGCCCTATGCATCTCTTCCATCTGGCTGTTTGGAGTTATATCTTTTTATGATAAACCAGTAATATAGTAAGTAAAATATTTCCCTGAATTTCATGAGCTACTTATCAAATCAGTCAAACCCAAGGAGGGGGTCACTGAACTCCTGACCCATAGCCAGTGGGTCAGAAGCACAAAGAACAGCCCAGACTTACAGCTGGCTTTGAAGTGTCGGGTGATGAGTGTCTTGTGGGACTGAACCCTTACCTGGTGGGATCTGATGCTATCTCCAGGTAGTTAGTGTCAGAAATGACTTGAATTGTAGGACCCCAAGCTGCTGTTGAATTGCTTGGTGTAGGTGAGTGGAGGAATCCACACAATGGAATTGGTTTTGTTGCAGAAATCTGGTCTGGATCACTGGCAGAAGAACCAGGAGGCACTCGGAGATCTTGGAAGGGAGGAGGTTTATTTTACACCAGTGGGCTCAGAGGAGATCATTCTCCAGAGGTGTGAGCCCTGAACAAAAGTGGTCATTTGCTTATAAAGTTAAAAGAAGCCCACCCATACCGGCAGAGGTGTTTAAAGCTGATTGGATGTATAGAGGTAGGGTGACTTGGGGTCATCACCCACCATGCAGAGGTAGGGAAAGGAAGTGGGTGTGGGAAGCACCAGGCCTGGGCAGTTTGGGCAGTTCGCCATTATGACCTGTATGACCTCAAGGAGTTTTCCTTTATTTTTTCCATTATGTCCCCCCTACTGATGATCGGAAGGGATACCTTAGGAATCATCACTTATATCAAGTGGACAATAGCCCCCAAGGACAAGGATTCAGGCAGAGGTATGACAGGAGACAGTGTTCTCAATGAAACGGATTAGCCCTTTTAGGATGCGAGGGCCGAGGGTTATCAGGAGGAGTGTAGACAGCAAGGGACCTGCTAGGGGGAGTAACCAGGAAGTCCAAGATTGGGGATCAAAGCCCCAGAAGGCAAGGCTTTGGCACAATGCTGAATACGGTCATGGAGTTCGCAGACTTTGGAGGTGATGATCCCTGACTGGTTGATATAGTAGCAACATTCTTCTTGTAAGAAGATGCAGGTTCCCCCTTTTGCAGCAGAGAAGAGGTCAAGTGCCTGTCTACTCTGTAGGGCATTTCCTGTCAGGGAACTTATTTGGCTCTGTAGGGATGCCTGGGAGTCAGCCAGTTGTTAGTCCCACAGAAGAGCCTGTACTTCTTATGCCAGTCCCTACCCCCGTGGCTGTTTCTGCCCCTAGGAGTACAGGTAACAACACTGCTCCCTGAGTCTGACCCTTTTTTTTTTTTTAATGTTTTATTTATTTCTAGGAGAGAGAGACAGCGTGAGCAGGGGAGGGTCAGAGAGAGAGGGAGTCACAGACTGAAACAGGCTCCAGGCTCCGTGCTGGCAGTCAGCACAGAGCCCGACGCGGGGCTCGAACTCACGAACCGCGAGATCATGACCTAAGCGAAAGTCGGAAAGTCGGACGCTTAACTGACTAAGCCACCCAGGCGCCCCTCCCTGAGTCTGACCCTTAAGGCAGAAGGTTAATTTAAGCATTAACCTTTTTTGCAAACATTTTCCCCAAAATGGCATTAGCAACCTTATTGGCAGGCAACCCAACAGACTACACTACATTTAAGAGGTTACACTACATTTAAGCTTTTAAACCCCTCAGAATCTTCCACTGAAGGTGCCCTGCTCTTACAAATGGGCCCAGATTAGAGGCAATCAAGACAACAGAACACCCTATCCATACAGGAAGGTGAGCGTAAACAGGAACGTTTAGCTGTTTCCCCTGCTTTCTGGGGCAACGTTTGCCAAGCCAGTGGCAAAGAGTAAGGACAGTTTATCTCATCGGACCCGGGATTCCTCAAGCTTCTGCTGTGTGTAGACCAGCCAGCTTCCGGGGTGTGGCTGGAGCAGGGCTGGAGATCTCAGGGGCCAGTGTCTTTTTGACGGTCAGTTTAATCCGGCTGACTGGGTCAGTTTAATCTGGCTGACTGGATCTGGATCACTTCACCAGGCTGAGGGTTCTTCTGAGTTGGCCTGCTTAACTCTGGAGTAATGGGCCCATGGGGTGAGGCCAGAAACTTTAAGAGCTGAATCCTTTGTTTGGTTGTATGTCTGTGAAATCCACCTCCAAGTCTTTGAAAGGGGTGACCTCCATCCTTGAATAAACCGGATCTCCTGGGTTTATATGGGGTGGGTTTCTAGCAAATGTCAGATCAGGTTTAGGGAGGATATGGTTTTGCATATTTAAAGATCTTCCTGTTTTCCTGTTGTTTTTAAATAATCATATGCCCATGGGGTCTTATTATCATCCCTACAGAATAACAAGCGCAGATTGTATACGCATGAAATACTGTGACAATTTCTCTGAAGGTTACCTCAAGTTGTCTAATTTTTGGCAAACAACAAACATTTAAAGACAATCAGAACTAGAATTTAACATCCATAACGGTGCGATGTCGAAACGTAGTTTTTCTCTCTAAAAAACCCCATTTCCGGAGATAGCTAAATCGAGACCGATGCAATTGTAGAACAAGTCCGATCTTAACAACCAACCCTGGCCTAATTATTTACATCAGCTCAGCAAGAATAGAGATTGTTCATGATGATCTTTCAAAGTTTACTTTGCTAGACTCTTTTATAAGGAATCTCCAAGTTTAACTTTGAGTAGCCTCTCCAGGCCAGAAGCTGAGCCAAGTACTTGCCATCAGATAGGCCTGCAATACCTGTAGGATTGGGCAAATTCCTCTTCACAAGGTCCCCAAGATATCCTGAGGTTCCTGCACCTGCCAGGAAGTGACTTTCTTTACTCACCTGGGGAGGCTGCTGGGAACTCTGTAAGCAAGGTATCAGGCCAACACTTCTTTTTTTTTTTTTTTTTTTAACATTTATTTATTTTTGAGAGACAGAGTATGAGCAGGGGAGGGGCAGAGAGAGAGAGAGAGAGAGAGAGAGAGACACACAGAATTCAAAGCAGGCTCCAGGCTCTGAGCTGTCAGCACAGAACCCGATGCGGGGCTCGAACCCACGAACGGTGAGATCATGACCTGAGCTGAAGTTGAGGCCAACATTTCCAAAAGGCTTTATGGCTTCATGTTTTATAAAGTCAACCTTAGTTCCTTAAAGCTATCTGGTTATATCTGAGTCTACGCCTCTCAAATATGACATTCCAATCAAAGCCTTGGTAAATAACCAGTATTTCCAATGGTGTCCTGTTACAAGATGAACAGATTTTTATCGAACTTATGCAAACAATTGTAATTGCCAGAAAAGAAAGAATGCTCACTGAGAGTTTTTGAAATTTCAGAGGGTTTAGGTAGAGAGAAAAGATAAATGCCTCAGTTTACAAAAGATACTTAATGACATTTCTGTATATCATAGATATTTTAAGAAAATGTTTTCTTAATCTGGATAAGCAAACATTAGAGAACCAGCAATATTTTCAACAAGAGTCACAAATCTACAATCTTCCTCAGTTTATTTAGTCCCATGTTTTTAATTCTTGTTCAGTTTAAATGCAACTTTTGGCTCTGGAAATTCTTAGCCGTTTTAGTGTTAATCTTAAAGATGTCAATTACCTGTATTTGTTTCAAAAGTCCTTTTTATAAATCTTTTTGAAGAAAAAACACGTTTTGTGAGAGAATAAGATTTATGAATGCCAAAATCTCAGAAACAGACATTGTTAAATATCTGATGAAAGTTCATTATGATGCAATTGACAAAGAAATTCAGTTATTTCTGTGACACATAACATTTCAAGTAACCTTATACCAAAACATTAAAACTTCAGGATTTGCATTTTTATTTGGGAAGTTACAGCATTTACCAGTTTGTAAGGTTTACCATTGTACACAGGGCTTTTCCAAGTAACTTAGCATCCCAAATAAAAGGGCCTAAGTAGTCAAAAGACCTTTTTTTTTTTACTATTCAAATCCTGGGAAGTTTGTTAAAACCTTAGGAAGTTATAAAGCGCATCCTAAATAGGATTACAGATCATTACAAATCTTAAAACTTTTTCTGTTCAACCAAAGTGGCAATAAAAGATCCTAAAGGCGAATGTATAACATTATATAGTCGTTAGAAAAACCTAGTTCCTTTAACATTGAAAAGTTTTAACTGAGCAATCAAAGACCTGATAAAGATGAAATCTAAGCTTTGGTTTTCTTGGCAGACAAGAGAAAACCTTTGTTTACATTGTCTTATCAAGAACAGATTAACAATCTAAGAAAACTTTGTCTTTTGAACGGAGAGAAGAGTTTTAACCTTATACCAGTGTACTTTTAAAATTTTATTTATCTTAACCTTAGTCCATCCTGAGCACACATTAAATTCCTTCCCAAAGAACCTTCTGTAACTTTCCTTTGCTTTAAACTTCGTCCCAAAGCCATTTGTCTCTAAACAACCAGTTTCATTTAGGACAAAATTACTTTCTTTTACCCTCAACAAAAATGTATCTCCATTCCTTATATCTTTTTTTAGATATCTGCCATTAAGCGATAAACAGGCTATTGACCCCTGCTCATAAAGAACTAACTTTTGCCTTTACTATGCCAAAAACATCCTGTTTATATCAGAATGCCACTTCTGGGCTGTTCCCCATATATTTATGAATATCAATGTTCTGTAAAGTTTCTACTGATCAAAGAAATTTATCATCAGAATGCCACTCTGTGCCGTCCCCCAAACACTTAATACTAAAATAAAGTTGAGTCTCAGACAGTGCGGAGATGTGTGTCTGGTGACCAGAAAGAATCTCGGGGCTCCCTCATCCCTCCCTCACCAACACCGCCCATCCTTCAGGGACCCCTGGACCTGCTGGAGCGGGACTCCGGCACAGTTCCAAGTATCTTTAGTTTTTTTGCGACAAGTCAAAAGCATAAACCTTCATCTAGTAATCAGTGCTTTAGCTTCTTATCTTGTTAGATAGCCAATGAATTCAATCTTAATATATCATGTAAGCAAAACTTTAACGTTTTAGGCTATCAAGGCTTTGAAAGCTATCCCAAGAATTACCCATGGGAACTATGAGACAGACAAAATTAACCATCGCTTTAAGTTAACCATTCTTTTTTAATTTTTTTAATGTTTTATTTATTTCTGAGAGAGAGAGAGAGAAAGACAGCATGAGCAGGGGAGGGTCAGAGAGAGAGGGAGACACAGAATCTGATACTGGCTTCAGGCCTTGAGCTAGCTAGCTGTCAGCACAGAGCCCGACGCGGAGCTTGAACCCACGAACCCTGAGATCATGACCTAAGCCGAACAAAGGTGGAGGCTTAACCGACTGAGCCACCCAGGTGCCCTTAAGTTAACCTTTTGTTAACAAATTGGAACAGAGATAACAGGAGCTTATTTGACCTTCAGCAAATACAAGTTTGTTTGTTTGGTTTTTTTAATGTTGATAAACATTTTTTCTCTCAAACCAACAAACTTAAATTAACTAAAACACTGAATACATTTTACTTGAGTTTATGTGAGACACTTTGTTCGCCATAGTCAATTTTGACCTGGAAAGTCGGTGGGGAAATCTGACTTTGGTGGTCTTTGTTCCTCAACATCTAGGGGAGGAGGAGGAGCTGATGTCGCCTCAGGCCTTGAGGAATCAGTTATGCAGGCCCCTCCCACCTCACCTCCTCCCCCCAGGTGGTGCAGAAAAAGGAGTGGGGGAAGGGAGGGCAAAAGAGGAGAGGTGCCAGCATAAGGCAGAGAAGGAGAATTCCCAGTTTAAAATTTTTGTCAGCTCAGCTGTTAACTTGGGAAATGAATGAGAGAAGCCCTCACATCTACTAGGCGGAGGAACAGAGAGAGTCTGCATCCCCTTTATCTGATTTTATCTCAGCCTGACCGGTAAGGTCCCCTTCTCAAGGTCCCAATATGGTCTGGGTTTGGCCGGCCCTTTCTGATTCAGGCACTCATTCTTCCAGTGTCCTTGGTTGTTGCTGGTAAATTGCACCCAAGGGGGCCGGGGGGAGGGAGGTAATCTCTCACCAGGAATTGATACAGAAACTGATCAGAGTAATCTGGGAATCTGGCTACAACATGCCAGACGAGGCAGGAGGTTGGGACACCTAAGGTTCACTCTGAGGGCCATCCTACACCAAAACTGGGCCATTCTAATTCACATAATTCCATAGTCTCCAGAAAAGTCCTTCTAAAAGTTCTCAATCATAGTTTCAAGAACTGTGGGTTTGCTCTGTCCCAACCCCATAATGTTCCCGTGAGGCAGTGTCGCAAAGACAAAGGGGTGGGGGTGCCCTTCTAATGAGGAGACAAGTCAGATTCCCGTCTGGCCGTGCCCTTAAAGAACTTAGGTGACGCTTAGCCATAGGGGTCTCGGCTTTGTGACTCACGATTGGAAACTATTCCAATGCCGCCATAGACTGTATGCCGTTCACCATGGAATCGTAGATGGGCCCACTCAGACTCTGTAGGCTTTTGGTGACCTTAAGGGTGCCCCCCCCCCCACCTGTGGAGCCACCGAATCAAACCCAGCAGACAAGCCAGACCGAGTCGCACATTCACACTCACATACACACCAGAGGTTATCACATTCCCTCCCACAGAATTCCTAAAGATGAGAACACTGGGGTCTCTGGGGAGTGATCAGCTCCCCTTGCACCACTATGGGTGGGTAGGACAGACGGGAGCTCCAAACAGAGAGAGAGAGAGAGGGAGAGAGAGAGAGAGAGAGAGAGAGAGAGAGAGAGAGCATTCAAGTCCCTGGGGAGTGATCAGGTCCCCTTCCACCGCTATGGGGGTGCCAGTGGAGTCTCTGCAGGTTTCCTGCCAGTGAGACCACTGAGGTCTCCTGCCAGGGAGTGATCGGCTCCCCCTTCCACCACTAGCGGTGTGCAGGACAGGACAGACTTAAGGCCCAGGCCTTTCTGGTTTCCAACGTGGGTTCCAGGTTCTCATTTGCCAAGTCTCCTCGAGTCAGGCTGGAACGGCGGCGCGGGCCATCCCGAGGTGACCAGGCAACTGAGCTGCAGGCTGCCTAAATTCAGGCAGGGTGCGCCTTCTCCTTTTCGATTCCTAGATTCCTTGTTCAGTCACCGCCTCACCATGTTCCCAAGCCGGTGGCAAAGCGCAGTTGGGTTTCCCGGTCAGGGAACCTAATGTTGGGGGAAATCTGGTCTGGATCACTGACAGAAGAACCAGACGACACTCAGATTTTGGAAGGGAGGAGGTTTATTTTACACCGGTGGGCTCAGAGGAGATCATTCTGCAGAGGTCTTAGCCCTGAACAAAGGTGGTCATTTGCTTATAAAGTTAAAAGAAGCCCACCCATACCGGCAGAGGTGTTTAAAGCTGATTGGATGTATAGGGTTAGGGTGACTTGGGGTCATCACCCACCATGCAGAGGTAGGGAAAGGAAGTGGGTGTGGGGAGCGCCAGGCCTGGGCAGTTTGGGCAGTTCGCCATTATGACCTGTATGACCTCAAGGAGTTTTCCTTTATTTTCTCCATTAGTTTCATAATTGCAATGGTTCTATATTTTACTTTCTATATTGAATGTTACTGTACTGTTATGCATACATGTCATATGTGTATCTATGTGTTCATATGTGAATAATATGCAGCATGAAATAAATACCACACTGTTACTTACATTCACCTCCTGATGTACCATCAATGGACAATGTTCTATAATTGAGAAAACCTCTAGGGCTGCGTGTAACTAGAACAAGTTCAGGGTCACAGAAAGGAGGTGGCTGACACTATACATCCTGACCCGTTCTCCTCAAAAGCTCCCTGTCTGGGTAGTTCTGGAAATCCATGGGCACCACCTGTCTAGCTACGAGGCTCCAGGTACCTGGCCTGCATGGCATGGAATATTGCAGTCTCTTCCAACATCCTCATTTTTGTCCAGGACCCTTCAATCCAGGTCTGCCTCATTGAAACCTAGTTACCCTTACAATCGTCCTTTCTTATTTCCCCCAGACTGACATTGTTTGCCAAGGAGGCAGAGGCTCCATGCTTCCTAAGGTAACAAAACCGAAGCTGACAAATTAGTCTGAGCCAATAAAAAAAAAAAAAAAAAAAAAGATCTAGGGGTTTTCAGGACTCTTCTCCCTTTCTGGGTAAGATGTGTTCATTTTGACAGAGGCCTGCTGGGGTGTATGTGACCAGTAAGTGTGGGGAAACAGACCAAAGCAGGAAGGAAGGGTGGCACAACAGGGGCCTGCTGAGAGGAAGTTTAGAGGCTGGCAAGCCTTGCTTGAGCCTTCACATCCCACCCAGTGTGTTGAGCTGTGACCTTTTCCAGAACCAGAGCCAGCTCCAGGTTTCAAGGGTAGAAACAGGATTCACATTCCAGACTTTCTTACCTAGGGGCTTTGGGCCTTGATCAAATGCTGGTTTCTATCCAGAGAATGACGACAAGAACCCAGGATCCCAATATACTACTGGGCCAGAAGGACAGCTATGAATTAAGTCGAGAGAAGAACAATGGCTAAGGGGCAAAAAAATAAACGGTCCAATGCCCTTATTTTGCAGATAAGGAAACTGAGGCTGCATGAAGTTAAGTGGATTGTCCAGAATTCCTGGCTAATTAGTAGCAACGTGGAGACCAGAACCTTGGCCTCCTAGGTTTCCAAGAGCCCTGTATTCATCAGGGTTCTCCAGAGAAACAGAATCAATAGCATATAGAGAGAGACAGGTAAGATTTGTTACAGGAATCAGCTCGTGTGGTTATGGAGCTGAGAAGTCCCATGATCTGCCATCTGCAAGCTGCAGACTCAGGAAATCTGCTAGTGTAATTCAGTCTGAGTCTGAAGGTCTGAGAGCTAGGTGAGAAGATGGTGTAACTCCCAGTTCTGAGGCCAAGCAAGCCACTGGTGTAAGTGCCAGAATCTGAAGGCCTGAGAACCAGGAGCTCTGACTGATGTCCAAGGGCAGGAGAAGACAGATATCCTAGCACAGGAAAAAAGAGACAATTTGCCCTTCTTCCATCTTTCTGTTCTATTCAGGTCCTCAATGGACTGGATAATGCTACCCGCATTAATGAGGGCAATCTGTTTTACTCAGTCTACTGAATCAAATGCTAATCTCTTCTGGAAACACCTCACAGACACACCCCGAAATCATATTTACCAGCTATCTGTGCATCCCTTTGCTCAGTCAAATTGACACATAAAATTAACCATCACACAGCCCCTCAGATCTTGGTTCTGTTCTGGTGTAGTCGTAGATCAATCTGACAGTGGAGGTGCAGGGGAAATTCGGGTTGTAGTACTGAGTGCTGGACCTTTCCTACCGCTGAGGCCCCTTTCCTTGTTTCTCAGTGTCTGTTTTCTGGCTGGGAAGGGATAGCAAGGTGAGCCACATAACTAAGAAGGGATATTTTTAGCAAAGGCAGGGAGGACACAAAGCAGAGAGAAGCATCATTTTCCTACATTTGGAGTATACCCTCAGACCTGCAAAAATGGGTCTCAAATCATATAAGTGGATGGTTACACCTATAAGACATTACTCCAACCTACCCATCGAGAGGAGGGAAACAAGAACAGCTACTTGTCAAAATCTGCATGAATAGGATTCTTAGAAGGGAACAGAAAGAATTAATTTCCCCCATTAATACAAGACATTACCCTCAGACACACACAGTCCTTCATAATTGTCAAACCTCTTTCCTCCTCATCACCGATCAGCGACAGCACAGTGACAGATGAGAGCCACCTTGAAATTGCATGGTGTCTTTATTCTTGTGCCTGCATTGTCAAGACCCCAGATAAAGCTAGGGTGGTATACGTCCGTTCTGCAGTGTGCATGCCTGACTGCAGGAAACTTCTTATGTTTCCACATAGGTTAGTGACCCTGAGTTTCTGGGTTGAAACTTCACCCATCAACACCATGGTCATAAGATTTTTAGAACTTAAGAAATTATGCAGGATCCCTGGTCATAGACTCTATTGCTAAGTTTTGAAAGACTATAAATGACCTTAGAAATCATCTAGTGCATGTTTTTATTTGATGGGAAAAAAATAGTTAAGGCTCGAGGTGCTAAAACACTTACTCAGTCACATAGCACATTAATGGCAAAGTTGGGGTTAGATCCAGGTCTTCTGATCTCTAATTCAGCACTTTTCTCCACTTATTCCTGCTCTTGGCAGAGTCATAGAAGACCGTGTGTATCGTGACTTCTATAGGGACTAGACTAAGAAGATAGATGTCTTTCGTGAGAGGTCAGCTTAATAAGAGTCCAAGTTGGATGATAAGAGGCCGCACAAGGTGCAGATGCAGAGAGCCCTTGACAAGAAAGTTTCCAAAGGGATCCAACCTCACAATAAGGGCTCTTGGCCCCAAGGGCAGAGACGTTGCCCACTGAGCTCACAGCTCCTAATTCTTCCCTTTCAGCTGCTGCTCTAGCTGAGTGCGTGAGCAAAGCTATCTCCCCGTGATGCTTCAGAGCTCAGGCCCTCCAGCTCTGTGAAGTGTGCAGAATGTCTCAGTTGCGGCCTGCATGCCAAGTGTGCTGCTTGGCTTAGTGGGTATTTTGCCTGGAAGCTAATACAAGGACTTCAAAAATATTAATGAACATTGATAATTAGCATCATTGTCATGCGGCTGTGCTGTTGGGAACTAATATGGGGAGAAGATAAAAGGGAGAGAAAAGGAAAAGAAGAGAGAAAGCAAGACGAGTCAGGCTGCATCAAGGCTTCAACTGCAGAAACTGGGCTGTATTTTTCCTCAAAAGACCATCTCCCCAATAGCCTGAAAAGGCTCTGGCACTTTGTCCATGATTGCTCTGAGCTATCTTAATGATTTTAGAAGGTACAGGTCTGGTAGATGACCTGCCAGGAATTGAGCCAGGATGTGTTGAAACCTGCTAGGTTTCCGTCCTGTGAGCTGCAGTGTTGATCCCTTCGCTGCAGTTGGCTTAGTGTCCAAGCAGCTGCTCTAGCCTGTACCCCTACAGAAAACCGTAGCTAGCTCATAAGACTCAAGCTCCAAGGAACAGAGCACTTGAAGCCATTCTTGACCCTTGTCTAGCGGAATCCTACATCTGAGAATGCACAATCTCCTTGGGGACCAAACCACTTCTCTTATTGACTTTATTTTTTTTTTAATGTTTTATTTATTTCTGGGAGAGAGAGAGAGAAGCAGCGTGAGCAGGGGAGGGTTAGAGAGGGAAGGAGACACAGAATCAGAAGCAGGCTTCAGGCTCTGAGCTGGCTGTCAGCACAGAGACTGACGCGGGGCTCGAACCCACAAACCGTGAGATCATGACCTGAGCTGAAGTTGGACGCCTAACCGACTGAGCCACCCAGGTGCCCCTCTTATTGACTTTAAAAATGTGGGTGTTGGGACAGCCCCACAGGGCAGAGTAAAGTACACGGAACAGCCCAGGCAGATCCTGATGGCAGGGCTTTCCACACCCTGGGAGTACAATGGCCACATGGATTATCATCCAGAGCAGTGCACTTTTGAGAGCAGAAGGTGACCATTAATAATTAGGCTTGGAAAATAGGTGCCAACGGACAACTTGTCCCAGACAAACTTAACTATAAGGTCACGCTACTTGTAAAAATAACAAAGATGTCCTTGGTGTTGCTATACAAAAACATTAATCCCCAGGGGAAACAAGCCAAGTGCAGTTGATATTGGAAAGAAAGGTTTAATTCCCCCCAAAGCACATAAAGAATAAAGCATTCGGTCTGATATTGCTCTGTTATTAGAAATAATTTGAAGAGTTTGGACACCGACTAGACCCCAACAGATTCTGGCCCTCTAGATTCGCTGTGGGCTCAAGAAGCAAGTTTTTCAAAGCACCCTTAAGTAATTCTAAGGTTGGATACTCACTGACCACACAGTAGCATGAGACATTTCCATACTTCCAACATAGTGTTTTCAGGGGCACCTGGGTGGCTCAGTCAGTTAAGCATCTGACTCATGGTTTCGACTCAGGTCATGATCTCATAGTTCGTGGGACTGAGCCTATCAGGCTGCACACTGACGACTCTCTCTTCCTCTGTGTCTCAAAATAAATAAATAAACATATATAAATTTTATATTTATATATAACTTTATATAAGGTTATATATATTTGTATAAGTTATATATAAATAAAAAGTTATGTGTGTGTGTGTGTGTGTGTGTGTGTGTGTGTGTGTGTGTGTAGAAACTTGGCCTGAGTGACTTGGTCATTTCTGCTTAGGCTAATGCAGGCAAGATCACGTCAAACTTTCTTAAGACATATATAAGACATACACAAATGAAATAAGCAGTATCTATTCAGTGCTTTGATTATTTTTTTAAATTATTGATTAGTTTTAAAGCAGTAGGTTATTTCAGCTAAAGTACAGAATTTATTCTCTTTTCAGTTGTTAGTAATGAAATAGCCTTGTTGGTTCAGGGTACAAATAATAGTAATGAAAGAAGAAACCCTGTAATAAAGAAAAACTTCTCAAATGTCCTTAACGTTTTCTCAATAAGTTAGCTGTTTCAGCTGTACTTTCTAAAAGTAATGATTTTGTTTTCTTCAACCTCTATGTCTTTTTGGTCTGAACTATTTATATCTGTTTACATTTGGATACTTTGTAGAATATAAATGTTTGCTATTTCTTTAATCAAGTAGGCTACTTTGTTCTTCAAATGGATTTAAGCTTCTGTCCTCAGTCAATTGTCTACCTACATAGGAAATCCCAGATTTTTGCATTCTGTATCCTCATTCTCTGTCTTCCTCTCTCTCTCTCTCTCTCTCTCTCTCTGTGTGTGTGTGTGTGTGTGTGTATGTGTGTGTGTTCAACTCCTCTCTTTTTTATCTGTCACGCACTCTGGACTTCCACTGCAAGCCTATGTGTCACATCTTTGCTAGTATCCTGACTCTTTCCATATCACTCACTCAAGACTACTCCCTGTGGGTCAACAGTATCAGCTAGATTATAAAACTCTCATGTCCCATTTCTCCTTGTGGCTAATAAACAAATCTCAGAAAAGAGAACACAAGTAAAACCAAACTAACCACATGTCTTCACTGTACTTTGGAGAGAAGCGACTCTTGCCTTGATGTTTTATGTTTGTGATTCTGGGCATCCCCATCCACTGGGGCTGATGAAGGGCATTCGGCACTATCAGGCCCCACCCTGGCTGCCAGTAAGTACTTTGCAGTGTGGCAAGGTCCCCTTTGTCAGACTCACTTGCTGGTATCCCAGCTGTATGTCTCTCATGGAGGCCAGTGGACAGTAAACATAAGGCCCGAGCATATTCTGAGTATGCAGAGTCTTGTGTATACTGCTAGGTCTTGAGTGCCTTCTTAGCAGAGGAAGTCTGGGAGTCTATAACTAGAACTGGCACTTGGCAGGTGAAGGCCACAGGAGCCCCCAGTGTACCAGCTGGGGTGTCATCCTTAGTTGCCTGTCAGAGTCCCCTGAGCAGTGTTTAAAAGATGCCAATGAAGGGCCAGATCAGCTGATCTGTAAGCATGGGCACAAAGGTCTGTTTTCAAAGTGCTCCTTGGTTGATGCTATGTGCCACCTGGGACAAGACCTCTAGGCCCTCCCTCCTAGATGTCATTGCAGAGAGGTTTCTTGCCATTGTATTCTCCTGTCCCCACCTACCAGACAAAACCCTTCATATCGCTTGTATATGGCTTTCCTCCTCCTGATAAAGCACCCATGTGCCAGAATTGATCTTTCTGGAGAGTCCTACTGGATGAGTCATTTGAGCCCTTCTCTTCTTGTATCATCCCAGCCATTCCATCAGAAAATGGGAAAGATTTAGGAAACTCACCATTGCCAGGCAATTCCTTTGAGTCCTTGGTTCCCAGGAGCATTATTAATGTACTCTTTCCCCCACTAGAAGCTCAGCTGACTTTCCCAGTCACACATTGATCTTGTCATTAGCCAGCTTCCTGTCAGCCTCAGGGAAGGCAGCCAGCAAGGCAGCCCTGGACCGGGGCAAGCCACCCCTCCCTCGGGCAAGGTCCTGGTGGCCACAGTCTGAGGAAGGTTGTCTGAGCCCAAGACAAAGCTTCTGTCACCACCAGCAAGTGAGACATTGACCCAGAGGCTCAGTCTCCAAACCAAAATGACTTTAGCACAATTCAATTGCTTGTATTAATTAAGGGAAAATGAAACCGTGGGTTTATCACACTTTTCATTAACTCCAATGCAGCAAAGGGATGTATCTGGGAGTTGGGAGCAAGCAAGGATGGAATATACTGCTGTCCATACTTCCTGGTTTAATTAAAGAGGGGGAGCTCAGAGTTGCTTATTGCCAGCAGCATTCTAAGGAGAGTCAGGGGGTCAGGGAAGACAGAGATGGTGGAGTGGGGCTGGCAGAAAAGGAGATTAAGTGGAGAGAGAAAATTTAGAGGGGGTTCAGTTTCCTAACCCATGGCCATCGGATATAGAGTGAATAGATACTGTGTGTTCATCCTACACGAGATGCATACAGAGCTTAAGGAAGTGGAAGGTGTAATCTTTTGTCAGTGGGCTTGCGCTTTAGACAATGGAACACCTACCTTATAGGAAGCAAGCACAGATAGTACAAGACTGAGGTCACATGAGCCAAATTGTTCCAAGTGCTGAGATTTTATTCCAGTTACCACTCAAGCATATTTCTTTCTCTTTTTTTCATGGTGAAGGAAACTTCCTTTTATTTTTATTTTTTAATATATTGTCAAACTGGTTTCCATACAACACCCAGTGCTCATCTCAACAAGTGCCCTCCTCAATGCCCATCACCCACTTTCCCCTCTCCTCCAACTCCCCCATCAACCCTCAGTTTGTTCTCAGTATTTAAGAGTCTCTTATGGTTTGCCTCCCTCCTTCTCTGTAACTATTTTTTCCCCTTCCCTTCCCTCATGGTCTTCTGTTAAGTTTCTCCAGATCCACATATGACTGAAAACATATGGTATCTGTCTTTCTCTGACTGACTTATTTCACTTAGCATAATACCCTCCAGTTCCATCCATATTGCTTCAAATGGCTAGATTTCATTCTTTCTCATTGCCAAGTAGTATTCCATTGTATAGATAAACCACATCTTCTTTATCCATTCATTAGTTGATGAGCATTTAGGCTCTTTCCATAATTTGGCTGTTGTTGAAAGTGCTGCTATAAACATTGGGGTACATGCACCCCTGTGGATCAACACTCCTGTATACTTTGGGTAAATTCCTATCAGTGCTATTGCTGGGTCATAGGGGAGTTCTATTTTTAATATTTTGAGGAACCTTCATACTGTTTTCCAGAGCAGTTGCACCAGTTTGCATTCCCACCAACAGTGCAAGAGGGTTCCTGTTTTTCCACATCCACACCAGCCAGCATCTATAGTCTCCCAATTTGTTCATTTTAGCCACTCTGACTGGTGTGAGGTGGTATTTCAATGTGGTTTTGATTTGTATTTCCCTGATGATGAGTGACGTTGAGCATCTTTTCATGTGTCTGTTGGCCATCTGGATGTCCTCTTTGGAGAAGTGTCTGTTCATGTCTTCTGCCAATTTCTTCACTGGATTAGTTGTTTTTTGGGTGTGCATTTTGGGGAGTTCCTCATGGATTTTGGATACTAGCTCTTTATCCAATATGCTATTTGCAATTATCTTTTCTCATTCTATCGGTTGCCTTTTAGTTTTGTTGATTGTTTTCTTTGCAGTGCAGAAGTTTTTATCTTGATGAGGTCCCAGTAATTCATTTTTTGCTTTTAATTCTCTTGGCTTTGTAAAAGTGCTGAGGAAGAAATTACTGCAGCTGAGGTCAAAGAGGATGTTTCCTGCTTTCTCCTTTAGGGTTTTGATGGTTTCCTGTCTCACATTCAGGTCCTTCATCCATTTTGAGCTTATTTTTGTGTTTGGTCTAAGAAACTGGTCTTGTTTCATTCTTCTGCATGTTGCTGTCCAGTTCTCCGAGCACCATCTGTTAAAGAGATTGTCTTTTTTTCCATTAGATATTCTTTCCTGTCGAGCATGTTTCTAATGCTTCTGTCCTTCAAGAGAATGAGGCTCTTGTGTAGGGAGGTATGTGACTGAGAATGAGGCCAGGAAGAAACCTGCTCCCCAGTCTATAGGTTTCCAGCTGACAGCTTCCCCTGTACTCCCTAGGAGGAATAGGCCCCTTTTCTAAACCAGTCACTCTTTGTCTCCTTCATGGATGATGTGTGACCAATGTCATTGATAAAGTTATTTTCTCAGGCAGCCATGGGACCTTGTCAAGCAAGGATAAGGCCATTATCTAGAAGTGAGGTGGCACACCTAATTCTCTGTCACCTTCTTGATCTACTTCTGCTTGGGTCAAAGGTTTCTCCTTACTGTAGATTCTCTATTCCAATACAGCCCTTATTCCTAGGTCCAGCTTTGGACTTGTAGCTGAATACCCAAGGTAAATGCTCCTACTGCATTGGTCCAGACACCTTTAGTTCATAGGGGAAAGGCAAGAATTTGTGTCAGCCTTGGATGTCAGGCCCAGATTATAGGCCAGCCTGACAGCAGTAATACTGTTATTTTGATCTGCTTGTGGCTCACTTTATGTGATTATGTTCTACTGGCCAGAGACCTGGAGAGGGAGATGGATGAGTAACAAGATTGCAGCACATACGACCGCATGCACTTCTGACATCTACCTTGCCCTACACACCTCAAGGGCACAGAAGCCACTGGAAGGGGACTACTGCAGACATTTCTTCCCTTGCCTTATCTAGCTCCAGACCTCTAGGGTAGGATTTCCAGCAAATACACAACAAACCAGCCAACCCACACCTTATTTGAAGTACTACATGTTCCTTATAGGAGTAAAATCTCAGTTTCTTGATAGCTTGAATGGATACCTAGGTTTGGTAAGTGGGCAAGAAGCTACTGTCCAAGATGGATCAAAAAGCCTAGGTGAGGCTTAATAGGTCAGAAGCATTCACACAATTACCTGGATTTTGGATTCCAACTTTCCAAGTTTAGTATTAATAGGGAATATCTATAATAGCCCCTCTTGCTGAGGGAACAGGGAAACATCTGTTCTTGCTTTTCAAGAAATCCTACCATGTAAGCCAGATGGACCCTGGGGTGCCCACATACTTCCCACTCCCAGTGGCTTCCTTCTGACTGCGCCTCTTTCTATCTTGTCCATCTGAGTCCTCCTTCCTCTGTCCGTTATCTTCATAATGCCATTTACTCTTTGTCCGCACCTCCTTAAATTCTTAGCCCTCCTCCCTGTTCTCATCTCCTATTCATTTCCTCTAAGGCACCTGCCCCCAGGCATGTGCCACTGTGAGCCACCTCCTGACAGGTCTCATGGCAAAAGCTGTGACAGGTGCTGACATTTAACCTCACAAAGCAATATCCCTGGATAGAGTGGCAGGTTTCCGTGGCATATCAGGAGGGACATTGGGGTTAAGGCACCCAGAAGGTGACATTTTAATCATTTCAAAGGGGGAAGACAGACAGAGTTTGCCTCAAAAACATGCTTGTTTTGGATGGTGTGAATAGTCAGGCAAAAGAATAGGCCTCCCTCTGAAGTCATCCCTGGGGATGTTTGCACAGAGTTGGGGGATGATATTCTGTCAGAAAAAAAAAAAAAAAAAAAAAAAAAAAAAAATGGAAGGCCAAAATCGTTGACACTCTATGATGTTTCCGACTCAAATTCTAAGGAGTTGTGTGAGGAAAAGAAGGAACGATTGGGCATCAGAATGGTGGCTGAGAGACAGCTGGCATGGGAGGACAGGATGTGAAGGGGAAAAGAAAGAAAAGGAACAAGATCAAGAAGCTTCTAGATTTTACTCTGGATTTCCTATTTGATCTCTTTACCTCTGAATGCTTAAGTTTCTTCCAGCTCTAATAAATCTTTCTGACCCATGGTACCTTACTAGAGGGATATAAAAACAATAGGGAACTGAAAACTGAGCCTAGGGACAGAAAAATATATAACACCGGATATGGGCTCATGAGATCGTATACCCAGGGTCGAGGACCTTGTCTTCTACATCATCTCCACCCCACACACAGTGTCTAACCCAGCCCTCCTTTCACAGCACATGTGAATAAGATAACTGCAGGTGATGTCAGAGAAAACAGGTCACATCAGGGATCCTTCCCCAAAGCAGTTTCTTGGTCCAATCCTCCATTTCTGAGTTGGCAGATCCTGCTCGTGGACGCTGCTTGTTCTTTGCCTTCTGTGACTGTTAAGTCAGAATATGTGTCCCTGTAGAAGAAGCCTCCCTGTGCCCACAGAACCACGGGGCTTGCTCACTGTGTCCTCAAGTTACATACCCTGCATCTGAGGGGCCCTGGCTCAGGGACCTTCCACATCCCCTGATAAATGGCCCCATTTATATACTTGAAGATCTTAATCTCACTAATACAGTGAATTGGCCTTCTCAAAAGTACTCGTCTGAGGAAAGAAATAACCCATGTTTAAAATCATTTTAAAATATTTATTCTTCAGAGAGAAAGAGACAAGCCATGAGTGGGGGAGGGATAGAGAGAGAAGACGACACAGAATCTGAAGCAGGCTCCAGGCTCTGAGCTGTCAGCAGAGTCTGACGCCAGGCTCAAACCCATGAACTGTGAGATCATGACCTGAGCTGAAGTCAGTTGCTTAGCCAACTGAGCCACACAGGCATCCCAGAAATAACCCATTTTTAAAAATATATTTCTGGGGGCACCTGGGTGGCTCAGTCGGTTGAGCGTCTGACTTCGGCTCAAGTCATGGTCTCACGGTTTGTGGGTTCGAGCCCCATGTCAGGCTCTGTGCTGACAGCTCAGAGCCTGGAGCCTGCTTTAGATTCTGTGACTCCCTCTCTCCCTGAGCCTCCCCTGCTCACGCTGTCTCTCTCTCTCAGAAATAAATAAAACATTTAGCCTTTAGTCCTTTAGTTTTTTCTTTAATCCCTTTTGAAGGTGTCTTCAGAATCTTTCCTGTGGCACCCAGGCCATCTTGCCTGCAACCCCTCTGCCTTTCTTTCCTTCCTCCTGCCAGTAGCCCCTTCCTCCCCCCCTCCTCCTTCCTCCCCCTCCTCCTCCTTCCTTTCTTGTTCCTCCCTCAGGTGTTTCTTCCTGCCCAATCCCTTCCTCTGCTTCCACATCAGCAGTTTGTCTTCTTGGCACCCAGCAAAGAGGATTAAAACATGTGTTGCCTTCTGCCCCTTTCTCTGCAGCATAGAATCAGGATTTTCCATTGTGACCGGAACTGGAGAGGGCAGGGAAAACATTAAACCTTGAAGTTTCCCAGGTCTCTAGGCATTTAGCAACCTAGATTGGTTCACCTAATATTCAAAGCAGTAACAAAAATAACATCTCAATCACCTTCAGCAGGCTTGCGATGGGGAGGAGTTTCGACAAACTCTTCCCATTTCTTGGCAAAGAACTGTTCAAGAGAATGCATGTTTTGTAGTAAGATCATAAACACTCAGTGAACAGTTAGCTTCAGGGGTCCAGATGCCCAGCCTCAGTGCACCTTACTCCTAAGAGGGTGTCTTTTGAAATGTGGGCTCCAAAATGATCTCCACATGAGGGACACTCAGTAAGCTCTGTTGACCAAGTGGCCACTTCACAGACCCAGATAGTTATAAATATGTGACAAGAGGGAGCTGAGAATAGCATGTGGTGGTACCTTATAGCTTCACTACTCAATGTGTGGGCCCTACATATCACGGAGATACTCCACCATTTATTAGAAATGCAGAGTCCCAGGCCCCACTCTAGACCTACTGAATCAGAATCTATATATGTTTTAGATCCCAGAGAATTTATATGCAAATTAAAATCTGAGAAGCACTTACTTTATAGTACAAACTTGACAAAATTCATTTGCTCACTTAATGAGGTAGTATTATCATAACAATCCCCATTTTGCACGAAACACTCTCTTCCTTTTTCCCTTTTTTGTTGTCATATAATTGTTCCATAAAAACAGCATTACAGATAGTGAAAGAACATCCCTACATTCCAGAGGGTGGTTGTTGCCCAGTAATTGCTCCATAAAGAATCCAGAATCTACCCTACTCATACAAATGCAGAGAATTACTCAGGGTCCCAGAACATTGGCCTCCATCTTCTTTGAGGTGTTCCCTTCCCTTTGCATAAACCAACACTTCTAAGTTGACTGGCATCCATAAGCTTGCCTTATCAGGCTCTTATCATGTATAGCATGATATGGATCTATCTCATTCTCTCCAAGGTAAGCAGGTCAGTGACCCTGCCTGAGGCTCCTGCCAGGCCCTACTACAGGTGGGTCTTTTGTTTGGTCAAACGCAGTGGGGTTTAATTAATTTAATTAATTACCACAGCACATTTTGAAGAAAAAATAATGGCATCTTAGTAGTACGAAGGCAGACTTTCAATCCTGCCATATTTATTTACTGCAAAAAAGGTACAGTGCATTTGGGAAGTTGTTTTGGTGTGATTTCATTGTTGATTTCATTGTTGTTTACTTCTAAAGAATACTTAGATTGCTCCACCATCATTTCAATAAGTGAGGCAATTTTTATCTTTATAGACTTCCTGAAATAAATGATCTCAGAATCTTCTTCAACTGTGAGATTCTGTTAAGCCTAAGAGAAATAAGGAAAAAAAGGATGGGAAGACGTTTATACTCCTCCAATAAATCTGGATGAATTAGTATATGAATTAGCCCGAATGACTAAATGTCTTCTGTGGTACAGGACTTGTAACCAGTACCACTACCCTGAGATCCTGGCAAACAGGGCCCTATGACGCCATTCTCCCCTTCAGGGTACATTTCCAACCTCTACCCTCAGCCATTTTTCATGTAGGTTTAATCAGATTCCCCAAGGTTCCCAAACTTATGCCTACGGGTTTGTACTGGACCCAATCAACAGTTCCAGATTCTAGGAGGGTGGCAAAGGGTGACAAAGGTGCTCCTGCGGAAAGGACAACATTTTTTCATGTAATTACGTGATATTGGGCTACCAGAATTGGTGACTCCAATTGTTTATATAGAGAAGGGCCCCTTGGAAAATATTTTGCCAGGGGCCCCACACCTTCTTGGGATGTACTTAGTAACTGATGGCAGAGCCTGGGTGTTTGGGATGTAGAGTGGAGAGAGGAGGCAAGAAAGGCAGCATGAGATTAAAAGTAAGTAGTCTGGAGAAATGGGCAGGATGGGGAGAATCTCCCCAAGGCTTAGACTTGAATCAAAATCAAGATGCTAAAGCACCTGTCTCTCTACTCCCTGTCCATCACCCTAGCCCTCACCTTCCTGCTGTTTCACATCCATGGTAGACCTAGACTTAGTTGATGGAGCATCCATTGGATAGGACTATGCTTATATGGGGGTGTGAGGAAAATTATAATGATTTTTATCTTCCTAAAACTGGTTCCACTCTAATGCCTGGAACACAAAAAGGAATCAGACAATAGGCCTATAAGAAATGCAAATGGCTGTACTTCCTCCCTGGCTTTTGTGTTGGCTTTTGTGTTGGCTGGGTTTTCATGGGAGCCTGGTGCTTTGACAGAACTGAAAACATTTGTGTTTCAAGACAGAGGGTCTGTTCTATTTGCACTGAACCACAGGGAGTGGGATAAGGGACAAGTCAGAGGGGCCAAGACATTACATGTCTTAGGAGACATGTAATGGTGGCTGCAAACAGTATGCATTTTCCAAGCCCGCAATATTTTGGATCATGAATTCCAATCTTCACAAGTGCCGAGGAATAAAGCCTCTAGAATGTCCCGCAAAGTCAGGTATAAAATCCATGAGGCGGTTCTAGTAACCATGGATCCATCATTTGGGCCCATCACTGTATTTTATGTTGGCAAACATTGAGCACATCCTGCATAACAGTCACAGAGTACTTCTGTATTCACTTTTTCTCCAATTTTTCTTCTCTAGTACAGTTGGAAGACGAATCAACTGCTTTGCATCTATCTATATGAACATATTAAATTATTTTACTTATTTATTCTACAAGTAGTTAGTATTTTGTATTCTGTCTCCAAAGGAATTTCTACATAATAAAACATTAATATTCCCACACCAACATATCCTAAAGGTATCCTCACATTTTTATTATATTATTAATCATGGCAATTCTCTTTAAAATATCAAAGTTTACTAATGTGCTGGGCTATTCTCTTAGTTAATCCTCATCATAATCATACAGGAAAAACAACAAAAAACTTCTTTTCAAATAGTATAAAAGGTGAAAGTGACTTGGACAAAAACACATTGACCCAACTCTAGCAGAGAAATTCTTTCTTCAAATGACATACTATTTGGTCAACATGGTGTCTTATAATCTTCAACTTGACGTTCAAACCCCATTATTATGGCTTTTTGTACTCCTTCCCTACAAGCTCAAGATGTGAATATAGTTCTTTCCCTGGTTTCACAGATTCTTCATTGTTTCTGTCTCTTTCCTCCCAGAAGGCCAGGGCTTTGTGAGTGAGGATGAATATCTGGAAATCTCTGACATCAAACGTGACCAGTCTGGGGAGTATGAATGCAGCGCCCTGAATGATGTTGCTGCACCTGATGTGCGGAAAGTAAAAATCACTGTAAACTGTGAGTTGACCCATTGTCAGGAAGTTTCAGGGGAAAAGATAATATAGGGATTAAGAGAACAAGCTGGTCATGGCAGTGCCATTTTCTGATAGTTCCAAATTGTTTCCAATAGGAAAATACTTTCTCAGATTGCTTTGCACCATGACTGTCCCCATTGCCATTTTGCCCCAGAGTCTACCTGTGCCTGTCAGAACTTCTAGTTAATGGGGAGAATTGGTAACTTTTAATTGGTTTGAAGGCTTAAGAAGATGCTGGGGTAAATGCAATATCTTTAAGCAAGAATTCTTTTCCTAAAATAAAAGGTTATTTAACTGGGAAGGTGGGGTGTCACAAGAAATCCATTTGTACAATAGGGGACTAGATGTGCTCTTCATCTGCTTCATAAACACATTCTGCCTTTTCCTCCAACAGATCCTCCCTATATCTCAAAAGCCAAGAACACTGGTGTCTCCGTTGGTCAGAAGGGTATCTTGAGCTGTGAAGCCTCTGCAGTGCCTATGGCTGAGTTCCAGTGGTTCAAGGAAGATACCAGGTACCCTGAAAATGGAAATAGGGCATATCTGAAGCAGAGCCGATGGATCATTCCCCACATGGAAAGAGAATGATAAAGTAAAGGGGAAAGATATGGCAAAATCAAAATGCATTAGTCCCCTTTATAACGGTGTCTCCTTTCAGAACCAAGAACAAAAAAATAGAGGAAGCTGGAAAGTGGGAACATGAATTAACCTCGTTTCAGAACCCAAGATTAATTGTAGACATGGCAGCCATCAATGACTAGGAGCCAGTAAATTTCACCTTTAGAGCATGAACATCCTTTCCTTTTCCCTCCTGTGGAAGCTGTGGTACTTATGTTTTGAGTTAGAGGGATTGGATCAGTTACAAGAAAGTTGTCCGTGAGAAGGGAAGCCTCTTTGTAGGATTCATCTCTGGTATCTGTCACTTTCCCCAGCTTCTCTGTCCATTGTTTCACTCTGTCTGTAGAACCGGATCAGCAATACCTTCTCTTATTGCAGGCTAGCCACCGGCCTGGGTGGCGTGAGGATTGAGAACAAAGGCCGCATATCCACTCTGACGTTCTTCAATGTTTCAGAAAAGGATTATGGGAACTATACTTGTGTGGCCACAAACAAGCTTGGGAACACCAATGCCAGCATCACACTGTATGGTGAGTGCAGAAAGCCTGGGTGCAGTGGGCTTGGGGCATGTAGAGAGAGGAAGGCTGGATTTGCTTGGCCTATGTCCATCCATACGGCTCAACCCACCACCCTTAGATATGAAATGCTTCTCCCTGTCATTCTCCTAAGCATGTGATACAGTGATGTTTGCAAGGTAATTGATATTTTCTGGTCTATTTAAAGGTGAGGTTTGCACCTTACAAAAGGAGTAAACCAAATTCTGAACCAAGTTGAATGGTGGTTGCCATAAAGAACATAGAACCAGGGAACAGTTAGATTGTAGTATTTAAAGGTCTGAGGGGATATGTTAGATATAATTTTAAGATACCTTCTATAGTAAGAGTCTATAATTCTGGGGGTTATATTTATAGATTTGAACCAAGCCAACTACTGCCATCATGATTCTCATGTCAATTGCCATGTCATGTTCTCACTCACTGGAGTGGATGGAACAGTAGTCTGAGTCTTCATCAAGATGACTGTTCTATCCACAGCTGGAACATCAAACCCTTCCCTGAAGGTCTTTTCCTCCCATATGGATGGAGAGGTTTCCAGAGCCCTGACTGGCTCCCTGGGAAGCCCTCACCTCTCCCTCACCCAGCCTTCCTATGTTGTTGTGTCCATCTCTGTGTGCAGCATTTCACACTATTGGCCAGAGCCAGCTTGTTGTGATATTTCATGTGTGTATGTATTTGTTTATTTGCTGAGATTTGGTTAGAGGTGAGCGGGATGAAAAGGTATTCATCTTTCTATGTGTACCTCAGACCCTGAGCAAGCTTTCAGCACTAACATTAACTAAACTTTGTCCACCAACCATCTGAAATGTGTGATCTATGTCTTTTGTTTTCTCTCTGCATTGTGTGTGCATTGTGCTGTGTGTGTCTTAGAAATAAGCCCCTCATCAGCAGTGGCAGGTGGGTACAGCATGTTCCTTCCTTCCTCTGCCTGCTTGAATGCCTATGCTTTTGAATTTAAGCCTACTTCAAAGATAGGCTTGCCTGCTTCACCTCACTGACTTATTTACCCTTCATAGATAGACTTCAGGGGGTTTGGTTTGCACAATTTAGGTAACAAGCATGTAGAATATGATGGCTTTCACATACACACATTGTTATACATTTTGGGGGAAGAAGTTTCCCCCCAAATCAATATGCTTTAACTTGGTATCCTGTAAAATAAATGAATATTCTGCTATTTCTGCACATAGCAGCACCAAGAAGAACCCAGCTCAGATACTAAATGGATTACCAAATGATTGTCTCCATGGGGAAGTCACCCTGGTATGAATATATTATTCTTTTAGATCAAGGCAAAAGGAGAAAATCAGTTAATTCTATAAACTTCATTTTAAAATAGAAATACTTGGGGACATTATTCATAATAATTGTAATAATATCTACCATTTACCAAATATTTACCCGTTTCTATGCATTATGTTAGCTAGTACTGTGCAAAATAGGTTACTAAGTCCATTTTAAAGATAAGTAAAAGGAAAACCAATGAAGTTAATTAACACTGAAGTACATGTACCAGTGAGTAGGTACTGGATGAAACCCAGGATATGAAGCTCTATCAGATCCTAGGTAAACGGCGTGCAATGAATGCATGCACACACTCACACACTCATGACAACACAGCAGCATGTGCTCGCCTGTGCTTCCAAAGGCAGTAGCCTCACAGTCCTACTTCCCTATGCTCAATCTCAATCATATAGAAAGCGGTGACATTTAAATTTTTCAGTCCTGGAATCAGCTCTGTCACTGTCACTTTTTATAACTCTGCATCTAGGCCAATTACAGGGCACCAGTGCTGCCCACACCTTGATGTCTATGAATGTCCGTGTCTTGGTCCTGATTAAACTGAGGGGAAATGGTGGGAAGGGTGTGATGCTCTGCCCCTCAGCCTGCCATCACCTCCTCAGTTGGGTCATTAGGGGTAATGAATATGATCAAGAGAGGGAACCTAGGACTGACAGCCAGATCATCTACATTCTTGCACCTCTAGACCACTAATGAAAGAGGTGTGTCATGGAAGATAACAACAGCAATGTATACGAAGACTGTATCAGCCTGCCAGGGCTGCCATAAAAAAATATAATAAGCAATAGAAATGTATTTCCTCACAGTTCTGGAGGCCAGGAACCCATCATCAAGCCGGGAAGACCTACCATCTGGTTTTGATGAGGGCTCTCTTTCTGGCTTGTAGACGACCACTTTGTTCTCACATGTCCTTTCTTCTGTGTGTGTGTGGTGTGTGGAGAGATACAGACAGAGATGGCAACGGAGAAGGTGAGGGAGACAGGGCTATCTTGTATGCCTTCTTACTAGGACACTAATGCTATTGAATTAGGGTTCTACCATTATAACCTCATTTAGCCTTAATTACTTCCTTATAGGCCCCATCTCCAAATACACCTTAGGGGGTTAGGTCTTCAACATATGAAAGTAGGGAGATACAATGCATTCCATAGAGAAGACATAGCTTTATCTCCCAATTTGGCTGGCCACTTGCCAGCTACTTAATCTTGCTGAGCTCACTTTCCTCACATGTACTATCAGTCCCTTCCTTTAGAAGGCTGGCAGGAGGACTGTATAACGTCTCTAGACAGAGAGTCTCACAGATGCTATGTTTAGATGCGTTGATACTTAGATATCAAAGTTTAGATACTTTGATAGCACAGAAAATCTACAGGCCTCAGTTTACTAAGCTAAAACTGGGATGATATTTCCTAGCCTGCTGACTGTCATTGTGAATTGTCAATAGGACAATGTTCATTGCAGAAGCATAACAGTATGAAACTGTTGTATAAAGGCAAGGCACCCCACAGTAATCGGTAGGTGTTACTATCAGTATTTGCCAACGCTTTGTGAAACACACTGCTTCCCTTAGTATGACTGCCAAGATCGTTGCTCAACTGGACGGTATGTTCCTTTCTTCCAAAGTCTTTTGCGCCCTTTACTATAGTACCACCAATCCCCGGGATCCTCCCAGCCTGCTTCACCTGGTTAGTACCCACTCACATCCCAGCATCCCTTCCTGAGGGAAGCCTTCTCTGACCTCTGAGTAGGTCAGTGCTCCGTTGCACACTCTTCTCTTACAATGCTTTAGAAGGTAGCTTTCACCACAATGCTCTCCCTAGCAGTCATCCAGTGAGTACTTGCCAGTACCTGCCACAAGTCAGGTACTGTTCTCGGTGATGAAGACGCAGGGCTGCACCATGACTACAGTCCTTATCTCTGTAGACTTCACTTGCTAGTTGCAATTTTACTTCTGCCTCATTTATGTAGTTTGGTTAAAATCTTCCCTCCCTTGAGAGACTCTTGAATGCTGACAAAAACTGAGGACAGATGGATGTGGGGGGGAGGGGGGGATGGGCATGGAGGAGGGCACTTGTGGGGACGAGCACTGAGTGTCATGTGGAAACTAATTTGACAATAAACTATTTGTAAAAAAAAAACAAATGTAAACAAATAACCTAAAAAAAAAAAAAAAAACTTCCCTCCCTTTTAGCCTTTTTGCTCCATAAATGTAGGGACCATGTCTGGTTTGATCCTTAGAACCTAGCGCAGAGCACCCCACACATTCGTGGGTCAGGAAAGTCTTGTTGAACAAATGGATACACAGAGATTGGAGGGTTGTGTTGGTGATGCCAGCTGTAGAAATTCAGCTGTCAGGAATGAAATGTGGAAGAATGCAATAGATCTGGAGTCTCAAAGCCTCTCTGAGGCCAGTCTCTGTTGCTCGCCAGCTGAATGGCTCTAGGAAAGTCAATCTCAGTGTGTCTTATTGTTCTCCTAAGTGAAAGCATTTTTGAAAATATGTCCTGTAATTATCTGACACTATGCCTGAGTGGAAATAACACAAGATCAGAGTGACATTGTCCAACTGACCAGCCCTTTCTGCTGGCCATTGGTGTTCCTTTTAGTCCTCAGTATTCCCATAATTGTGGCTAATTAGTGTTACCAACCACTTACTATGTGCAGAGCCACTAGACTAAGTGTTCTAAATGTTTTTTTTTAGTTTGTTTATTTTCAGAACGAGGCAGTGAGAGCGTGGGGGTGGGGAGAGAGCGGGAGAGACAGAATCTCAAGCAGGCTCTGTGCCCACAGTCAGCACAGAGCCTGACATGGGGCTCAAACTCACAGTGAGATCATGATCTGAGGCAAAATCAAAAGTCAGATGCTTAACCGACTGAGCCACCCAAGCGCCCCAGTTCTACATGTTTTATCTCATTTAATGACTCTAGAAATAAGTACTATATTTATCCTGATTTTACAGAGGATGAAATTGAGAGATTAGGCAGCTTACTCAACTCATACTAGCTTACAAATCTTGAGCTGAGAGTTAAGCCTATGTACTCTGGTTCTAGTATCTGAACTCTTTTTACTACTTCAATCCAACTCACCATACTTGGCAACTCGTCGTGGACATTGGTGGATGACCTTCCAAATGGAACCTTATATCAACAATTAGCCTATGTGGGCCCATTTCCTATACTAGTATCTCTCCTCATCCATCTAAATCCAATCCCATCCCAACTTCTTAGAGGGACAAGTGGCGTTAGTTGGTGGAGCGATTTGTCTGGTTAATTCCGATAACGAACGAGACTCTGGCATGCTAACTAGTTACGCGACCCCCGAGCGGTCGGCGTCCCCCAACTTCTTAGAGGGACAAGTGGCGTTAGTTGGTGGAGCGATTTGTCTGGTTAATTCTGATAAATCCAATCCCATTCTGGAGTAAACATAAAGATGCATATATCTTTTTGAGTTCGTGTTTTCATTGTCTTTGGGTACATACCCAGTAGTGGAATTACTGGATCATATGGTAATTCTTGAGAATTTTTGAGAAACCTCCATTCTGGTTTCCACAGTGACTGCACCCCATTTACATCCCTGCCAACAGTGCATGAGGGTTCCTTAAAATAATTTCAACATTAAAAATAATAAATTTGAATGCAGTCTTTTAAAGGACACATTTTACATGACAACCTATATATTCACACTTCTCAAATACACACACCTCAACATCCCCAGGCATGCAGTGGTGTTTGCCCTCAAAGAATGTAGGATTGTTTTTGGAGACCCTTTTGACTCTGTACTGTGACCCCATCACAACACATACTCAGAACAGGCCTCTCACACAAACATACCTTTATCTATTCCTACCTGCATGCAAAGAACAAGGGAAAGTGAGATGAAAGCAGTTTCAAAAGAACACATAAGACAAAGCCTGTGAGACAGTAGGTTGGGGAGTGGGGTGAGGCAGGACACGATGGGGCAGACTGTGAGAGCCAACATAGGTGGGTGGGCGATGCGCAGAGACAGATCAGTGGTTGGCACCCACATGAGGTGATTCTTCCCTCCACGCCAGCTGCCGCCCCTTCAAAAGCCACACTGACAAGATAGGTCAGGCAGGTACAGTACAACTCAAAGTGGCATTTTAGACTGCCTGGATGTTCCTTAGTGTGGGGCAATGGCAGGTACTAGAAAGACAACAGAACATTGAGACACCAGGAGCAAGGAAAATGGAGTTCTGGTCCCGACCCTGGTTCAGACAAACTGATGCTCTCTGTTCTCTGGTTGTCTGTGAGATGTAAGAACAGAACAAGATGGACTCTCAGCTGACTTCCAGCTAAGTGTTCTAAAGAAACAATGGGGAAACAGTATTAAAGGCAGGTCTCCAAAACCTATCATTCACAACCTTGGAAATGGTGGCAAATAAAATGCTTTTTTAATGGAAAAGCAACCTGCTCTAAGTATAAGAAAGTTTCAGTGAGTGGTTGCAGCTATTTGCAAGCCCACCTGGAGTGCTGGCACCTTGAAGTCTTGCCATGCCTACAGAAGCAGAGTTGGCCAGGCTCAGCCTGCTGGCCCCAGCTCTGCCCCTCCAGGAAGCCACTCACTTCTCTCAACTTGCCAATCCACTTTGCCTCCACTGGGTCCTGAGGGAGAGAGGCCCCATCCCCCTGTCCTTAAAGTATAAAGAGGGAAAGATGCTGAACTTGATTACATCCGGCACTGCAGAGAGTGTGATGCGTTTAATGAGCCATATAAATGCCTGGATTACTGGAACTGGCAGGGGGGAGGGACAGAGAGTGCAAACAATGCCAGAAAGGATGGGGGTGCTGCAGAGAGAAAAACAGATTTCTCACATTTTATCTGTGAAATCGTAGCGACACAAATTAGTTGCATTAAGAGTTAAGTATGAGGAAGAGGGACAACTGATAGAATCTTGTCATTGCAAATGAAAATGGCAAAATATTCCAGTTAAGGCAACATCTGGGCTCTGGATGTTTTTCCTCAGGCAATGCCTCAGCCCCCCTCAGAGCAGCCAGGACTTCAGCTTACCTCAGCGGCCCCCGGAAGCCATGAGGACAGAATCTATATTTTCTTTTGCTAATGGCCATTCCTCTAGAATAAATATACATATCAGGCTGGCTCTTCAACCTGGATTTTCTACAACTACAGGCAGCAACAGCCAATGCCTCTCAGCCTCCACCAATTTCTGACTGCTCTGTCCACTGTGCATCCCACTGGTACCCATAGGCAGAGCCTAGGAGCCCCTGCCCACCCCCACCCCAACACCCTCCTGCCTCTACTGGCCATCTCCAGTCCATTATGAGGGTGTCCTAACAACCATACATTTCTCCCATATGTATCCAGAGGAGATCTGGGGAGTGGGCATGAGGAGTCTGGGGATTGTTTTTCGTGTGCCTTCTGCATGCCATCCTACATCTTCTCTGGCCTCTTCCTCCATATCTCTGGCAGGGAGATTCCGTGTTCCCATCTCCACCTTTTCCAGCACCATCACACCTCAGTCTGCCATGTTCTCTCTCCTCCTGAAACCCAGCTGAATCTCAGCTTCAGAGTTCTGGTTGGCCCCAGCACCCACTCCTGGCTTCTGTGATACACCTGGAGAGTGAGTTTCTTACATTTCTGGATTAGTCTGCTGCTGGCCTCCACCTGCACCGTCAGTCTGTCCGGGAGTATATCACAGTGGGAGGAGAGGAGATCTTCTATGTCTTCAGGCATCTTACAAAGCAATATCTTAGTCTGCGTTTCACTTGCTTTGAGTGCTTTAAAAATGCAGATTCATGGGTCTTGCCCCAGACTCATTTTATCACAGTCTCCAGGAAAGGCCCTGAGAAAGTGCTTTTAAAGCAAGCTCTCCAAGGGAATCTTTTGCACACTGAAGACTGATGGTGTCGGAGCAATAGTCTGATAACTACAAAATTTGTATCTCTAGGACTCTCCTTAATTCTGAACTACAAACTACTCTCCCCACCTGAATGTTCCATGGGAATCGCAAATTCAATCTTTCTCTTTCAGACATGCCTCTCACTCAATTGTATACTTTATCTTTACACCTATACACTCACTAGAATCTGTCTGGTGGTTCTGACTTCCTCCTCTCCCTTACCCTTACACCTGGTAGCCACAAGGCCTAGCAAGTGGGACGTGGCTCTTCTTCTGGACTGTGGACTCACCATTTCATTCTCACTTACACGGAGGTGTGTGCTTTCCTTGAGCAGTCAGTCTATTCTCTTACGAATTCCTACGTGTTTGGTGTCCTAGCAAGCACACCCTTTGCCTCTCTGGGGCCAAGTGACCTTTCTAAAACTCATAATGCACCTGTTTATACCCTGCTGAGATTGCCTACAAGGAAAGCGTAGCCTTCAGCGTTGTTCTTGCTCTGAGATCCACCCACCCTTATACTTCAAGCTCTCCCACTTCCTTCTATGAACCCACCATGCTAGACCACCTGTGTTCCAGAAGGCCAGTCCCATTGCATACATAAGACTTCCTTCTTCATTTCTTCTCATCCATCAATCCATTCGGATTGAGTTACAAAGAGGAACAAAGTCCATAACCCTGTACAAACAAGTAAAAAGACAGTTACAATAGAATCATAGAATATACTAAATGAAAAGGCTACTAAGTGTCAGCCAGACATGGCTTAAAGAGCTAAGAACGCTTTGAGGTAGGTACTGTTGTTATTCTCACTTCAGAGAAGAACCCAGAGCTCAGAGAATTCAGGTGATTGGGCCAAATTCCCATAGACAGGAATTTTACCCCAGGAGGAAGTGGCAAGACCAGGTTTTGCATCTAGGTCTGTCTGATCCTAACCCCATGTTTCTTTCTAACCCATACATATATCGTGTCTTCCAGTATGTTATAGGGTCACAGGTGGAAACTTTTGCCCTCTTCTCTGATGAGACTGTACTTCTCCTTTAAGGTTGTACTCAGTGTTACCCCATCCATAAAGTGTTTCTGAGCCTCACTGAAGCATCACTTATCATCTGGGGTTTCAGGATAGCTTATGCTTAGGCTTATATCTTGTTTGTATTTGCTTCTGCACTTAAAAGGATGTAGCACTGTATCCTGCAATGTTTATTTCCCAGTAAACATTTGTCAAATTAATAAAACTTCCAGTCAGTGGGGGCATCAGTGGTAGTCTTTATACAGTGTGAAAATCAAATAACCAAAGAAAAGCCAAATACACAAAAGGACTCATGGTCTTCTCCCCCCAGGGAAGTCAGATAACTATTTCTCTGACACTCTCCTCTTGCATTCCAGCTTCTATATATCCTATTTGGAATTTAGGGATTTCTCCCCGCCCCCTGGGTCTTCTTTCTGAGGGAAACTCTATTAAACATTCCAATTCACCATTTAGGAAGATGTTCATCAAATGACTTCTTCTTGCAGAGACATCAAAAGCTGCACATATTTGTCCATTTCCTGCTGATAATAATGTATATGATTTTTATTTTCCAAATCCACAATTTAAATCCAGGTGGGAGGGAATGAGTCAGAGAGAAATACCATTGCTTTTGGCTGATGACAGCAGCGTAATCATTTGTATTTTCCCCAACCTGCAAAATGTCAACATATTAGAAAAAAAAATGCAGACATTTCACATTTCATTCCTGATGAGGTTCCTTGTTGTTCCCTCGCACCCCACCCTCCTCTATCTGAATCATTGACATCTGGCTATTAGCCTAAGCATTTAGAATGTAACACTGAGCATTCAGGGTGTGCTGATGTCAGCACAGACACAAGAGCTTGTGGTTCGGCATAGACCAAAGTCTTGTCTCTTTCAAGTTTGTGATGAGCTGACAGATTGGAATTAACTTCTGATATTAACTTCTTCCGCTCTTGTCTTTGTGGTAAATACAAAACAGGGAGTGCTAAAGAGAACAAAACAAAGATGGCTGCCTTTTTTGGCTTCTTTATCCACAAGTCTTCATGCTGTAAAGCCCGGTTAATCTTCCTTGTAAAACAACACAGTGCCATGTTTTGCACTGTAATTAAGGACAATGGAGGAAAGTTTCCTTTGAAGGGGAATGAAGCGCCTTCATCAGCCAGCACTGCTGAAAATAGGCTCCTATTTCACCAACAAGTGTAACACATGCATTCTCTAATTAGATTTGCTTGCTCCTCTTTTAATCACCAAGAACATCATTATCCTTTTGGTTCCTCATTAGGAAGGTCACATAGTTCATATTCATACTTATAAAACCTATCCAAATTTCAGAACAAAATTGTATCTTCTTAGACTTCAGATACTTCATTGATCTCACTGTGCTATCACCAAGTTCAACTTGCCTGTGGGCTTTTTTTCTTTCTTTTCTTTTTTAATGTGATCACCCTACCACCTGCTATTTTAGTAGAATTACAGAGATACACTGTAATGTTACTGAAGAACCATGCCATATTTTCATGGCAATCGTGGAAAGGAAAAAACAGTGACACATTTCAATACCTTCATCGCCATTTTTAAGCTTCAAAATCTCTTGCAAGTCAAGATCTCATCAGTAAGCTTAAATATTTTGGGGGGGAGCTTTGTGCTGAGTTTGGGTTGATTTTCAAAACCTGCTTCTCCAGAGGGTGATCAGCCACCCCTGGAATGCAGCAGCAAAGTCTTAGCTTCTGGCATAGCTAGGCTTGCAGTCTGATTCCAGATGAAGTCCTCAATAGAATTTGCTTTTTAAAAATCTAATATTTAGTATATTTAATTTTGCAAAGTAAATACCCTCTCCAAAGTGGACTTTATTTTCTTCCTTCCTTCCTTCCTTCCTTCCTTCCTTCCTTCCTTCCTTCCTTCCTTCCTT